>NC_137508.1:10097500-10102500 GCF_041902795.1 Electrophorus electricus | reverse complement strand
GCCAAGTTAGCTATCGTGATCTCTATCATAGATAGCCATAGCTAGCTATGTATGTTGAGTTTTCATTAATTATCGTTACCGAATAGTAATCACTCTTTCTATATGGGATATCGGAGAAGTTAAAAAGTGTTTCTAAATGCCTAGATAATTTGATTGTTTTATTACAGACCTAATTTGTTGCGAAGATATCTGTAACCGTAAAAGTTGCAACAGATTCCATCTCACATGCGCCGCCATTACGTTTGTTTTGAAATTAAGGACCCAAAGTTAGTAGCTAGCTAGAATTTTATCTCCTGATAAATTATATCATATATTATATTATTATATAATTATAATAATAATAATAATAATAATAATAATAATAATAATAACAATAATAGGGAAAAAATATCAGAAAACAACAAAAGCTCAAAATACCTCAAAAATAACGTTTTTAAATTTACGACTATATGTTTTGTTCTGTTCTGTTCACGTGGCATTTGATTAGCCACCTACTTGCGGGGCTTAATAAATCACTAATGTTGGCTTAATTGATTTGATCTACCTACCTACCTGTCAAATAAAAATAAGTTTTGTTAAATAGTTTATTACTTTCCCAATATCTGTTGATTAACATTTCGCTGGTATTCCGTGTTAGACATCTAAGACGATGTTTTATGCATTGAAAAAGCTATGTTTAATACGTTTATTAATTTTATTCTTTTGTTTTTTTCTTCCAGTATATGCATTTTCAGAGATAAAAAGGAAACTCACTGTATTAACATAATTTATCACTCTGTAATTGGATCCTAAATATGAATAGGCAATAGGTTTAAGCAAACATTGAGATAAGGCTGAGTTGACCCAGCCCAAATTTCTTCATGGTTGTTTTCTGACAAGGCAAAGTGCTGCAAGGAGGGGTTAGAGGGGGAAATTACATTTAAAGCTGAAAGGTAAGAATGCAGTCAGGGTGGTGTAAGACATGGCAAAGAGTGTTCTCTTCTGGAGTAAAGTTTTTCTGTGCATATTTAGTTGATGACAAGAGGAACATGATGAACTTGATGTAGCAGTTAACTGGGTAATTTACACTTGGAAGAGAGTTTTAGAAGATCTCAACAGCATCTCTTCTGAATCTCTTCTGAATCCTTCAGAATCTCGGCCCAAAGAATATGGGCATCTGGATTATTTTACCCATCTCACTCTCTGCTGTCTCAGTCATCGGGTGCTGGGTGGTGTAAGTTAAAGTCTATCTTTCTCTTAGCAGTAAAATTTGGTACATGGTGAATATGTGTTCCATTCTCCTTTGGTATATTAAAATGGTTGTGCTTCCTTCAATAACTACAAATATCGAGAGTGAACAGGACGGATATGCTTTTTATAGGAAAAATGTATTTAAAAATCATTGGAAACAGAGAATTGCATAAATGCATTCTTTTAGAACTGTAATTTAGATTTACATATTAGATTGTAACATCATTTAATGCTAAGAACTATTTAGTTAACAATTTCTGTTGACAGTGACAGTGCTAGTTAGGGCTGCTGTATAACAAGCTCACCAAGATCCAAAAATGGTATGAATGTAAGGCTAACATGTTATGTCCTCTATGTAGTTACAGTACCAGGAAACACACTACCATAAAACATGATTTGTCAACTAAAGGTTTCCTTGCAGTTGGAATTACTTATTGGAATTTGGAGAGCGAGAGCGAGCGAGAGCGAGAGCGAGCGAGAGCGAGAGCGAGAGAGAGAGAGAGCGAGAGAGAGAGAGAGAGAGAGAGAGAGAGAGAGAGAGAGATTCAAAATTGCAGTGAAGTACACAAGGTTTCCAGAAACAGAGGTCCTTTCTCTCGCACTTGGAACTTCTCACTGGAATTTACACACATGTGAATATATTAATTTAAGTGAGTAGTTAGTATCCTCTAATTTCCTTATAATATCACCCATTTCTGACATTAAGGGTAACTGTGTACTTCTGATTCAGTCACTGTCAATGAGTTCCGGGTTATTTATTAAACCGTTCATGCTACACACCTCTGTTCTGGTGTGAGCATAGTTTATTGGAAATAATAAATTAAACTGTATGCTGGAAGAAAAGTCAAAACAAGGTACTGTGGAATGAAAAGTATAATAGCTGTCTTCATTTAGTCACATTTATCTTTGTTATATCATGCTTCTTTTGTGCAGATATGGACTTGCATTACACTACGACCATGTCTGTCCACTTAGTAACTGGTATGTGATAGTTATTCTTAAAGGAATCAAATTCAAAACTCACATTTTCATGACTTAAAATCTTTCATCATATCAACATACCTTCTCCTTTTGCTGTATTTATTTTAAAATCTCTGTCCAGGGAATACAGAAACTCATGTCTGCCAAATGAAACAGGGATTTGTTGCACACATAAAAATGTCCCTACCATAAGGTTAGCCAGATCTTTTTTTTCTCTACTTTGTATTTGCCATTACCTGTCTAATTCCTGTTGTTTGATAATATCTGTTGTTATTTTTATTAAATTACAGTACAAGTGGGTCATATTTTCCAGAGAACTCCCTTTTTAGTGCTACGATCAATGCTGGTTCATTCTTATGTGAGTAAACCAGTTGTTTCTTTGTACTAAATCAGTCAGTATTTTATAAAACATGTCTTCAAGCTCTGAATTCACAGATGTGTGGGCATGTTATTTTTTAAGATCAATGAAATAGGGGAATTGTGAAGTGAAAGTATATGAATACCAAGTTGATTTATAATTATGGCTAAGAAACAATAAACCAAATATGAAATAAGGCAAGAAAATCCCCGTTACCCTGTATCCTTCTTTCTTTTTTGTAGTCCTGGTTTTCTGTATTTTCCATCATGCACATGTCCTGGACCGAAGCAGCATGCACTCCCTTCTTAGTAAATTTGCTGTGGTATTTGGCTCTGTCACAGCCATCGGTGCTTTTGTGGCTGCAAACTGCAATGTAAGTACAAAAATAAAAAGTTTTTCTATAAAGTATTTCTTAACTGGTTTATGTCACCCAAATAAAGCAGAAAAATATTTTAGCCCTCATCTATATGGATTTCTGTAAAAGAATGTGAAATGCTGGATATTCTACCTATTTATATGGTGGTATTTTTCAGATTCAAATATAAGAAACCCATTGGGCAGATTTGCTTAAGCATTTAGTTTATTTAAAAAAAAGAACAGCGTTACTGTAGATCTAATTTTACATAATGAATCATTCCTTGCTGAGTCAGTGGCAAGGCCTGGAGTAACAAATCCTACTCCTACAGATGTGCATTCCTGCTGTCTAGTCTTTAACCTAATGCAGCTAATAATCAGTAGAAGATTAAAGTTTCTTGTCTGTTGTATGTGCCAGTAGCTCCAAGAAGCCATGGTGAAAGCCTGGTGAATGACTTTGACCAAAATTACCTGGGTTCGTGATTTTACACAAAGTGATTTTGCACATATTTCTTTCAGTTCTCTTCAATCTTAAATTATAACTCAGGGTGTAACCAAAACATAAAATGTGCCTGAACAGGTTTTTAAAGATATGCAACAACTGTGTGTGTGTGTGTGGGGGGGGGTATTGCAGTATTTGAGTAGAAGTAATACACTATGTATGGTACACTAAAAACTCAGTATGTCTTATTTGTTCACTTACACTGTATGCAGTTCCAAATCACAGCTGTATATGGCAGCATTGTTGGAATTGTTGGCAATATAAATCACATGGCAAAACCCCATATGTAAAAATGATGGTTAAATGTAAGAACATGACTGTACAAACATATTGTGTTCATCTTGTAGCCGACAGAGCTGGAGCTGCTGCATAACCTAGGTGCTGCTCTGAGCTTTGTGTGTGTCTGCATCTATACTGCCCTGCTGACCTCTCTGACCAGCCGTTGTGCACTCACTGGGCTGGAGCACTTCCTCTACCCCTTACGCATCATCTCCAGCAGCATCCAGGTCATAATGACCATTCTCTGTATCCTATTAGTGCCAGTATAAGATGGCATATGCCACTGGTAAAGACAAGTCACACAGAATATGGACCTTGGATCATTTATAGTTTATAGACAGATAATTACTTTAGGTACTCAATATAGATATTTTAATAACATCAGAAAAAAATATTACATAACAATACTACAGAACTGTAGTAGAAATATTTTTAAAACATAGAAGGGTCATATAAGCCCATGAGCCATGAAACTACCTTAGTCAAGACTTCCTGTTGCTTTTCCAAGCCTTGTTTCCTGCCTAGTAATGCTCATGTCAGTCATAATCATTTTGCAGATGAAATGTACAGAGAATAAAATTACATGGTACTTCAAAAACAATTTTCTTTATACCTTGTTCCTTAACCTTTGCTTGTGTCAGACTGCATTTTCTTTGTTCAAAAGGAGGACTACTACAAGCACATCTCTGCCATCTTTGAGTGGACACTCACCATGAATCTGGAGCTCTTTGAACTCAGTTTTGCTCTGGAGTTTTACTCTTTCTCCTCATCAATGCTTTCAGTACTACTTGAAGTAAGAGATGAAGACAAGCCTCTCATTTTGTCCTGAGGGTTGTCATTTTGTCTGCATCAGATTACTTAAACCAAACGCTTGACATTCTGGAATGTCATTCTGCAAACATGCAAATACATTTGTGTAATTTTAAAAAATATTTACAAATGCAGTCCTTGACCCTGGTTGGAGACATCTGCTGGCAGTGTTTCTGTAAATGACAAAGCACAAGCAGGGCAAATAGGAGCATGTTCACATTATATATATATAAAAGTGTATATGGTGGGAAAGACCAAGGAAAAAATATAGTGCCTGTTGAGAACGTCTTTACCTCATATAAATGGAATGTCAAACATAGTGTGTGCAGTATTTTGTTCAGTACTGTGTAATAAATTCTAGGCATATCACAAAGTTGTGTGGGGCAACATCATTCAGAAACTCTGTATTGCAAATCTACACTGTGCTTGGCCAACAGAAGGCACTGGAGAGTTCAACTTTGCCATCTATGGTTATAAAATGTCTTC
>NC_137508.1:9742500-10090000 GCF_041902795.1 Electrophorus electricus | reverse complement strand
GATATGGCTTTAAATTACATGTAATTCACAGTAAAATTATATAATTTGGTGTTAGTACAATGCACTATTCAAAAGCCACTCCAATAAAACGTACAGCACGACAAAATCTAGAATGACAAATCCAACAGAAAGAAAAAAATAACTAACTAGCCAACCACCCATCCCGGATATGCTTGAATAAACGACGTTGGGTAGCGTTAGCTGACTAACTGAAAACATGTAATTCAATATTATTAGCTAGATAACTAGTATCTAAACAATATAGTGTTGTCATCAATCGCAAATGCAATTCCTCCTTTCTAGGTAGCCCCCCCCGGTTGAGATCACTGGAAACTGCGAAGACACCAAGAAGCATTTCGCCAAGCATTTAATGTTGAGATGCAAGTGTTAAATAGGCTAGCAGTTCCAGCCAGCTCCTCTTGGAACGCGGGGGAACACATTGAGTACATAGCTGCAAAACCAAAGTCATTTTGGAGCAACCAACCTTTCGCTGCCGAAATCAAAACTAAAATAAAACAAAAAGCACTCTAATGAATCTGGCTAACATAACTGACGTTGGCCAGCAAGCAAGCTAGGTTAATATTAGTCAATTCCTAACCAGAGTTTAGGCACCACCACCCTGTCGTCTTTTAATGGTAAAAAACACATCTAACGTTACATTAGCTAGTCAACAAGCTAGCTAGATAGCTAGTAGCACTCTGAAGCAAATGATAACTAATTTTACCTATTTGTCTATGCCAGATTGCTAGCTAGTTACAAATCGGAATGAAAAGGTAAAGCCAGACAGGGCAGCCCAACATCGATACGGGAGCCAAGGTTGGCATAGTCGGTATTAGCCTGTAAACCTAGCAGGTAGCGGCACACACGTGTCAGCTGCTTGGATATCACGGGTTACATGCCGACGACGCTGGAAAAACATCAAGCCGTTTACCAAACATACTTAAATAATCGAATATGACGATCAATGCTGGTAGATGTGAGTAAGACGCAAACAATAAATGTTATAACCATTCTCTCATTGCTAACAAAGTCGCCATCAAAAACCCCACGAAGTCTACTTGGACGATAGCGAGCTAGTTAGTTAGCTAGCTAGCTAGCTAGTTAACGTTAGCACGCTAGCACCAATGCCCACCCAGGTGCAAGTTGAGACCGTACACCCCGTGTTACTCAAATTACATTATAGTCCATTGTCCACCATTGTTACAAATCGACACGTACAATTGCACATATTGACATAAATGACCACACAAATAAGAGGAAACACCACAATTACCATTTTAGATCACAAGAACGCCCTAAGTCAATGCACCCCTTTCCCTCTTACCGGCTCCGAAGTCGCCATCTTGCCTGTTAAATTCTTCTGTCCGTTCGGCTGTGATGCGTCACACAGCCACTCGAGATCTACGGCGGCTCGCTTAGCTCACACTTACAGAACTCATTTGACGTAGACGTTAGGCGTCACAGAAAATGAATGACTCATATTTAGACTCTACGCTTCAACTCCTACCAAAAACTGAGCTACATCATTAAAATTTTCTTGCTTATTTAAAAAAACCCTACCTAATCATAAATCCTACTATCACTACCTTGTAGGTTCTAATCAATCTGCTGTTCTTTGTATTTAGCCTAGCATTGAAGTAGCTTGCTTCATTGTAAAGCATCTTCACTAGCCTGCTACAGTTCCACATGTATTGCTTATTAATTAGTGTGACTGCAGAGTCAAAAGTAGTAAAGAAATACTCAGGAGTATGATCATACAGTGTAAATTTATAGACAAAATAGATCAAACTTTAGTACATAGTGCACATTTAAAGGCAAAAATAGACTAACAAAGAGTTCACATAAAATACGTTTGCATTTTATATATTTGAAGAAAAACCTCAGACTAAAAAGCTGGTGCTGTGGAGCTTTTGTGTGTGTGTGTGTGTGTGTGTGTGTGTGTTGTTTGTTTGTTTTAAAAAGCATATATGCACCAACAGCTGATAGAAGGTATAAATTACATATTATACATGTTTATGTCTATGTTTTCAGCCATTAAAGTTTTAAATTGAAAAGTAATAATAGTAATAATATTATGCATGCTGTCAAAAAATGTGTTAATATAAAAAAAACCTACTACTACTACTTAAAATTCTAAAAATGTTTGGGCACGACTACCTGAGCAAGGAAGATTAAAAGAGAAAGGTTACAGCTAAAACAAAATGGCACATTTCACTAAGCAATAATTAAGTTATAAGTTTTAAGAGTAGTATAATTTTTGGCAAAAATATTTCATTTTTCACTAGTCAACAACAGCAGTCTTCCTTAAATGTTAATGTATAATCCCAATGAATAACCTGTTCATTTTGTGTTTCTTATCTTTTGAGGTTGGTAGTTGGCAGAAGAGGAAATCACAGAATGAAATAATTGCACTTAAAAATCTCTAAAGTCTGCAAAATGTACATTTATGTAAATTAACCTTAGTATTTAATCTTAATTTTATATATATATATATATATATATATATATATATATATATATATATATATATATATATATATATATATTTGTATATTTCTAAAATGATTGATTTAATTATTAAATCTTATTTAATAATATTAAATATTAAACTTAATTATTAATAAGAGTGTTGAAGTCTGGAAAAAATTGCTGTATTAGTTGCAATAATGTATTATTGTAATTAAATGTTTAATCTGAAGTCACATCATTGAGCTTTATAATATCAAGAAACAATGTTGTGAAAAGAACATCTTATAATAATTTATACTCAGCAAAGCAATAACTTAAAGTAATTAGTTAATGAAGGGATCTGAATTCTTTATATCAGCATGAAGTTCCTTCTTCACAAAGAGTGACATAACTGCTTTATGTTACTATGGATGCTCCTCATTTATTTGTGCTTTTTTCATTGTTAGTCAAAACTAGTTCTAATTAAAAAAACACATTATAGTGAATATATCCATTATGTTTCCTCAAAATGTTGACTCACATTGGTTTTCACGGGACCTTTCTCTGCCTTTACAGTAAGATCAAAATGCAGCGTAGAGCTCAAAGAAACTAAGAAGAAATTAGATTGTACACAGCTGACATGAAGTGCTTTTAGAATACGAAGCGCTTTGTGAGCTCACAATATGGAAGATTTACACAGTACACCTTTAGCACCTTCAGAAGGTAAAAAGACCCTAAAATCCAAGCATTTTCTAAATTTACGCAATGCATGTCTAATATAAATCTCTTAGAAGACCATCAGTGGGCTTGTGTCCTTAACTAGAGCATGGCAGACACACAGACAGTTCTATACAGCAGAGAAAATGAACATAGATGTGAAATTGGACTTGCCACTCAATTGAGCAAAACGAAACAAAAAAAGAGTTATGCTGATTTAGAAATTAATCATATGCAGCCATTTTCCGAAGATACAAATGGCAAGACGTGATGATTTATTTGAAAATTAAAAAAACACTCCAGCAATAAAAAATGAAATCTAATTTGATGAGAATGTATAATAGGTCTTCAAAAAGCACCAGTGAGAAACATACAGTAAAACTGTTCAAACATATTTTAGCACACTTGAATGATAAAATATTATATATCTGATTATGTTTAAAAAGCTGTTTTCAAGTCATGTATCGAACTCTTTGGGAGTTGAAAAAACTCAAACATGGGGAAACCAGTAATATTATCTTTCATGTAAGATCCAATAAATAAATGGTTTAGATGTGACACATTATCAAAATGCAGCATATAATCTTCCATGATTATTGCTTTGATAAACATGGTCTAAAAATCATGGATGAGTTCCAAACACACATGCAAAGCATACAGACATTGGATGAAGGAGGTTGCTCACATATAAATATATAAAATAATAATAATAATAATAATAATAATAATAATAATAATAAAAACTGTGCATACAGGACATTTCAAAAGTCAAGTTGTTTAAAAGTGCTTTTTTCAAACAATGTCATGTGTAATGGGAATAATTTTTCATTATCCAGAATTTATGTACCTTCATTACTTGTATCACTGTGTGATAAAACCAATGCTACATGTTTATTCAAATCTAACAAACTACTGTCTGACACATACTTTAAAAGAGTAATTATATCTCTTGTGGTTATTCAAACCATGTTACTGATACAATGGCACAATAAAACAGCAACTGCTGAAGATTTGAAATGACAGCACCTAAGGTTGAGAAATAAAAAACAACAGAATTCACATTGTACAATGTCAATTCTGAGTGTTTACTACACACAGCTTGACACAGTCATATTGCAGTAAACACTCTTGGACCAGAAATTAAATACAAAGAGTTGTGAAAATGTTCAGAATAAATAGTCATATCTTTTATGCACTAATTCCATTTTCTTGTATAAAACCAGATTATTAACATCTGTTTTGAGCACCATCTCTTACGATGAAAAAAGACATGTATACACACCAAAACTCACATTTAAAATCTGACAAACGGGTCAATATCATTTTAAAAGCTGAGATGAAAAGCAAAATGAAAAATAGCACAATGTACAGACAGGTCTCACAGAGACAGCGAGCTGACTGAGGTAAGGCATTATCTAAAAGTGGCATGGCCACTGTCATGTCCAGCGGTTATAAGGCCCAGTGACGTGGGTAAGGACATAGGGGGCAGAAGTGATAATGCCGTTGCAGGTAACTGTTAGTGACTGGCGAGTAGGGACCTGCAGCTCCTCCTGCTTGTCCTGCCAGGCATCTTCCTCTTTGTTTTCCGTGACATTCTCTGCTACCTTTGACCTCTTGGCCTTGGTGGTGTGGAGGGCTGCCACAGCTCCAGGCTCCAGTCTCAAATGCTCGGCCAACTCTCTCTCCCGGGCCTTCTCTGCCATCTTAGCCTCCCACTGGAGCAGGCCGTGGCCAGGTGCATTAAGACTCTTGTGTTGGTAGAAGACCAGGGAGATGCGGGTGGGGTGACTGCGATTGGGCTGCAGGATGGGAGTGGTAGCATGCAGCTCTCGCCGAGCACACTCGATAAGAACAGAACCGTGAGATGGGGCCACCGCTACGCCACCTATGTCCCCATCCAGGAAGTTGTGCTCACTATCTGACCACACCTGCTCAGCTTTAACTTCTTCAGGGGTCAGGGGCCGTGGGGTCACCATAGGCCCATGGTGGTCGTCCAGGCCCAGATATGCTTGGTGGAAGTTCAGCCGGCTCTGGAGACCTTCAGCCCGGGGTGGTGAGATTGGTCTAGGTGCAGCTCCACCCTGGAGGCAACGTATCTCCTCAGACTCAGCCTTCACTGCAGAACAGTAGTCATGGAAACCCTGTGACTTCATTCCCATGGGACCATCTAAGCCCTGCTGTTTTCTGCATGGTTTCTGTTGTGAGAGCTCTGGAGAGCAGTATGTCACCATATCAAGTCCTTGGCCATGCTGGAGGAGAGGAGGTCTGTCGCTCCTGGCTAGCTTTCCTGCATAACCATAATCAGGGGTAGTCGGATTGGGATGAAGGGCTGGAGAAAGTGCTGCTGTATCTTGACTAGAGCTCACTTGAGGAATACAGTATGTTCTGTTATAAGGGCTGCATGGGGCCAGTAAGTCTGTTAAGTGTCTCCCCACATCTGGAGTCACCGGCATAGGTGAAATGTAATTCTGCAGTTCCATTTTGAAACATGGTGAATGCTCAGAGGAAATGCTTTTGAAACCTATAAAGTAAAGAAAACAGTACAAAAAACATAAATAATAACTGAGCAGTGAAACAAATTTGATACCAAAGGATAAGATATTACAAATTTCATTTTAGTAATTGCCCATACAAGAGATTTATAAGAGCTCTTGAGAGCCTCAAAGAGCCATAAACATAACCATCTCAATAAATCAGAGACAGCCCAGTTCACTAGGGCAGATATCACTGGTGATACCTTTCAGGTGCTCATTCTTCACTTTCCTCGGCGTGACCTGCTTCTTGTCCTGGTTGCTCTGCTTCTTGTCCTGGCTGCTCTGCTTCTTGCGCTCCTTCTTGGCTTCCAGCCTCCTCTTCCGGGCAGACTTGACAGGCTCAGCCAGTAAACGTACCTCTCTCGGGAAGGATGAGAGCACCTGCAGTGCTCCACTCTCTATCTTGGCCCACTGGCCTTCCACGCGACCAAACTCATCAGTCTCTGAGATCTTATAGAGAGGGAGGACGTGCAGCTGCTCGTCCTCCGGAATGTTTCTTACTGCACGGTTATCCTCCTTCGTTAAAGTGCATACCTGCAGGCCAGAGAGGGACAGCAGCATTTCTATGATACTGCATGACTGGTCCTATAATACTGAGATTTTTTTCATATCTGAAAATAATCATTTTCTTTTTACTTATCATTATTGTAATTAACTTTTTCAAAGTATTGAATTTTAAAGAGAACATACTCACAATGTAATATAAATGAAAGAAGTACTGCATTGGTAAGAACCAGTATAAGGGAAAGTGTGATGTAATGCTTACCACAGTACTCCCATTACTCATGTTGTGTGTGTCCCTATGGGCATGAGCACAGAAGTCCAGACATGCAGTCACACCAGAGAATGGACGCCCATCTCTCCTACCCAGTCGACAGTCCCGGCCTGATTCCTCATCGTCCACCTGAAAGGTCAAAGGTGTACTCAAGGGTTCCATTTTACATGCAGTGAGCAGAGGGTAATAGACATTTAAGATACATTCTGGTCATTCTGAAAGTAGTTCAGGTTACCCAAAGAATTGGAAGACTTGGTCGAAAAGCATTCGTTTTCAATAGCTGTCCATATCACATTTTTTTTTTGCATAAAACATTTCTAGTACATTTTGCTGTAATTTAATCTCCTTATTCTGCATAGGTAATTCTTACCTGGTTTTGATAGGCCTGAGGGGCAAGTCTCTTATATATAGGAGCCAAATCTGTTGCCAGATTCTGTAGATTGCTTTCTAAATTCTGCTCCTGGTGAAATCAGAAAAATTCCAAAACATTACGATTTAGTTTCAGTTTGATATATGTAATAAAGACTATTAGCAACATTCCTTGGGATGTCTCTACCATCAATTTACTGCTGCCTGAGTTTGTTCTATTTATGGCCACTGGGAGGCAATATTTAAGTTATATTTATACATGAACATTTTTAGTGAATTTTTTAGTTTAAATAGCTAGATTATGAAGGAGAAAAAAATTATTATCATATATCATTTTATTCAAGGCTATAACCAGTAATCCTTCTTTTTATAGTTTTTAGAGACCAAACCATGTATGAGTATATATATATATATATATATATATATATATATATATATATATATATATATACACACACACACACACACACACACACACACACACACACACACACACACACACACACACACACACACACACTACCAGTGGTTGATACCATCAGAAAAAAGTTTCTCTCAAACTCTGATGTTCACTTAGCATCCAGCTCACCTCCTCAGGGAAGTCTCCCAGCAGCCGGAACTTTCGTGGGACCTTGCTGCGGGCAAACTTGCAGCCATTAAAGTACATACTCCATGAGCAGCCAAATGAGAAGGAGGCGCCACAGGTTTCCGGGTTTAGACCCTGACAAGCACACGTACGACTGAGGAGACAAAAAATGATGGCCAAAAGGAAGCACATTAATTGCACAGCAGTGCTCGATGTTGAACAACAACTGTCAGGCCTCAGCTATCATCACATGGACAAAAATGACATGCGTGTATTTGTGTGTGTGCATACATGTGTGTGTCTTGTGAGTGAGTGTATGAATCATGGCCACTCTCTGTGCTGCATGCTGCTCCTGACTCACTCCTCATTAAGGCCACAGCGACGGCTGGTCGGTGACCCGTATTTGCAGAGGGTCTGGGTGAGCTCCTCGTAAAGCCTGTCAGCCATGTTGCGAGGGATACCCTCCCAGGCCAGGATGAGGATGACAACCACCGCATTCTGACAGCAATGACCTGCACGCTGGCGCACCAGACACAGCAGCTTCTCCTCCTCACTGCCCCGACGAATTACCTGAGAGGCAGAAATCTCTGATAATACTCTCAAGCCCATCAGCGAGTACTTAATAAAACTTTCAGGGGAAGTGGGCAGGGATGAAAGGGTTTACCATAGATCACTTACCCACTTAGCTATTGGACAACCCTGGGAGCTCCGCCCCTCTCTCCCAGTATATACTACTACTTCCACGCGCACTGCTTTGCCCTTCTCCCCATACCTTAAATATAGAACACACCAGAGAATTGTCATTTAGCTCATAACTGCAAAAATGAAACAAAACAGTGGTTTTGGGGACTGAAAAAGCATTGACAACACAACACATCCAAGTATATTGTAGCCATGAGTTTACCCTGGCTGCAGCAGCTCAGCTGTAAGCCTGCATAATGCAGTGAGTCACCCTATTAGGCCCCTTCAGCCCAAAAAGTGGCTTCCTGTTGTAACTTTGAGAGTATAGGAGAGCATGAACCGGCCTCCATGAGTGTCTGCTTGGCTTTTTTTTTTCCGTGTGTGAATGTGTTACAATAGATTTGTTCCCTCACCTGTCCTCCATCATTTCTCGTATTGATGCTACAGTTGGCCCAGATCCAAGGTGTGTGTAAAATGGACCTTCCTCTTTCTCAGTTATTTGATCTAAGAATATAAAGAAAAGATGCAACTGATGGTAGCACTGTTTGGCTTTGATTCATTTCCATTATTATGCATATTATACACACATATTCATCCAAACTGAAGACAAGTTCATAAAGTCGAGGCTTATAAGATTAAAAACTGTCTGTAACTGGTGAGATTCTTCTAGTATAGCTAATTTTGTTTTAATCTTTTAAAACACTATCGTGAAGATCATCACATGCAACCACCTACCCATGCAGTCACAAGAGGGGAGGTCTAAGGTTTTTTTTGATGGAGTGTTGATTAAATTCTTGGTTGGTGTGTCCAAGAACTTCAAAGGAGATTCTAAAAAACTGTTGAGTGTGTGCTTGGTAGGAGTGTATTTTTCAGGGGATTCCACGTCACCATTTTTCATATTTTCAGCTGATGTAGACAAAATGGTGACAGAGCCAGACGTCTCCACCTTGTAATATTCATTCTGATTGGCCTGCTGTGCCTCACAGCTCAGACTGTTTACATTATGGTACCTCCCTGGATTCTGTGTTGTGTTCGCATTGGGAAGGTTAGACATAGCAGACAGGTCTTGTGACCTAGCACCATGATTTAGCACACTGTAGGTTTTTGATACCTGAGAAGTCAAATGTTCTTCACATTCATGCCTCTGGCCATGGGTAGCACCAAGGTGACCATTTGTGAGACTATGACAGTGTCCGTTTGGTTGGGCTTGGTTACCATGAATATGACTCAGTGCTGCAATTTCTGTTTTGAAATGTACAGCTTTCTGGATGTTAGAGCTCATGAGACCCTGCTGGTCTAAGTGCTCTGTTTTATAAGAGTTAGTGAAATGGGAAAGCTGCCTTTTCTCATAATGAGCATGTCCTAGGCATTGTTTTAGGTCGATTTGAGCCTGTGGGAGAAACAGACTCTTCCTGGGGTGCAGGTTTGCCTTTTGCTGCAAGGCTGTCCTTTGACCCTTTGTCTTGAGAGGGGCTTTGCCATTCGGGGTCCTCTTAGCTAGTGGTATCCTATGATTACTTCCCACATTCTCAGCGGCTCTCTTCTTTGATGTCCTGGGATTTGCAGGTGTGGTTTTTGTTCTTTTTTGCTTTTTTATGTGCTGTCCAATCACATTATGATTGTATTTTATGGCCTGAACTGGCATCCCTATGGGGGGACAGTTTTCAGAGGACACTGGATTCTGTCGTGATTCAATCATGAAGGCAAGTTGCAATAGCTGGACAGCAACCTCCTCTTCATCCCTCCTCCTTGTGCTCTGTGTTTTTTCAATATGCTTAAACCTTTTAAAAGTGCCATCTAACCTATCTGGTTTACAAAGTGCTTGACTGAATCTTTCATCCTCTGGGGTATGCAAGACCTTTTCACATTCTGAACCAGCCTTCCAGAGATCTTGCAAAGAGGGCCTGTGTGGGGTGGATGTGCTGTGATGGGTGAAATTGTCCTGTTTGTTCAAAGGACTACAAATAACAGAAGTCTGATGCAATGATGAACTGATTACTGAGACCCTTTGTGAGGGAACTTCCAATACACATTTAGCATCCTGAAGAGGTACATGCCTGCTTGATGCAAAGTCTAACAGTGGAATGTTTTCTTGTTGACAATAATTTTTTGTTTTGAAGGGCAATGTTTCTGGGGTAACTGCCAACTGGGTCAAGGCCTCGATAGCTATGGCCTGATCGATGCTTATGCTCCTATGCTCAAACAGAGCCTGGACATTAGGACAAGCCAGTGCAACTGAGGTTTTCTGAGTAGGGTTCTCAGCACATGCTGGACTGTTAGAAGTCAATTCCTGGTGTAAAAGCCTCTGATGTGGTTGTTCTACTCTTTCATTCTTAAAAGAACAGATATCTGAGTCCTGAGGACCAAACGACTCCGCCTCTAAAATGTTCCTACGAGTGATGGAGGAACATACTACAGCTAGTGTAGATAGAGCATCTTCACAGTAGTCACTGTCATCTAAGTGCAATGAGTTTTGTTTATCTGTTGCCACGCATGGCTCTTCCAGTCTGATCTTTTTCAGAGGAACCATCTTTTCAGGAAGTTCCTTGGGGGGCAGGCTTTTGGCGAGCATGTACACAGCCCCTTGAGCCTCTGGCTGTAAGTCAGAGGGATCTGTGTGTCTCTCCATGTTTGGTTTCAATTGTTTAGCACCACTGTGAGAGCTTAAAGAGTTGTGGTCAGCAAGAAATGCATGTTTGCTGACAGCAGGCCAGAGCACTTGCTCACTCTGCGCTGGTGCAGGGTGGAGAGGTGTAGATGGGTCGGGCGGAGCTGGATATACTCCAGATAAGTCACACGCCTCTTCCTCTGGCGCCACAAATGTCCCTTCCATCTGCTCTGAACTAGTGCCATTTACTGAGATGCCCTCTGACTCAGCCTGGGAAAGAGAAAAATAGAAAGATGATTAAGAAGGTTTTGGCATAGGAATGATGCATCACATATTGTGATCGGCTTTGTGACTCCTCAGTAAACAGTCTGTGCCACAGAAGGACTACAGCCGGAATTCAAGGTGAATATATTAATACAATCAGAAATAACTGTAATACCTTATATTTTACTTTGCCCAACACTGACAAACATTATGAATCATGTACAGCTTAATCTTTGTAGCTCTAAACAAATCTTGATTGATTATCAGCTGATTTTACATGCGAATGTGGATTTCACTTTTAAATAAAAACAAGGTTTTTCTTGGTGCGTTATAACGTTATCTACATCAATAATATAAGTTCTATATGATATAGGACCTAACTGGTATTTCCACAGCAGAGAGCATGATAAGCAGCAGCTACATTTGAAGATACATTTTTATTATAGGTGTCTAACACAATGCTCAGGCAACAAGGTCCCTTCACCTCACGCAGTAACTTAAGCACCTTTCATAAAGAAAATAATTTTATGGCTCACAAAAAGTGCCAGAAAAACAAAACACTTAAGAAAGTCAAATAATGACATATAACATTCCATGGTTTAGAGGGAGAATGTGATTTTATAATTTACTAAAGATTTGAATTACACACTACATTAGCCTTTTAATGTACCATTGAAAGTGAAATGCAGCTTTCAATATAAACTTAGTGTTTCCTAAACTATTCTATTCAAAGAACTCTCTTCTGATCAGCCCTCGTGCAGGGGGTGATGCAACAGACCAGAGCGACAAAAATGAGAGTGAGGCAACACGCTGGCAGCTTCTGCAACTGTTACTGCTGGACAAAAAAGGAAGAGAATGGTAATCAGTTTCTCTGATGTTTCACCCAGAAGTGAAACAATGAAAGCAGATGCCATCTGCGCCTGTGTAGTTTTTACTCATGTATGCTGGAACATATGTAGTGTCTCCACAGGCAGTTGGTGTAAATATGTAGATTTCGCTACTTGATTTTGCTCCATACATGAATAGATTCTACAGCTTAAGAATGTGTTCTGGTAATTTTTTTAAATGAAAGAGTAAACATATGAAATGACATTATAAAACATAATGCTACTCCAAACTGAGAGTAATGCAGATTCTGTACCACAACCTGTGATGGCAATCACTAGGCAGGATCAACAACCTCTGCTGACCTGAAGTCCTGAATTAAGTTGGGTTATGTTGTATATTTTATAGGATTCTTACATCAATAACAAAACTTCCCAAAAACAACAATAAGGATGCTAGACTGAAATCTTAAAGACTAAACCATGGAGAAAGTCCTATGAGTGAGTGAGTGTAAAGGGTGTGGGGACAAAGATGAACTGCTTACTCAGATCACTTATAAATTAAAGCAAGCCAGGATGTTTAGGAGAGAAACACTACTGCTCATGAAATGACAATGCTGATGTCTGGTAAAATTAAAAATCAGATACAGACTTAGAATAAATAGTGTCTACACAAGCCTACAATGTACTAAATAAAAATATAATTACAATTCTTATTGGTACCAATGTGGTGGGTGTATTCCCTGAAATCCCTCAAATCGAGAACACTAAGAAATGACAGAAATATTTCAAATATATCAAACACTTGATGCGAGGAAACAACATTATCATAAAAACAAATTGCAACCTTATTATCATGACATTTCACTTTATCAAGTTTTCTGGTTTATTCTGATATCATTAGCCATTATCCGAGCTCGCTTTGATCGTCTGACATAAAGGAAATGAGTTGCTCGTGCTCAGCACATCAGCCATCAGTCTCAGGCAGCACTGGCTCTGCTTCTTTGGCCTTTATTAGTTGTGTCTAAAGCCCAAAAAATCCCAAAGTCACGCTTGAAGTTGATTCCCTTTCAGTGTAGTAACAAGTGTTTAGAATCCCCTCATTCACAGAGGCATGCACATGCAGGCACACTGTCCACACAGCAACTCCCCCCACCCCCACTCACACACACTCACACACACTCACACATCCCTAGCAACAGACCACGTATTGCCGACAGAATCCTAAGAAGCCTCCCTTAGGAAGCGTTACCAGGGAAAGTTAGAACAGAGGGGGAGTATCCAACCCAAACAGAGAGGAGAGACCTAACATCTAGATCTTACTATCTACAAACACTGAGGAATTCTCTCATTTACAAAAGACAGAAGACTGCTCAAGGTAATATTCCATTATAGAATAAAAAAGAAATCTAACCTTTAATTCCTATATTTTTCTCTTATTCACTAGACAGATTCACAATGAACCTTATTAGCAACAACGCGATAACATGCAGATTTACAATTTAGTATTTAGAGTTTTTAATTACCATTTATTTTGAAATTCAAAGAAAAATACTTTTCCCTTCTTTTTTATATTTCTTAACTTTACATGACAAAGAGTGTATGGAGGATCCCATAGTCCTCTCTAAACACATCAAAGAGCAATGTGCTCATACTGCTTTGCATGCACAATTTCACGGCATTGAGATTTTACTCTAATGTGACTTCTAAAAAAAGTATGCTTCCTTCCTGGTGAGTGTTTCTGAAGCTACTCGTAGTGGCTTCATTCATACAGCACTCCTTTCCTGTCTCTGAACTTCACGTAACTCAACAGAAAGCAGACTAAACAGAGCGCAGACAAAACCCCCACTCCTGCTGATTCCAAACGGTGCATGCCTTCATCCCAACAGCAGCAGGTGCCACAAATGTACTAGAGACGGGGGGGAAAAGCGAAAGAGGAAAAGACCCAAATGCTGCATGCACCAATGTGGTTAAAACACAAAAGGTGGGTGTCTGTTACCTTGGGAACGTCCTTTTTCCGAAGTTTAGAGAGATTCTTGCACCTCACCTAAAAGGAGAACCAAAACACAGGACACATCACATTACTGATGCAATGATGACTACAAAACAGTCAGACACACAATGCAAGCCAACAGACCCATAGCCACAACACACTGTTCTGAATGTCTGGTCTGAGACAATGGCCATTAAAAGATACTGTACCTTCTCAATCCTCAGAGGCAGACCCTCAATTTTAGGCAGCATAATCCTAAAAGGTAGCCATATTGCCTCCCTTGACTTTAAAAGAATAAGAGGCTATAGTGGCAGACAAGGGGCGAGCAGAGCAGGTTCTCATGATCAGTGTGGAGCGAAGCAGCTACAGACTGGTGCTGCAGCAGACGCTCGACGCATGCCTCTTACAGACGCGCACACAGCCCCGGCAGCCAATCACGTGGAGACTTTAGCGGCTTGTAAATTATTGTCCATGCCTAGACCCTCCTAAACAAAGGATCCCCTATGTAGGCTCTTACTCCACAAGTACGCATGAGGGAGAGAGTCAAACTGTGGAATGGACATTTGCAGTACCGGAATGGAGTTCAAAGCACCATGGTGAGAGAAATATGACTATCAGAAAAACTTATTCTCCAGGCAAAAACATAGTCAAGAATCTCACATACAATTGTACATGCACTGGCACATACAGATATGTACACATGATCACACATGCACATTCACCTTCCTTTAAACATAGATATCATATATGTAATCTAATACTTTGCACCTTACCATTTGACATATGATTAAGTTCTTATTAGTCTTACATGTTCATATAAATAAATACAAAATTCTAAAATATGACAAATATTCCCAAACTTATGTTTCTAAATCAAGGCGTCCCACTCTTACTCTCACAACAGAGATATGACACCTTAGATTTCACAGCTGTGCTCTTTCCCTTGGGACATGTGTTTAGAGCAGCTATGAGAGCCCTCTCTTAGTACCCTCTACATGCTGATGTTTAAGCTAGTCGGCGCACATTAAAATCTGCACACATCCCTGTGGCAGAGGAGGTCAGCTGAGGACAAAGGACCACCACCGGCACTTTTATCCATTATACCAACCCTTGAAAACGTGCAATGGAAACATGATACCAATGTTACTATATGGTCTACACACTATGAATGCCACTGTTGTCAAGTTAATTATTGCAATCTTACCTTAAGCACTATGCTGCACACAGGTATTACTAGATAGCAACTATACACTAAATACAACAGCTTGCCATACACAATCTGTGTTGCTTCAAAGCAAGAAAAGAATACTCATTTAAATGCAAGTTTTCATTAAGAAATTTACCTTATCCCCCTGGTGATGTGATCTTAAGGGAAGGTTGTTAGGTTTGCTCTTTTGTTTCACCATTGTTCAGCAGTTGTGAAATGACCTTGAATGAAGCTGGAGTGACAGGTTTTACCCTTTACTCAACAGCACTTTATTGCTAAACTTGTCAGGCAAGGATTAAAGGCTGGATAAAGGTAGTGAGCGTCATAGAATTCTAACACAATATCTAAATGGAAAACTAGTTAAATTTGCCATATTCACATAATGAATCCACATTTATTTAAAAATAAACCCTGGAAGTTTAACTTTTGCATTTTCAGTGTTTTCAGTTCTACATATTAACTGCACGAGATAATTCATCTATGAAAAAAAAAAAAAGAGAAATGAACATATGAAAACATGAAACGTAAAATGTTGCATCTAAAGCTTACTTCTGCGTTTTCTGTCATTTCCTTAAGAGAACCTTTCTGTTATGTCTCTGAGTGTGTCCCTGTGAATGTGTCTGCCACCCCCACCCTCCCCGATATGTGGCTACTGTTGCTGCATGCTCTGCGATGACGACATTATTTAGTGACACAGCTGAGTTTGGGTCGTGTGGTGAATCAGGAGCCTTCTTCATGCTGCAGCTGATGAATAATAGAGCTCGTGAGTTGCTTCCTGAAACAGGCGCAAGACTCAGTGAATCTGGGGAGGAGTTCTCTGACTGTCTCACACTGGAAGCTGACATGAGTAATGATAAAGTTAAATATAATGTAGCCTGGATGTCATTACCAGCATTTTATAACATATGGGCTTTGAACATGGTGTTGCGTGTGCCCAGGCATATGGAATACCATGGTTCTTATTCACTTTGTTGAAAATGAACACTGATGTTTCTTTAATCAGTACATGGAGGTTTGCTAAATAATCTCCAATCTGGACATCCTGTGAGACATGTGAGAAAATTATGTTCTGCACAATTTTGCACAGTTTTGGCTGAACAGGTGCTTGGAATGTTCATGTTTTCTTGTAAAGTCTATGTGGCACTTATTCTTTGAACCTGATCTGAGAGTTTTACAGATTTAAATGTGATTGTGAGTAGGATTTGGGTATGTAAGATGATCCTTTTTCAGCATAAAAGAGCAGATGGTCAAACAAAGATTATCTCTGCATCTTATAAAAACTCTAAAGGAATATGTCGATGCACTGGGTCCTTTACAAGTTTTAGAAAGAGTTTTTTTATGGATCTGAAAGTCATTACTCTCAGTTCCCTTGGATAGCTTAGAAAGGCTCTTCTAAAAATATTCCTGCACATGTACTGCAAACAAACCAAGGTAATTCCATCCCTCAACTACTGGTGATGTCTTTCAAGCACACAATCTAGTGATACCTTTATGTGTAAGGGGGTTGGAGGGTTTCTCTATCCCCAAACCTATATATACCACCCATGGTGTATATCCCACCATTTTCAGATTGATGAAAGGTGTTTAAATGGAGGAAAAGTTCAAGCTGGTTCTCATGATACTTGCACGACCAAATAGCTGCAAACTTCAGAAGGCATGAGTTAATACCCAGACCAGCATCCAACTCACAAAATGAGCCAACAAGAAGAGTGAACCTATAGAAGAGGCAGAGAACCTCACGGCTCCCTAAAAGGCAGTGAGTACCATTGCATTAGCCAAGTGAATATGATTAATTTATATGATTTAATAGGCCTAAGAGCCTTCTAATGTGCATAAAAGCAGATGATTGTGAGTTTGAGCTTTGGAAAGCAGTAAATTACTGTTGTTCATAAAATTTGGAAAAACTAATTTAAAAAAAAAGTTTGAAATTTAAATGTGACTTGTTCCTTGTTTAACTTCAGAGGCTATTACATACTTCTTCATATTATATCCAGTTCTTTTTAAAGTATTACTACTGTCAGCCCAAATAGATGCATAATTAGTAGATCCGCTTGCCACTCACATTAAAGACATCAGCAGGCATGGTCTGCATCATTTAGGAGGCCAGAGTGAAGCCTGATAAGCAGTGGGTCAGACACTCTCTCTGCCTTCGGAGTGGTATGTGTTCAAACGAACAACACAGGAGGGATAACAGGACAAAGGGAAAGCAGAAAAGGGAGTAGATATAAGCATGAAGAAATTAAAACAAAAAATGGTGTGTACTTCAGATTAATGGCTAATCAGCATTAGTGCCTGCTGAGTTATCTATCATTTTACAGCACTCTGGATACCATATAATTGGTATAATACACCATAAAACCTCAATACACATGGGAAAGTACAAAATATACTGAAAGAAGCCTGACATGATCATTTCACCATTAGAGTTGTAGCCAAAGACTGTGTTAAAATGATACATATTAAATTGGATATTACTGTATCACACTGCAGACTCAGACATTCTTACATATTTACATTCTTACATATGAAAGGGTTGATTTACTCATAGAAAATGCAATTGTTTCTTTAGGTTAAACTAGGTTTTCACCTTAACCCGTGCTTCCAGGCACACATGATGACATATGATATAGTATACATGTTTCCACACACACCACATTACAAAAGGTTTTTACAAATGTCATACTGCTTTCTTACAACATCAGCATGCACACAATCCAGACAAAGAGCTGCTCCTACTGTTCCATCTGTAGGCAGAAGATATGGGTGCCAGCTGTTGCATTTATTAACAAGTTTCTGTCTATGCAAAGTTGTGGGTTATTCCCTCCTCCAGGTAACTCAAGTAAAAGCCTCTGAATGTCTTTTGATCTCAAACTTTGGCCATGTTTAACAAAAGGTCATAGCTCTTATACTTTGCATGGTTGAAGTAATTCAAAGAGCTGTGATGTCCAAAAAGACTCATTACCTGTGATGTGGCTTGTGTTTTCATTTGCGGTTAGCCTCTGCACAGAGAGTGGGCAAGGGTATGCAGTTGAGAGAGTAAGAGATGCTATCTTCCTGGTGGCAGTGAATCGTGCTGCACAAACACTCACAATGTGTCTGACATTTCACGATTCCATTGAGCCCCTTCAGCTACCACAGCCTCCTAGCAGCCATGCCCATTCTTCTGGCACACATACTCATACACAGACATGTGTAAAACCACACACTTCATATAACTACTGTCTTCATTTTCTGTATTTCTGGGAAACCCTGTCTACACAAGTTTAACTTTAAACATAACAAGTGCCTCTAACACTCACTCTAGCTAACAGAATAAGCATTTGTAATAACAAAAACATCTGCACTGGCAGTACTGTACACTTTATTCTCCTCACATTGTTCCTGGGTGTGTTTGATTAGCATTGCAGACTGTTTGTGCAATATCACAGTGTTGAGTGTCAGGCATTTTCCTGTGCTTTAATGGCCAATGTTGGGATGGAGGTGGAGGGTCGCAAAGGGTTTCTTTTCCCCAAGACTTCCTTCCATGCCTAAACAACACAGAAAAACTTCAGAGGGTGGAATGAGTTCACCAGCAGTGTGTATATGTTTGTGTTTTAGTTATTGTCACTGTACTTGGCTACTTCTGTAGCCACTAGGATAAAGACCTGAAACTTGAAGGTCCATTTAAAGCCTGTCAAGGAGACAGGAGACAATGTAACTGACATGTGTATGTGTTTGTGTGTTTGGAGGTGGACATAATGGAGCTAACTTATGAAACAAAAGCATCGCAAAATGCTTTTGACTGACTTGCAAAATGCAGCGGTACTGACGTAGCATACTCTGTATTAAGATCTTCATCTAGCATGAGCATGGTCAGAGAATAAGAAAAGATATTTACACTTTATTCATTTCATGGTTCTAGATCTAGACACCAGCTGTTCAGAATCTACTTGTGAAAGGACATATCATGTGTTGAATAACATAATAGTGAAGACACATCTTTATTATATCCAACACACATATTTCAGACCTGAGAGGGTGGACACATGCTCCAGTATTAGATGTCAAGGTGAAAGAGGATGAAACCATGGCAACCATGACAGTTCTGTTGTGCAGTTAATCAGACAGTGTCAGGAAAGAAGAGAGTCAGGCAGGCAAACGAATACAGAGGATGTCTCAAGATATTTCAAAAGAGCTTTACAAATAAACAAGGAACAACACACCATCTCTAAATGCATGTTTATAATAATCACAGAGATTGGCAATAGGTTATTTCATTTCATTTGTTTTTTGGAAAGTATGACAAAACCGTTTTAGCATGTTTATCCTAAACATGAGCATACAGTATTAAAAGTGTGCAGTGGATGCTTTAAACAAGGAAGAGTTTGTTTTATTTGGGAACAGATGTGAAGGGAGGGGCCAAACCTGGGTCTCTATACACAGGATTACGAGCATAGAATCGACATGTACCAGTTATGTGTACCAGGTACCACAGAACCTTTCTTGTTAATATGCATTTACTACTTGAACTAGAAAAGCCTACAATAGTAAAGGACACAGATGTCAAATCCCAGGGTTTGTCATAAGTCATTCATATATGTCTAGTGTCTCTAGGTCACAGTTTGAAATTACGTTCTACAATATTGCCTCAGAATCCTGTCAGGACTGACTGAAACCAGACCTGATTGAGCCATTAGCTCCCTTGGCCCCCATCCTCACTCTCCTTCCCCCATGAGAAGCCCAGCTACTTTTACAGCGCAACTTACACTAGCTCAGTCGATGTGACTCACTGAAACACTAACCACTAAAGTTATAGGAGAGAGTATAGCTGGACTGGCCCAGTTGGCATCCTGTTGACCTGAATGACCAGAACCTGTCATTACCTGGAAAATGAGCTACAGAAGTCACTTTGAGTAAAGAAAATACACGATTAAAAATGTGCACATTTATGAACAAAACATGCAAGCTGGTGTTACTGTGACATTACTAGAAAATTAGTAATATACAGGTTATAGCAGATACTGAATGAAGAATGCCATTTTACTAAATACATGTAACTGACAACAGAAAAGGACTGAACTAACAGGGCAGATGAGAGGAGGCTAGCCAACAAAAACACACAATTGATGGAAACATATTCTCAATAAAGAAATTAACTAAAAGAAGACTTAAGAGGACAGTGTTGATGCAATTATTGCAGGCAACAGTGTCCACAATGAACTTCCTGCTTACCCTGGGAAAGGCTAGCACCAGTGCCTCACATAGCTGAGCACAGAGAGCAGCAAATGCATGCTCGATGTCCTCATCCCAGTGGAACGCAGGTCTCTTCACTGTGAGCCGGGGTAACAGTGCAGCTATGTCAGCAAAACCATCCACGAAACACCGCTAGGACTTAATAGCCTGGAATACCTGCTCCAGGTTTGCGAGTCATGAACCAGCATGTCATCTAAATAAATGATGAACCAATACTTGAAGACACTGTCAAGCACTTACTTCAACAAAAAATCAAATGTGGCCAGTGCAATACATAGCCTGAAAGCCATGAACTTGTACTGCCACAGTCCTGTACTCAGGATGGTTGCCATCTTCTCTTTTACATCTGGAGAAAGTGCCACTTGCTAATATCCACTCTCCAAATCCAGCAAACTATGCACAGCCAGTGAGTTGATCCAAGTTATAAATGCATGGAAGTGGCTATGAATGAGGCTTTGTAACAGAGTTTAACTGGCAACAGTACACATAAAACTTCTGGCAATCTCCATTGGCTTTATAGGTCAATGATTCCCACAGCCGCTGTCTCTTTAACTTATTGCTCTGCAGCCTCTTCCTTAGCCAACAGAAGCTGGTGAGAACAGAGTCATATTTGTGCTGCATTGCCGGTGTTGATGCTGTGCTGCACTGAGTCTGTCTGTGTACAGCCTTTCTCTGTGGCCATGAAGCTGTCACCATAACAGCACAGCAGCTCCCACAGCTACTGTTCCATCACCTCTGTCTGGCAGCTGTGTGGAGTACGTCTCCCAGGCACCCTCACCATTGTAGCATGGTTGGTGGATGACTTGCCACGCTGTTTCCTTTGCTGTCACCTCACTCTTGGCTGGCTGGACTCTGTTTGTGTGGGGGGTAGGCATAATGCTCAGTACCCCTTTGCTCTGGGCTCTGCCTTTGTGTTTGTTGATACACCACTCAATTTCTTCAAGCTCAGTGGCAACATCCCACTTTTGACACCAGTGTAGCGCATAGAAGAAGACCCATAAGACATTTCCAGTGAAAATGCTCTTGTATTAAAGAAGCATACCAAACAGTAGCAAAAGACTAAACAACACACTACAAAGATAGCAAGCCATTCTAAGATCAGTAATAAACTAAAAGAACACAACAAAACTAATACACATATGCATACACATATGCACAAACCAACTACATTTAAGTTTGCGGAATGGCACACTACTTACTGGGAGTCTTCGTTGTGCTCATTTGCACTCTCCCATTGGCCGACAGCCCACAGTGGACATCAGATTATCATGTTTTCAGGTTAATTTAAAGTCTCCTATTTAGTTTAATTTAAAATCTCCTATTCTGAGGTCACCACCATTAAGCAAAATCATTGCCATGAAGGAGTGTATTTCCTCTGCAGCAATGTTTAGGTAGGTGGCACATGTTAAAGTAACATCCACCTGAATGCCAGGACCCAAGGTTCCCCAGCAGAACACTGCCCAGAGCATCACACTGCCTCCTCCAGTTTGCCTTCTTCCCACTCTGCATCTCGTCTCCAGTAAGTTATGCACATGCATCTCACCATCCACATGATGTAAAAGAAAACATGACTCATCAGAAAAGGCCACCTTCTTCCACTGAGCCATGGTCCAGTTCTGAAGCTCACTTGCACATTGTAGGTATGCTCAGCAGTGGACAGATGTCAGCATGGGCACTATTACTGTTTGGGCTCTTTGAAGTTCCATATGCAGTAAAGTACAATGCACTGTGTGTTCTGACACCTTTCTATCATAACCAGTATTAACATTTTCAGCAATTTGTGCTACTGAAGCTCTTCTGACAGATCAGACTAGACAGGCTAGCCTTTGCTCCTTTTGCACATCAATGAGCCTTGGGCACCCATTACCCTGTTTCTGGTTCACTGATTGTCCTTCCTTGAACCAATTTTAGTAGGCAATAACTACTGCATACCAGGAACACCCTGAAAGACCTGCCATTTTAGAGATGACCAGACCAAGTTGTTTAGCAATCACAATTTAGTCCTTGTCAAAATCACTCAGATCCACATGCTTCCCCATTTTTCCTGCTTCCACCACAACTCTAAGCACTGAGTGTTCACTTGCTGCCTAACATATCCCACCCCTTGACAGCTATATGAGTTATCCCCCTTGATAGCTTAGGTATATGAGTTATATGAGTGTTTAAAGTATAATTTCTATTATAACAGTGTAACTTTTGCCACATGCAGTCAAACATGCATAAAAGTTGTGGGATTAAGAATTATTTACTGAAATTAAAGTTTACAAGATGTTTATGTTTATAAGAGAACAACTGGCATAAACACATTTGTGTGTTTGGTCATTTTACTGAAAAATGTTATTTTACTAAACATTCAGCAAGTCAAATCTTCCAGAACCTGTGAGTAAGCTGTCATTAGTTGTCATAGTGTAGATTTTAGATTCACCAGTTGACCTGCTTAGGAAATGTGAAATATTCTCTCTTACAGTTATAACAATATATGGTCATATATTTATATACCATATACTCAATACTACAAAGTCTGTTGAACCAGAATTTTGTAACATCCATACACACTGACAAAAATTACTATAAAGCAGAATATAACAGATGTGACATGACATAATATAACAGATGTGACAGACATGAACACGCGTTCACTTTAGACACCAATTAAAGACCTCTACATAGTGTACGCTAATCTTACTCTCTTCCCATTTTTTAAATGAAACACAGACACACCAATACACCACCACCCACAGTTTCTTACATTCAAAGACAAGCTCACATAATGACTCAGGCAGGTGGTGAAGAATTCTCACATTTGCTTTGTAACAAGTTTTACAGAAGGTGCATGACATGGCATGCTCAGAATAGCAATGAGTTTCAGCACAGCATTCAGCTCAAGAGGTATGACTGCCAGTTGTGGTTTTCTCCACAATAACAAACGAGAAAAGGGAAGAGACACTGTGCCATGGAGCTTTATCATATGGAAGGCTGTCATTCACTTGTACACACAGATACACTCACACCATACACGGAGCTAATGGCAGCTCATGTGATTTGGTTTTCCCACTGAGCTCACATCACTTGTAATTGTTAAATAAAGCTGAGAAGCCATAGCACCACTGTAAAAGTGTTCAATACTCAAAGTGGTTCCCATAAAAGCACTACTAATAAGGGCCAAACTTTATTTCTCACATTAAAAGCTTTTATCCTTATTACACTTACTTCTTTAGAAACCCAGAGGGCCTAAGTTCATTACAAACATCTAATTATGGATGGACTAATCTATTGCTCACATTTACTTTGTGATGTCTACCAACTACTAAAGTCAGCAACATATTCAGTAGAGTTATGTTTCAGTTTTGCTATGGTGAGCAGTGAGGAATAGAGATGGCGTGCAAGTGAAGTCACATGACCTACCCCGTCAGCAGAGATCAGAGAGGGCCTTTTCTTCAGCTCCACACATTTCCTGAGCTTACAGATCTGATGGCCAGTCTTTCGGTTCAAGCAGCAGCTGCACTGGCCACAGTTGATCTTGCGGAGGCAAGGCTCACAGTGTCCACACCTCCTCCTTTTTTGCCCCTCCCCTCTCTCCCGAGCTTTGCCTAAACACTGTTGCTTGTTGCCTTCTAGGAGTGGAGAAGCACGTGTTGCCCTGCTCTCCTGAGCAAGGTCTGAACTCCCAGCCTCTGACTCAGTATCAAATGAGGACTGGGTGCTCTCTGTGCTGCTGGAAGGTTTGCTTTCAAAAGATGCTCCTGTCAGAGGCCCACTTTCCAGACCAGGCATATGGCTGCTATATTTGTATATGTTATCATTGTCATCTGCATCTTTGGTCTTCATGATCATGGTGCTACAGCGTTCTTTGTCCTCAACCTGTCTAGCATCTGAGATGTATTCAAGTTCTGATGATTCTTTGGGAAATTCACATCCAACAGACAACATAGACACATCTAGTTCAGAAGAGCCCACTACAGTGATTTGAGAAACAATGTCACACAACTGTGGAAGAATAGATTCTGTTGGTCCTGAGGTCTTTGGCTTACAAACAAAATTGATTTTAGTGGCTGGCTCACATTCTTTCACAAACACACCATCTGACTTGGTTGTACTTTGCTTCTCAGAACTCTCAGTGGTCAATGGGCAGTTTTCACTTTGTACCATTTCTGACAAGACCTCAACTTTCTCCTTCTCGAGCTGAATGGCCTTTTGAGCAAGCAATTCCCTGTGTTCCTCCACCACTGTTTCTTCAGAGCTTATGTTAATGGGTAGAATCTCTCCATTAGGGCCAAGTGCCTTGTTTTGTTCGTCATCACTTTCAAGATCACCAAGTTCTGGGATGTTCAGAGTATCTTGTTCCATAGCCTGTTGGTCTCTCCTTATGTTTGTGACCTCCCTCCTGGGAAGCTCCACTTCCTGTGGGACACTCTGACTACTTTTGTTGCCACCAAGATCTGCAAACAAGCCATGCTGGGTCGCACAGCTACGTGTGTGTCTAAGACTGACAGATCCTATTATGTTACATTTATTCTTAATTTGTCTTGCCCTGCCATGCAGGGCTTTATTGGCAGGTTTGCTAACAGAATTGTCCTGGACCCTCTTGGCTACCCGTTTTTTTGCTGTGGACTTTCTGGTCTTCACTTGCCTAGCGTGGGTGGTTGTTCTCTTGAGCTTGCTTGAATTTACTGCTTGCCTTTTATCAGTGAGTGTTTTCAACTTCCTGACATTTTGTTTCATTGGGGGACATACCTTCTTTGGTGGTTTGGGAGTATGAGGCATAACTATGTTTAATGAGAGTACTGTTGTTTAGAGATGGAACAGCAGACATGAGAAACAGAATTATGATAGTTCTGGATTTGAGTGTCTTGGAAATATGGCATTTGATCTTCCTTATTCAGCATCTGGTCCAACAAACTGAAGTTAGTATTTCATCTCTGGTGTTTACAGGGGAATGCCTGCAAAAAGATTAATGTATTATAATCAGCACATAATTTTTGCATCCATGTAGTTATATAGCCTGAGAGTCTAGAGCAGCTGCTTGTTATTATTATTAGGGTGCAATGTATTTTGCAGATTTGGAAAAAAGAAAAAAAAGAGAGAGAAAAACAGCTACAGTAGTAGGAAGCATGCTAAATAAAATGTAAACCAAGTTAGAATCAAGTTACTGTTATTTTTCTATATTATAGCCCAGGGTAAAAACCTTTTGTCTAAATAAGGAAAGGTTGTACCTAACAGCTTATCAACAATAGTCCTTTAACGCTCTAGTATGGGGGAATTCACAGTACACAGTACATCTGTAAACAGACCATAAAACTTAGAAATATATATTTAAATATTAAGATATGTATCCGACACGTAGCCTGAGTAAAGGTCATGTGTGTTTTTATTACATGATTAACGCTGAGAAGTTCTGAAATAGGTTCAGAAATAAACTGAAGCACACCATTTGTATTCATATTGTAACTGACCGAAATTAGCATTTGCTAGCTGCTTGCTTATCCGTTATCGTTGCTTCAAGCTTGCAACAGCGTCTAGCAACAGGATCATTCGAAACCGACACTCTATAGAACTAAGTTACCCCGAGGATAGATCCAAATTATCCAATTAAAAAAAGCATTTTGCGATAATGATAGATTAGTGCGTATACTTTTAAACCAGTTCAAATACTTTACATACCGGAGAGACAGTTGCACTGTATGAACTGCTAATAATACTCCACGCCTGTAAGAGACGGGTGATCCTTGAACATTTTCCCTTAGCGAATTTGTCAAGTTGGTCGACCTACCATAACTTTATAAATACACTAGAACAGTAAGCAGAACGATACCCAACCTCTATTTAACTCCCAGCGATGACATGTTGCCACAAAGTAAAACATCCTAATAAAACGGACATCCCTCTTAAGTCAATCTATTCAGCGCAAGCCCCGTGCCAAACACGACCCAAGGTCTCGAGTCAAATCGGCTATTTAATGGACGTTCGGAGGGTGACCGGAAAATATGGAGTGGATTACATTGACAAATAACTACGGATTTAATAATTCTCATTAATCCAACAACAACAACAACAACAACAACAACAACAACAACAACAACAACAATAATAATAATAATAATAATAATAATAATTTACCTTCACGTCAACATCGGTTAGCCACCTCGGAGTGCACTTCAGAATGTTCTTAGATCCGTTCACCAAAGAGCCTCATTCTTCTGTGTGCTTAACTTCTGTTCCCCAAGCTTTAACGTATTTAGACGAAACATTACAGTGTGTTGAGTTGAAACCTATTGTCCAAAGTTTTAAATATTTTGTCTAAAGCCTATTGGACAAAGCCTATTGTCCAAAGTTTTACACTTTTCTTCTATATTAATAATCCAACACTGTGCTGTATTAAGATATTGACGAGCTACATCACAATCTTACAATATTACGAGATTAGTTGATTCTGAGCCTTTGATGAGCAAGTCCATCACCTGACAATTGCTATGTCTTTCTTTCAAGAAGGAGACCTTCTTGGATTAATGTGATATAAAAGAAAAAATGCAATTAGTCATCAGGCTACATACAGGTTAGATATGTTTAGATATGTAGATGGTTATGATCATAATTATCATTGCATTTTTCATTTCTAATATACGGGAGCTCATAAAAAGCTGAACTGTGTTTCATTTTGATTTGCAGACAGCTCTGGGTCAGGTTTCCCAAAAGCATCATAACAGTTTTTTTTTAAAAATGGAGAACACTCTCTCATTTAAGGTGATCTTAACACTACTGTGCTTTTGGTAAATGGGGCCTGTTTAGTAGTAATAGCAGCAGCAGTAGCTACAGTCGTAGTAGTCAAGGCAAGACAAGTTTAATTGTAAAGCATATTTCATATACAAAGGTCATTCAAAGTGCTTTACATAACTCTAAAGCATATAAGATAAATACTTCATTCAGAATCAGTGATTTAGAAGTTTTAAAAAATGTAAAAGAAAAACAGGTGTAGTGCTTAGCCAACAAATTTAAGTAAAGGCACAAAAGCACATAAATGTTTTGTTTAAATTGGGTTTGGGCACCTATGACATTTGCTGAGAGTTGGTTCCAGCTGTGGTTAACACAGCAGGTGAAAACTGCCTCACTATATTTCGCTGCAGTTCGAGGCACTACCTAGCTGACTGGCCTTGACTGAACTACTATATATACACACACACACACACACACACACACACACACACACACACACACACACACACACACAGAGAGAGAGAGAGCTCTGGAGGGAAATAAGAGACCACTCCAATTTTTTCTTAAATCGGCATCTGGACATGTACAGCAGCCATTCCATTCAAGTGTTTGTTGAATTCCTTCACAGACACACCTCATTCTACTTAATGAGATGCTGAAGAGGTGATCACCTTCACAAAATCCTCTTCTATCGAGCAACAGTATAAACTGTATTCTCTTGTTATAGAACCAGCTGAATGGGAAAAGCAATGCTAGGACTACCCAAAAAGTAGGTGTAGTCAAACTACAGCTACAGACCATGCCAAAAGAGTTGAAAAGAAAAGTTCTTAATGAGGACAAGAAGGGTTCAGTTGTAGCTTTACTGGCAGAGGGATACAGTGAGCATCAGATTACTTCTATCTTGAAAATTTCAAAAACTACGGTTCATAAGAACAAGGTCAAGCAGCAAACACATGGGACAGCAACAGCTACAGACTGGCAGAGCTCAAAAACGACTCTCTACCAACCATGATGATCGCCACCTCATTTGAATGTCACTTAATAACCATAAGATGACATCAAGTGACCTACAAAAAGAATGGCATGCAGCAGCTGAACCCATTGAAAACCTATGGAATGTGATCAAGAGGAAGATGGATGATCACAAGCCATCAAACAAAGCCGAGCTCCTGGAATTTCTGTGCCGGGAGTGACATAAAGTTACCCAACAGCAATGTGAAAGACTGGTGGAAAGCATGCAAAGATGCATAAAAGCTGTGATTAAAAATCAGGGTTATTCCACCAAATATTGATTTTTTGATTCATCCTAAGATGAAATATTAGTACTGTGTTGTTTATAAATGAAAATGAGCTTGTTTTCTTTGCATTATTTGTGGTCTGAAATTTCTGTAACTATTTTTTTTATTTTGACCATTAGTCATTTTCATAAAAAAAAAAAAAAAAAAAAAAAAAAAGCTCTAAAATACAATATTTTTATTTGGAATTTGGAATAAATATTTCAAGTAGTTTATAGAATAAAATAAAATGGCTCAGCCTGGACAAACACAGACCCATCAATTGTAAAACCAGAGAAACTGAAATTTTGTAGTGGTCTCATTTTTTTTTCTGGATATATATACACACACACACACACACACACACACACACACACACACACACACACACACACACACACCCACACGTGTGAATACAAAAAGCTCCATGTATATACGGGCTGAAAGAAGACCTAGAAAAGATCTGGAAGTTGAAGGCAACAGTGGTTTCCTTGGCAATCAGAGCACTAGGTTTACCGCATTCAGTCAAACATGGAATAGTAAAGTAATCGCAGGTAAACTATAAAATGTAAGTGTTCTGTTCTTTCACTAGGTTTCACCATAAAATGTAACGAACAGCCCACCTTTTATATGATTCTACATTTTGCATATTAAAATTTCTGAAAGCATTTTGTAGTCTTGAAGTTGTGCTCCATGGATATCTATGAGATATATATTTTGCACCTTCAGTAAAAGCACTGGAAAGATAAATAGTGTAAACCAGTTTAAATGACTCCAAATGCTAAAAGATATTTTGTGGCAGTCCAATCTACCTCGGGAGAGAGACAGAATTGAGAGGGAAAACTGGAGAAGGGAGTGGATGTGTAAAAACACAGGCACCCTCGAAGAGTGGAAGAGAGGTGTAGCACAAGGGCTCACAGACCTCAATACCCAGAGTTACCAGCTAGGAGCTTGGCTCAACACTTTAGCAAAGACCCAGCACTGAATGACTGGGTCACTGGGTCACTATATAGACCTAGCCCAGCTGTTGGGCATCAAACCTGATTGGTAGTGTGCCTGACTCGAGGCCTCCCCCTGGTGGCTAGAGGGGGCCTCGGCCTAGTGCCAACCCTTACAGGACCCCCCCGGAAGGGGTGGCTCCTGACATCCCAAGGCCAGCCGCACAATCCCGCTGAAAAGTGCAAATGAGTTCACAGTCTAGGCTGTGACGGGAAGAGACCCAGGACCACTCCTCAGGCCCGTATCTCTCCCAGTCTACCAAAGAGTGGACTCCAACATGAACCCACCAGACGTCCAAGAGATCCTTGACCATGTATGCCAGTGCACCATGCGTGGACCTGGCAGGTCGGAGGGGCCCACCGAACAACAATATGGGCTTAAGGCAAGACACGTGGAAAGTGGGGTGGACCTGCAACGACAGGGTAAGGGCAACGCGATAAGAAACAGGGTTTATGTGGCGAAGAACCTTGAATGGCCTGATGTAGCGAGGTGCAAGTATAACCATGCAAAGGCAGGTCCTTGGCCGATAGCCAAACCCGCTGTCCCGGCCGATAAGTCGGCGCTGGTCACCATCTCTTGTCGGTGTAACGCTTTTGAGCAGCTGTAGCAGATAAAAGAGCCCTGCATGCCCTCCGCCAGGCTAAGCGGCAGCGCCTGATTGGCTGCTCAGCAGACCGGACACCCATGTCGGCCTCCTGGTCGGGAAACATAGGTGGAGCATACCCAAACTGGCACCCGAATGGTGACATGCCTAAGAAGGAGTGTCACAGGGTGTTGTGGGCGAACTCCACCCATAATAGATGCTCAGACCAAGAGGATGGGCAGGAAGAGGCCAAACAGCGGAGGGTGTGCTCCAAGTCTTGGTTGACCCTCTCAGTCTGGCCATTGGATTGGGGATGGGAGCTGGAGGACAAGCTGGCCTCTGCCCCCAACAACCGACAAAAGGCCCCCCAGAACCGGCTAGTGAATTGAGGCCCATGGTCTGACACGATGTCGCTAGGCAGCCCATGAAGACGGACAACTTGTGTAAGCAATAATTTGGCCGTCTCCTTCGCCGATGGCAGTTTTGGCAGTGCAAAGAAGCAGCCGGCCTTGGAGAACCTGTCGATGACCACCAAAATCACCATATTGCCCCTTGATGGGGGCAGCCCTGTGATAAAATCGAGTGACAGGTGAAACCAAGGGCGCAAAGGGACAGCCAGTGGGTGCAACAGACCAGCGGGCCTTGTCCTGGGGTCCTTGCACTGAGCGCAGGTGCGACAGGAGTTCACAAATGCTCGGACGTCGGGTTCCATGCAGGGCCACCAAAACCGCCGACGGAGATACTCGAGCATCCGTGTGACTCCTGGGTGCACTGAAAAGGGGGATGCATGTCCCCATTCGAGGACCTGAGCTCTAACCACCTTAGGTACATACAAACCACCCCGGAGGGCCTCCACCCGGGTCTGGTTCAGCAAGGAGGGCCTGACGTACTGCCTTCTCAACCCCCCACTGGATTGGCTATACGATGCAGGCCCTGGGGATAATGGTTGAGGGCAGAGCAGAAGGCGGCCAGGATTCCCACTGGTGGGAGAGAGCATCTGGTTTAGCGTTCTTAGTGCCCGGCCAGTATGATAAAGTGAAGTCAAATCGGGCAAAGAACAGTCCCCAACTGGCCTGGCACGGATTAATTCGCTTGGCCTGCTGTATGTACACCAAGTCCTTGTGGTCCATCCAGACCGGGAAGGGGTGTTTTGCCCTCTCAAGTCAGTGCCTCCACTCCTCAAGGGCAAGCTTGACTTCCAGTAATTCACAGTCGCCCACATCATAATTCCTTTCTGCAGAGGACAGTCGCTGAGAGAAGTAGGCACAGGGATACAGTTTTTTGTCCTTTCCTGATTGCTGGGACAGGACCGCATCATCGCCCACCTCAGATGCATCTACCTCAACAACAAATGGAAACTCCACGTCAGGGAGCTGAAAAATAGGAGCCGCGATCAGATGGCGCTTTAGTTCTTCAAAAGCATGCTGGGCCTCGGTGGACCAGCAGAACTGACCAGACACCTTCCTGGTCAACACGGTAAGTGGGGCGGCAACCGTGCTAGAGTTCATAACGAACCTGTGGTAAAAATTTGTGAAACCCAGAAAGCGTTGAACCAGACACAACGAGGTATTCGTAGTACCCAGAGGGGGTAATGAGCGCTATCTTCCACTCGTCTCCCTCTCGGATTCTCACCAAGTTGTAGGCACTGCACAGGTCCAGTTTATTAAAAACAGGCCTGCTGCAGCATCTCAAATGCTGAGGTCATGAGGGGCAATGGATAGCGGTCCTTGACAGTTATTTTGTTAAGACCTTGGTAGTCTATACAGGGGCGTCACCTGCCGTCTTTCTTGCCGACAAAACCCCCCCCACAACAGCCAGGGAAGTAGATGGCCGAATGAACCCTAGGGCTAAGGCTTCCTGGATATATTCATCCATTGCCTCACGTTCTGGCCTCAAAAGGGAGAATAAGCACCGTCTAGGGGGACTGGAGCCTGGGAGGAGGTTTATGGCCATGTCATATGGCCGGTGGGGAGGCAATAGTTGGGCCTTCTGTTTGCTAAATGCTTCCCTCAGGTCCCAGTATTCCTGGGGGTCACGAGACAGGTCCGGACCATCGGGATTATGACCAGACCCACAGAGGCTTGGGTAGCTGCAAACAGGAGGTCTGACATGTCAAACTTCAAGACAGCACTGACCGGCTCAGCCAGTCTACGTGAGAATTATGCTGCTGAAGCCAGGGGTGCCCTAAAATCAGTTGCAAGTCAGGAGCATGGATAATAAACAGCGCAATCTGTTTGGTGTGTGGGCCGACTTGCAACGTGACTGGATGAGTCTGATGGATAACAACCTCTGGCTCAAGGGACCGAACATCGATGGCAGCAATGGGTAAGGGTTCGTCCAGTGGGACCAGTGGCAGGGCTAACTGGTTTGCTAACCCAGTGTCAAGAAAGTTGCCCTCCGCTCCTGTGTCCACAAATGCCTGGAGACGTGTTTCAGACGTTCCTTAAGCAATTGTGGTACTGAGGAACAACCCTTGAACTCGGGCAGGACTGGTTGAATCCATCAGGGGTCCTCCCTCCCCTGACGGACGTTGTCTTTTCCCTGGAGCTCAGGACAAGCTGGGCAAAGATGACCCGAGCTTCTGCAGTACAGACACCTCCTTTCCCGCACCTGAGCGTCATGCTCACTTCGGGAAAGGCGGGTGTGTCCGAGCTGCATTGACTGGGGTCCAGGCTTCCCCTGCTTGTTAGGCACATGAACAGGGCTAAGGGTTTGTGGAGCGCTGCAAGAGCCTCAACAGACCTCTGGTCCCTGTGCTCTGCACCTCTCCCGTACGGGATTGTGAATTCGCAACACCAAACCAATCAGGTCATTGAGAGAGGCGGGAGTATCTTGGTGGACCAGTTCATCTTTAAGCTCCTCGCTGAGAAAAGCCAGTGATCATTGGAGGAGGAACCCTCTACCACCTCCTGCCTCACCAGCATAGTGCTCAGGGGCAGGGAGCAATGGCTCTGAACGTGAAACAGGCTGGCTCTGCTGCTGCAGCAGCACCGGCTGCCTCCTGACTAGCGGCAGCCAAAGGCACTGGCGTTTGTATAGCATCAGGATTAGTCCATGGCAGGAGGTCTGCCAGGCCCTGTAACTGAGAAACGATCTGTTGCAAGGTTTGCTCATGTCGACCAATGGTTGCCACCCCCTGATTAGTCAGAGCCACCTTTACCTGTTCTAAGTCTAACTGCTGTGCTGGGTCCATGGCTGGGTCTTTCTGTAATGGGGCTCAAACCTAGGTCCAATAGGTGGTGCCACCGACCTTCCGCTGGGTGAGCCACCACACTTCAATGATGGTGGGCCTGTGTGCAAAACAGTTAGGTCTTAGAACCGTTAACATAAGAGAAGGAAAAAAACAAAGGTAGGAAGTCAAACCCCGGCCGCTTTGTTACGACGCGAACAAGCTCCCACTAGACTGCAGCAGCCATTAAACGACCTGTGAGTGTATTGCGCTTCAAAGGAAGGGAGGATAACAAAACGGGTGGAAAAACTAAACACCACGCCAAGCGTGGAAAAAGGGGAAAACGAAGGATGCCACGGGAAGAATGGCAGCACCAATGCACTGCAGAAAACAAAACTCTAAGACTTCCCAAACAAAACCAGAAAACAGGGAGGAATTTTAGTGACTAAGGGAAGCCTCAGGAGAAAGACAGACTTCAGAGGGAAAACTGGAGAAGGGAGGGACATGTAACACAGGCACCCTCGAAGAGTGGAAGAGAGGTGTAGCACAAGAGCTCACAGACCTCAATACACAGTTACCAGCTAGGCGCTTGGCTCAAAACTTCAGCAAAGACCCAGCACTGACTGACTGGTCACTAGGCTTATATAGACTTAGCCCAGCTGTTGGCATCAAACCTGATTGGTAGTGTGCCTGACTCGAGGCCTCTCCCGGGTGGCCAGAGGGGTCCTCAGCCTCGTGCCAACCCTTACAGCTATAAGTACAACTAAAAGAGTTATTAGAAATAGCTGAAAGAGCTACTCAGAGGCTGTAGTTCAGGAGGTCACAGATTAGCTGGAGGATGACTCATAATGTTGTCATGTGACTGTTGGCGTGGTGGAGCATGCCATGAAATCCCTAATGTCTTGGCACATGCAAGGAACATCTGAACATGTATATAATTATATTAATGGTTTCTCAAGGAGCCCCATAAACTTAGGTTTTCTGAGACTAATCTTTTAAAAAGGGTTGCTATAGACTGAAGAAATGAATCAGTATGGAAATAAGAAGAACCTCAATAGTCTTCTAAGCTTATCATGTAGCACATTGGCAACACAAAAATGTGCAAGTGTTTTCAGAATGCACTGAATTTCTGTTATAGTAGTATGCACTGGATTTGTGTTATAGTAGCCTACTTTGCTGACAGATCTTCAGCTCCAGGTTTTTCCTTCCTGCACCAGTCAAGATTCCCTCTGCACATCTCCTAAATGCAGTCAGAATTCTTTCATCCACTTTTCCTTCTTTTCTGGAAAAAAATGTTTTAACAATAGGATCTCCTTTCAAATAAAAAATAGTTTAGAGAAATAATGCTCTAATTAATTAACACAAATTACCTAAAACAAACAAAAATAACAAATTCATATAAAATAAAAAATTTTTGTTACATATAAAGTAGCTGTAATATATATATATCTTGTTTTGCTATTTTTATTTATTCTATTAAATTTTTTGCTCTGCATCTTTTTGTAAACCTTGCTTTTAAAGGTGCTTAAATTAAAAAAAAATTATATATATATATATATATATATATATATATATATATATATATATATATATATATATATATATATATATATATAAAATACCATTAGCTGGTGTGGAGGGTTACTTACAATAGCCAACATTCTGAGTGTGCTATCTAGCGCTATCTAGAGTTCAGCCCAGCATGTAATAATTTGTCTATAATAGCTTTACATTCGAATGTCTTATACACTAAAGTGAAGTCTCGGGGGCACACTGAACAAATTGTGATAATAATTAAGTGCTTTTGTGAAATTACTAAACTAGTTATTAAAATAAATTAATAAGGAAATAAACAGTCGTTATTTTCTCTAGGTCGAGGGAAGAGCAGCAGCGATAGAATTCCCCGCTTTGGTAAAGAATCTACAATACAGTTATTTAATAACTGCGTACAAAAACAAAACAGCAAAACAATTGTGACTGTCTGCCCTGTTTTATGTAGGCTACATTTCTAGCTATGGCAGTCCGCTTCGGTTTTAGGCAAATTGCAGTTATAGCTCTATCCGTTGTATTGAGTGACTGTATTTACACTGTTGTAATTGAATAGAGTTCAATGGGAATGCGGAGGTGGGGGAGACAATTTACTTTGACTCATTTAAGAAATTACTGCAGTATTTAAGATAAACTGTCATACACATGCCGCATTCACTCCTGTGGATATTCGGCAGTTTTTTTTTTTATGACGTCACCATTCTGCGACAGGAAAGGTAACCATGAAGGACACTAGAGATGGATAACCAATGAAATTTCAAGAGGCACATGGCAAGTTTGGTCTTAATATCCTGATTTCCCTGTGTGAGTAAACTCATTTGTATGATATAGGATTTGTAATTGTGGTAAAAATGAAAACATTAAAATTAAACCCATTAGGTTGCATTTAGCTATTGAACCGATACTGTAATTTTAATTGCTAGCTCGCCAAACCGATGTAGTTAGCTATCTAGCTAGTATAGCTAGCTATCTATGCCGTATAAAAAAGTAACAATATGGATTTCACACATACGTATGGAGATTTAGCTACGAATCTTCAATTATTGTGTTCCGGAAGGGTTGCTCGTGTCGAAAATGAAAATACACAATTGGAATAAAGGCTACCTAGCTAGCTAACGTTACTCAAACACACACATACACCATTTACTTTGTACCAGGAAGAACTACTAGCCTCAACATCAAACGTCAGTTAACCTTCTTGGGTAGGACTGCAGTTTGCGTTTTCTGGTGTGCGCAGTACTTGGTGAATTGTTGCAAAATATCATCTTGCATATTAAAATAACTGGTTTACAAAGCAGACGTTCCCAGACCTGAGCGGAATCTTAGTTGTTTTTTTTTAACTGAATCAGTTAGAGAAATTAATCATTTTTACACCTAAATGACTTGTATTGACCAAAACTTGTAATTGTAATCTTCTAATCAGCTATTTATCCTTTTGAGAACAAAATCACCAACCTAGCTAAACATAGAAAAACAAATGTAAAATGTTCTTTCAGCAGTCATGTCACTTTCTCATGAATTATAATAATAGCAACGGATTGACCTAAGGTAGATGACTGTTTCTTATTTGGTTCCCTATTTTGTACTTGCAACATGTTATTTGAGCATCAAGCACAAAACTTTCTCATGAATCAGAAGCATATTGTAGCTAATTGTAATGATTCTTATTTACATTTTGTTTTCATTTGTCACACCTCATATATAGGACTTTTTTTAATTATTATTATTATTATTATTATTATTTTTAAAGAGGTCGGTTTATCATTATAGCTTAAATGGTTTTTTTATGTTTCAGAGTGCTCAGAAGACATGGCTGTACTGGAGTACTGATACTGACAGCATGGCGACAGAGGCTTCAGTGGCCTCAGCTGGTCAGCCTCAAATTCAAGGCCCTACTCAGTTCGACCTCTACTACTGGCTCCGCTCATTTGTAGCAGGAGGTAACGTCAGTCAGTTTCGCTTCTAGTTGAATAAATGGTTCAAACAGAAGTCTGGAAGCAAGCTTGTATATTAATTCGCTCGGCAGTATGTAGAGTCTGCCTGATGTGATCTGAAAAATATCTTTGGTCACAAATTTTCTTCACAGTAGCCAAAATATTAAATATATATATATATATATATATATATATATATATATATATATATATATATATATATATATATATATATATAAAAAAATTTTTGGCATGCAGGGTGACCTGTGCTTTGAAAGTGTCATGACTTGCATGTACCTCACATGCATAATTATGAAAGTTGTTGCTTTTGCTTTTGTTGTTTTGGCTTAGGGGCCTGAATCGTTTGGGTGACCTTGATGTAATTGATGTAACTTTTTTTGTGTGTGTATGTAGGTGTAGCAGGATGTTGTGCCAAGACCACCATTGCACCTCTGGATAGAGTGAAAATCTTACTTCAAGCTCATAATCCTCATTACAAACACTTGGGTAAGTTAGTTCATGCCTAAAACAAAGAAAATCAAGAAGGTAGTTTTTGTTGTTATAAGCTTTTGAATATAAAACCAATCCTATGTACCTTTTTTTTTTTTTTAGGGGTTTTTGCTACTCTCAGGGCTGTGCCAAAAAAAGAGGGCTTCCTTGGTTTGTACAAAGGGAATGGGGCAATGATGGTGAGAATATTCCCATATGGAGCCATTCAGTTTATGGCCTTTGACAACTACAAGAAGGTAACTCATGTCATTTATTTGTTTAAAAAGTTTACATAATGTATGTATGTAGATGGAAAAAGGGCAGATAATGTATTGTGTTCATTTGTATGCTTAGTTCCTTAGTACAAAGCTTGGTATATCTGGGCACATTCACCGACTTATGGCTGGTTCTTTGGCAGGTGTGCAATCTCCCCCACCAACCTAAATAAATGAGAAAGTTCATCAGTTAATTAAGTTAGTAATTAAGTTAATTAGGTCTCCAAGGGGATATTTAAAGCTGCCGTTGGCTTCGCTTTTTTGTGCTTGCATGTCTTCTCCAGGAATGACTGCAGTCATTTGCACTTATCCTCTCGATGTGATCCGAGCTCGTTTAGCCTTTCAGGTGACTGGCGAGCATCGCTACACTGGCATAGCAAACGCCTTTTACACCATCTACCTGAAGGTATAAGCGAGGAAATGGGTTTGATAGAGAGTTTCCTGCCTGTGTTTCTTTTTCCAACTGTGCTTTCTCTAACAAGGAGGGTGGCATCTCTGGATTCTATCGTGGATTAACACCAACCATCATTGGCATGGCTCCCTATGCAGGTTAACCTTTTTAAATTGATCGCCACTCCAAAGAGTGTCACATGCACAGAATTCTTCTGTTTAGCGTATTATTTTATATAACAGAATAAATTGCTGTGATCTATTTCTTTCAGGATTTTCCTTTTTCACATTTGGGACACTGAAGAGTCTGGGGCTCCATCACTTCCCTGAGCTCTTGGGCAAACCATCCCTCGACAATCCTGATGTCCTGGTTCTGAAGACTCATGTCAACTTGCTTTGTGGAGGGATCGCTGGGGCTATCGCTCAAACTTTATCGTGCGTATACTATATCAGGCATTTACTATATTGCACATATACAAATTTGTACCATATTGTGTATATGCTATATAGTGATTTCATGTGTAGGATTTGAAGGACAGTAGCTTTCTTGATGTACTGTTATGTGATCTGCCATTTTTGTTTTTTGCAAACACTTTAGGAGTAAATTTTAAATGGAAGTTTATTTTGAAGTTCCATAGAATTAATCAGTAGAAGCAAAGCTACACCCTATAAAGACACCCATGTATAGGGCTTTGCTTATTCTTCTGTTTCATGTATGCAGAAAAAACTGGCAGGCTGGGAGGACTGTGGTAGAGAAGTCCTTTTAAAAAGCACACAGCTTTAACATGTTTCTTGAATTTGTTTCACCCTAAATCTCTGCTGCACTGTAACTGCGAGGAAGTGCTGTGTTCATGCTGTTATTTGTGTGCTCTGGGAGACATTGCAAAAGTTTACAATTCATGAAAATGTATAAAATACAGTTACAAAGACCTTGATTGTGACCTACATTCTGACAGCACATTTTTGTGGGTTAACATGATGGAGGAGACCAGCATGTTTGAGAGTTCGAAAAACCAAGCATTTGTAATTGTAATGCTCCATCCTAAAAATGGAAAAGTGTTACACCTTTTTTCTTTTTGTTGAATGTCTTATTTGAGCTAGGTATCCTCTGGATGTTGCCCGGCGGAGAATGCAGTTAGGAGCAGTGCTTCCTGACTCTGATAGATGTCTGTAAGTGTCTTTTGTGATTTAAAATAGTTCCTTGTCTTGATTGATCCACCTCAGCTTTTGCAAAATGTTACATTTTACTTTTTCTATCTAGCCTCTAGTGTAATATGAAGGAGACAGCCAGGATGCCTTGCAATTTTAATCAGTCAGCAGCACAGAAGATATGACTGGCATGCCACAAGCCTATGCATAATAAGCCTGACTAATATGCAGAAAATGCTGATTCATCCTAATGTTCTTAATGTGTTTATAACTCATTTTCCCCCCTCTTTTAAAATGCAGTACCCTGACAAACACCCTTAAGCATGTGTACAGTCAGTATGGGATTACAAAAGGACTCTACCGTGGCCTTTCCCTCAACTATATCCGCTGTGTACCATCCCAAGCTGTTGCCTTCACTACATATGAGTTCATGAAGCAAGTCCTGCACTTAAACTAGAGGAGCAGCAGTTAGTGATCCTCAGCTCCGTGGCAACAAGGTTTCAACAAGCTTCTGGGAGCACTTCTTGTACAATCTGGTGACCAATTCCACCAACTCCATCTCAGGCAACCTTTAGCTTGGAGCAACAGCCAGTTTCTCACTTAGTAATTGAAGCATTAGTCTGTTTTTATGTGGTTTTGTCAATGCCATAACTGTATGTGATCTAATCACATGATGGTTGCACTGAACAATCTACTTTAACCAGTCAGTATTCCACCATCTCACATGTCTTGTGTGAGTAAAACAAGTAATACACAATAAGTCTTTCTTCTGTCTGCTGTGTATATCTAAGTACTGCATATGTGAGCATGTCAAAGCTATATTCCACTCTAAATTCTGAAAGCGAATAAGGATCACAAACGTATATCACTGGAATCACCATAAGGAAAATGGCCTACATAAGAACTAGCTCTGTAATAGTAGTATTTGTCATGTGTCAGTCTCATGTCTCAGATTGACATTGGATTGCCGCCTTCTGCTTACGTGATATTCCAAATCTCCCTTTATGTTGATTGATTGGAATGATGTGTATTCCTATTGAAAAAGCTGATGTTTATATATAATTCCCCCCCCCCCTCCCCCTTGCTAACAACAGAGGTAATCGGATCAGTTATATAAAGGAACACCACTGCATTGTTAGCTTTGTTTCTGTTAGTTGTTATAGTGGTGATTGTCAGGAAGCCCCATGATGCTTATCTTTCCAGATCCTTGATTGAAAAATCCTTTGTCTTAGCATTTTCATCTTTTAGCTCACCTGGAGGCTCCAGTGAAGTCCACTTGGACAGCCATTTTAAGCGGGTGGGGCTATTAATTTCAGCCTCAGTATGGGGAAACAAAACGGCCAACAACTATACACATCACACTTTTAGACCTCTGTTTTGACTTCTCAGCTTCTCAGATATTTAGGCATATGTCTCAAGAGTCACTCAGATTTACCCTTGAGCTGAACCAGCACTTTATCAGTGATTTGCTTGTAAACCCCAGGGTATTGTCCTGGATGCACTACACATGCCTTTAGCATACAGCTGCTGTTCTCTCTAGCATAATGTGTGCCTCTGTTTGTTGTCTGTGGCTGGAGGGAAGTAACTAATTTGAGACTTGCCATATACACCACTGTTTAGTCAGGAACATGACTCATTGATGTGGGGGAGCTTGTGCAATCATTGATAATGTGCTCGCTGTTTTGATGTACTGGGATTCACTTTTTAAAATTATTTAAATCAAATGGTCACAGTGGCATCATTTTTGCATGGTATATTTTGGAAAAATGTGCTGATGTAATTATATTTCAAAGATTGAGAAAGTAATTTTAGCCATTTGAATGTATTTTATTTGTAAGGCAGAGTCAAGTTTGAATTTTGTCAGAAAATAAATTTCATTGGTATTGAACTACTGCTCAGTAAAAATGACTTTTTTACTTTATAATGTCATGCCTTTTGTCCTGTGCTTACATCAATTAAATGTACATTTTATTTGAATAAAACATTGTGATATGTGTAGATTTGTGAATAGTGCATGCTGTTAATCGTCCTTTTCTTTGAGTCCCTCATTTCATGTCTCAGATCTGATGGCTTCCCATTCCAAAATGGAATGCTAGGATGACAATGTTTAGCCATTAGTCCTTGTCTGGGCCCAAAGTTATTTATTTATTTATTTTTAGAATCAAATGGAGTGAAACCAATGTTAATTTTTATACGTTTTTATTTAGTGTTCTTGTGAATCTAAAAATTTTTCTAGATGTTTTCAGAACTTCTGTTGTTTTAGATCCTGGTGTTCTCTTTTTGGGTAGCTGATCATGTGCAAGCCTTTCATCTAAAGTAAGAAGGTTCCTATAATCGGAGAGCAGTTTGTGTGACACTGTGACATTTTACGCTCTCAATCGTGATGTTTAGAAAATGATACAGGAATCCACTTGAATGCTAGCTGTTTTCCCCCCGTCATGCGTAACAGTATTCAAGTCTTATGGTAACTTCCCATCTGCAGGTCTTCAGAGTTCAGCTGAATGTCTAAAATCACAGGAGTACATGTGAGAGAGCAGTAATATCAAAACAACACAACATATTCCACAATTACACGTTTTGAGAGTATCGTATGTTTCAAGATGAGTCATTGCAATTTGTTTACTGTTTTATTGTTTCATGCTGGACTGTAGCATTAATTATTTCCTCCATGTTGTCATGTATGCTCCAGGATGTGTCTGGACTGAGAGCTCCTTTTTTACTTATGTACTTTTGGCTCCCCCCCCAAGTTTTGTTTGTTTTTTTCTTCTCATATTTGTTTGGAAAATGCAAATGCATATGTTCTCATCCCATGTCCTGATTCCAACATGATACTGTGGGTATATCAGGCACAATGCATGCTTCCCTTTATAGTAGTGAGAGAATGCATTCTGGTTTCTTCCCACTTATTTGCATTTGCATCAAGAGGTGGTGGCTTATTTGACTAGTAAATATGTTGCATACAAAACCCTCTTTGAGCTTGTTTTACACATTTTTTCCTATTTTACATTTTTCCAAGTTATATGGCAAATAAAGTTATGAGCAAGACTTGCACATGTGTGATTTGCACATTAAGAAGCTGTTTATACAATTACAGTTGTTACAATTATTAAATTATTAAAGTTTTTCTCATTTCTTCCTCCAAAAGAGTAGCAAATTAATAACAAATTTAAAGAAAGTCTAGACTTTTTGTTACATTCTAAAAATACATCATCTATCTTCATAAAAAACAAAACCGCAGTGTAGCTGGTTTTATTTCCGTTCCTCACATTTCCTGAGCTGTCTTATCTTTTATCAGTGAGGTTCAGCAGCTAACACTGTGTTATAGATTCGATAACTAGTAGTGATCAGATAATCATAGTGATCTCAAATAGATGATATGATATTTGTACAAATTTGTAAAATACATTTTTAAAAACCTTCTTTAACAAAAAGTCATCTAGAAGCTATACTTCCCTGTGACTGACCTTAAGGAAGTAACGATACACATTCACTATTATTTTCATGTGAGTAAGTAATGGGTGGAGCCTAGTCTCTAAAAGTGTGTGTTGCGTTTGCATGTTCTATCTGGATAGATCAAGGCTGTATGGTTGAAATGTGAAAGGGGAAATACATTCTTTGAGAGGCAGCAGAGGTTAACAGTGGAAGCACATCTCTTTGTCATATACGAGCACCATGCCTAGCTACACAGTGACCGTCGCAACAGGCACCCAGTGGTTTGCAGGGACTGATGATTACATCTACATGACTCTCGTGGGGACAGAGGGTAGCAGTGAGAGAACTCTGCTGGATAAACCCCTGTATAACGACTTTGAAAGAGGAGCGGTAAGATCTCTTAAAAATTGTGAGTTGCAGGGACTTTTCTTTGGTGGTATGAAGACAGAAGGAGATTCCTAAATACTGCTGGCAAAATACATGTTGCTCTTCATCTACATTCATCTACTTCATCATATTCTGTCCATTACCACTTGATGCTCCTGGAAAGGACAGATAGTCCTTTAGTTTAGAACACACTAAATGTTGAGTTATGTTATTGATTTTCACTTCAGGAAAAATAAATGAATAAGTAATAGATCTTTTTTTTTTAATGTAAAAATAGGTGAATGCAAAAGGGAGATAAATATGCAATAAACAAATGAATAAAAAACATTAGTTTATATATGCATGATATATTTAACAGTAGCAAATAAACTATTTTTTTTCATACATCACATATTAGGTAGTATATTTTCTCAAAAAGGAGAATAATTTGTTAATAATTTTAATAATTGTATAAAGAATTAAACTTGCCTTGAATTATTTAGCTAATGCCTTTCAACGTTTCTAATCCAAGGTGGACTCATATGCTGTCAGTGTGGAGGAGAACCTGGGTGACATTGAATTGGTGAAGATTGAAAAGATGAAATACTGGGTGCATGATGACTGGTACTGTAAATATATTGCAGTGAAGACCCCCTCTGGAGATTATATTGAGTTTCCATGCTTTCGCTGGGTAGTCGATGATAAAGAAGTGATCCTTCGAGATGGTAGAGGTAGAGTCTTTTTGCTTTATCTGATTCATGCCACTTGCTAAACTGTTTTGTATTCTTATGACAGTTTCATGACAGTGTGCTTCCTCTGTGTGTTTTGTAGCACACTTGCCACAGGATGATAAAACTAGGGTGGCGAAACAGCACAGGCGCAAAGAGCTGGAAATACGTCAAAAGACTTACAGGTCTGATCTAAAAGTGCCAAACACATAACACCCATAAACTAAAGTAATAATCTTAAATTACATGCTTAAATTACATGTACTAAACACCAAATATTACTTTTATTCCAGTGTTTGTCCAAAATCATTCACTTTATTCCAACTTCATTTATAGTCAGAACTATGCAAAATAAATAATAAAATTAGAACAGATTAAACAGTTACATTTGAGCAATTTTTTGAAGTACATGAAATTATCTTATATGTTCAGCATTTAAGATACTGTGATCTTATTACTGGATAATTTGCACTCCAATTCTCCTTTTTTGGTGCTATGCTATGCCTATTCTTTCAATGATTTTGTCAATAGTTTAGCACAGATAATAGCAACTAGGATCTAATGTTTCTTGTTAAAGATGGAAGGAGTGGCATCCAGGCTTCCCGATGAGCATCGATGCGCTAAGCCATAAAGATCTACCTCGAGATATCCAGTTTGACAGTGAGAAAGGAGTGGATTTCGCTCTCAACTACACTAAAGCGTGAGTGATACATGAATGTGTGATGGCATGAATACATTTCATAGTTACAGATTAACATCTACAGCCATAGAACTCACACCCCTGGACTTTCCAACAGGACAGTTATTGTACTGTTAGCTCTAGCCACATTTGCATGTAATTCACTCTAAAGCTGAATACAAATACTGTCACTATGTTGTCACTCATGCCTTGTTTCCTGCCTGTGACATTTAAGAAACTAAAATGTCATAAGAATCTAAGATTTAAGGAGAAATCAGGGGTGGCTAAATCAGGAAAAGACTGCCAGAACTAATGGGGTGGGGCATTAAGAAACAGGAGCTGGCTTCCAAAAGCATGTACTGCCTAAAAATCCATGGACATGTTCAAACCCATTCTGGACCCTGTTTCTAAAAAAATGTGCAACTATAATGATAGGCAGGGAGCATATAAACCTATGTTGTTAAAGTGCTCCTGTAATCTCTGATAACCTTAGCAATGGGTGTCCATAGCTGCCATATATAATTTGAATCCTGGTTTTTGTTTCTTGAATTAGAATTAGTACCAGGGCTAATCCCCCTCATTTTCAGATTTGAGATTACTTTCACATTGACTTTACACTGTAAATGTATGCATGAGTTATTTATTATTGAGAATCCTATCTTGCAGCTGCAGCATGACTTTGAGAAAGATGAAGGGCTAAAATGGCCATATAAAGTAAATAGTCTATGTGGTGCACAGAGTGGTTTTCTGTCTGAGTACATATCTTTGCCTTATGTCTAATAATTTAGAATACAGTTAGAATCAATATAATGGAAATGCAGGAAGTAGCTCATAAACCATGGTTTCTGAACAATTAGGCTCAAATAACTTGTAAATCCACTAAAATCATTCTTTTCATTGGGATGTTTTTCATTTATACAGTAATTACATTTGAATGAACAAATGAACTAACGTGGCCTTTCTTCTTCTTTCAGAATAGAGAACCTGTGTATTAACCAGTTCATGCACATGTTTCAGTCCTCCTGGGGAGAATTTGCAGATTTTGAGAGAATATTTGTAAGAATCAAGAATACAATCTCAGGTACAGGTTGACTCTTCCATCTGTATAATGTTTGAATCTTCCTCTAAAGCCCTAATACTCAGTTCTTATTCCCGGAAGTAATTGTTCAGTGGTTACAAAAATGTGGCCTACAATGATTAACAAGGCTCTACTGCTTAATACTGAAAGCCAAGAGCTGATTCACTATCACATCATGTCAGTGTTAAGGAGTGGTAAAATCATGAGTGTGTCATTACCATTAAAAAAAGAAGATAAACTGCATGTCTAACAAAAGGTAACTTATGGCTATGGTCATTTTCCTTGTGGGCAGAGTACGTGATGCAGCACTGGAAGGAAGACTTTATGTTTGGATACCAGTTCTTAAATGGCTGTAACCCTGTAATAATCCAGAAGTGTACAAACATTCCCAGTAAGTTTCCAGTCATACATGAAATGGTAGCCGACTGCTTGGAAAGAGACCTCACCTTGGAGGAGGAACTTAAGGTAAGTAACTTGGTAACTTCTAATGTAGCTCTATGATGCATGACTAAACACTATCACCATAACCTGTTTCTAACAGCCCAAGCATTTGATTTGTGGTCTACAGGAAGGAAACTTGTACATAGCAGACTATGCAATAATGGAGGATGTAACACCTAATGCTACAGATCCATGTACTATGCAATATTTGGCTTCACCCATTTGCCTGCTGTACAAGAACAGCCAGAATAAAATTCTTCCGATTGCCATACAGGTATATATAGCTTATATACTTTGTACAATATTCAAAACATTCCTCCTAGAATTTCCATCTGAATCAGATCATTTCATTTAATGCAACAGTGTAATTCAAATGTAATTCACCACTACAAATCTACTACAAATGATATTTATAAGTCCAATTTTAACCAAGTAAATAGAATCAACATAATAAACATAATGGAATATTCATACATTTAAAAAAATCTGAGAAAACCTTGTCCCCAAAAACGGATACAGGTGTGCCTCCTTTTAGCATATTAATTTACATGTAGGGTTACTTTTTAAAGGTCAAATATTGTAACATGTATACCATAGCTCAATTTAATGGATAGTAGTATTTTACTTCTAATTTCCAGAGTTTGATGATATTGGCATAATATGTTTTAAAATGTTTTAAAAGCTGAGTCAAACCCCAGGGGAAGACAGCCCAATCTTTCTTCCCAGTGATGATGAATATGACTGGCTGCTAGCCAAGATCTGGGTGAGGTCTGCAGACTTTCATGTACACCAAACTGTGACACACCTTCTCAAGACCCATCTAATATCTGAGGTATTTGCCATCGCCATGTACAGACAGCTGCCTGCTGTCCATCCAGTGTACAAGGTGTGTATATTTCTTTTTCTTCATCATACATTACAAAAAAGTGCTTTAAAATGTTTCACATCACAATGCATATATTTTGTGAAGAGTGACAGCATTTTATACATGGTCTGAACCTCCAGTTGCTTGTACCACATGTTCGTTTCACAATTGCAATCAACACCAAAGCACGAGAGCAGCTTATTTGTGAATGTGGCATCTTTGACAAGGTAAGATGAGAATCTTTAGTAATCTTGTTAGTGTTCTCTTAGACTGTACTAAAAATGTAGCGTATAACTCTGCTTTTGCTGAATCTCTGCTTTTACTTATTGAAGTCTTATTTAATAAAGTAAACCTAATCCTTACTATTTAAACTATAATTATAATGTTAATTATAGTGTACCTAATTTATGTTTTTTGTTTGTTTGTTTATTTGGGTTTGTGTGTGTGTGTGTGTGTGTGTGTGTGTGTGTGTGTGTGTGTGTGTGTGTGTGTAGGCTAATGGAACAGGTGGAGGTGGACATGTACAGCTGGTCCAGAAGGCCATGAAGACATTTACTTACAAGTCGCTGTGCTTTCCTGAGGCCATAAAGGATCGTGGCATGGACAGCCAGGAAGATCTGCCATACTATTACTACAGAGATGATGGCATTAAAGTATGGGAAATTGTCAAAAGGTAGCCAAAGAAGTTTGCTGGGTATACCTGAAAATTAAATAACAAGTCCTCTAATGCAAATCGATCAAAATATCTGTTATTTGATTTATTGTTACACTTAGGATACTTTATGTTTCTTGCTAGTTTTGTGACAGATGTGGTGAACATCTACTATGACAGTGATGAAACGTTGCAGAGAGATGAAGAGATACAAGCATTCGTCAAGGATGTCTGCAGCTTTGGAATGCAGGATTTGGACTACTGTGGTGAGAACAAATGTGTCACAGTATTGTTAATATTGTTAAAAATATTACACTGTTAGTAAGGAGCTCATCTTTTTCAAAAAATTGTCTAAATAGCCCTGCCCCTGAATGACCCTGGTTTATTTCTATACTCTGTGTTATCCTATTCCTATATGCTTGGTGCATAATGAAAGAAAGATGGCCCCTAGGTCTACTTTCTCAATGCAGAAAGTAAATTTAGCTAAGCCAAAAATGTTAGAGATCTTGGTGACTCAACAATTTCCTGAGTTTCACAATGCAAGAACTAGAGAAAAAAAAATGTTCCTAACAGATTATATTAGACTTCCCTGTCTCTGACCAGTCATAGGCCTAACTGAAGACACTGTGAAAGCACATTGGCTTCTACACATTGGCTTCAAAGGCCTATTAAACGATCCCCATCAATTACATGCCATTATTATTTCTTTAGTGACAAATACATACAGATTAAGGAAAAACAATGCTATTGTAACAGTGAGCGGTGAGGAGGCGGACGCATGTACGGAGGAGAGCAAGATTTATTATGGGCAAATCCAAAATCAGAGTCGTTGTAGTAGTCCAGGGTCATAGAGCCAACACGGAGTTCACAAGAATACATGATCAACCAAAACACATGAAAGCAAACAGGGGAAGCAGGCTATAACAGATATGAGGAAGAACTCAGAGACTAACAAAAACAAAGGCTAGGAAAAACAGATGGGCTTTCTAACATCCAAACATTCAATACAACTACAAAAAACACAACCATTCACATAAACGCAATGAAGTAAACAATGAACAGCCAAGACCAAGGCCACAAGACAGGGTTTGAATACATGAACTAAATGAGGGACAGGTGTGGAAAATCAAGCGAGGGGTGGAGAAAACTAAACTATGGCATGGAACTAAAATACACAAGACAGGGTAAGCTGGGAGGGACTAATCATGACAGCTATGAAATATTTCATATCACAAAACATAAATTGTGAAAAGTGACAGCATTTTATACATGGTCTGACTCTCCAGTTGCTTGTACCATATTATTGTTTCATAATTGAAATCAAAACCTGAGTTCCACAATGCAGGAATTCCAGAAAAAAAAAAGTTCCTAACAGACTAAATTAGGCTTTTTATAGGCTCTCATAAGTCCTCGCAACCATCCTGGAGCCCGATCCAGTGAGTGAATGTAATGAAGAGAAGTCAAATCCTGAAAAATGTCCTTAAGCTCAATGCTAGGATCAACAGTAGAGCATCAGTCAGGGCCTATTATTGAAAGGTTCCACTTCAGCTGGACAGTATATAGTCTAAAGCCAGTTGTATTTGCGTGATCATAATTTTGTGTCATGACAGGGCAATGACACCGAGAGTAAAGGTACAAACTGGATTTAGTGGTTGCTTCATCCATGGGAACAGATGGGTCATCCATGCTTTCCCTAGGTAGTAACTGATTGGGGTCAGTATGCTTGTTAATGATAGAAAAGTAATGATAGAAAGGTTAATGATAGAAAAATAGCTATGAGTAGAGAGTATGCCATTATAAATGGTTGATGGGTCAGCAGCCAATGGGGTCAATGGGGTGTCAGTATGCTGATTGGAAATTTGGTAGTGAACCATGAGTCACCACGTGCCATTAGTCTTGCGAACTGTCCAATGTGGGTTGTTAGATAAACTGTGTGTTTTATCAAGAATGCCTCTTTTTTCAAGCTGGTCTATAACAGGTTTAATACCCTGTAATTCCTCCCCATTGATTGGATATTACTTCATTCGTGAAGGGGGGCAACCTGTAAAAAGAACTGGCTCTATGTCTAGAAGACCACAGTCATTTTTATTTGCAGACCAGATTGGGTGATCAGCAAAATCAGATTGCTTCAGAGAGACATTACTCCAAACACAGGAATCAGCAATGACAGTGAACAGTTCAGAGAGCTCAAAGATTAATTCCAAAGATGTTTTCCCATCAAAAATTCATATAAAAAGAATTTACATCCTAAGCAAACATCAAGTGGATCAGCTTGAATGAGAAAAACAGTGGCATTACCCACCCCTCAGCAATAACAAATTTATGTTAATGACACTCCTTAGGCTGCTCAACTTTACTCTGATAAAGTATTGATTTGAGCTCCTGTATCAATCAGAAAGAAACATACTGTTCTCCTTTTTACAAATAAAAAAAGAGATCATTTTCATATTTACTGAAGTGGCAAGGCAAACTAGTTTAACAGGGGGAAGGAAATGTTCCTTGCACTGCTGTGGAAATGGCAGAAATCTATTACTCAAAAAACTCCCCTTATGAACCTTCTTTAGAGACATTGGATTTTTCCTTGTGGCCTTGGTCAGCTTTCTTTTTATGATATTCTCTGTCCCAGTGACCTATTTTGTGACAGTAGTAGTAACACTCAAAGACATTAATATTGCTGGATGCCTTTCTCTTATTATCTGGTTGCATGATGCCTGTAATCGAACTGCATCAGTATCGCAACAATATTAGGAGAAATCAATCACAAATCCAAATTTTCTCCAATTTTTCTCCAGTTTTCACAAGTTTCACAAGGCCTGATTAAATCTGGTTTCAATGACTCAATCAGCTGCACAAAATGCAGCCCATATTCAGAGTTATCAGTGTTTTCGCTAGTGAGATTGCCAAAGCCAGATTGATGCAAAAGGTTTTGTTTAAACCAATCACAAAAATCAGCAACTGTCTCATCCTTTTATTTATACATTTAGTGACCTTCTAGTCAGTAACTCTCTGATATTTGTGAATGATCCACTTATTAAAAGCTTCCCTGCCATCATCAGTGTGTGTACCAGCAGCACCCAAACCTTCAAATACTGTAGCAGCTAGCTTCTTGCCATCTGACACATTAATTACTTGACTTGCTATAGTGATGCATCCTTAGGGTGTAGCGAATACAGTTTTATTCTTTGCATAAGATCAATGAATTCAAGCTTCAGTTCTTTGGGATGGTTGAATTCCTGGGAAATGTCCCACGTCTACCTTAAATTCCTTGATCTCATCTTTGTTATTCCCACCTCAGTAGCTACTAGAGTCAGCGGGTGCATTAGTTCTCACACAATTGTAGATGCCTTAGCATCATTAGCCTCTGATTTACTACCATTTCCAGCTTTCTCTGAAAGAATACAATAATCAGAGGGTTACATTCCAATTTGGGCCATTGGAGTCACATCCTTGGTGTAACATAGATTCCCTGACAGAGGGACTACAGGTTGAGGTCCTGTCTGTTGCCCTGACTTAAGGTGGTCTCTGTCTTGCTCACAGTCACTAAGTTTCTGTTCACATTTATTTAATGACCTCTCAAGCCTCTGTCATGTTTTCTAAGCATTTGAAGCAGATGTTTCATGTTTTTTACATTCTTCGGTTACTCTGGCATTTTGTCTGACTAATCCAGCAATTTGCTCTTCTTGCTGAGAGGAGTTAGACTTCCAGTAGAGCTTAATCATGAGTAAGCATTCTTCAAAAGAATTATGCTTGATGGCATACCACTAAGCCATTTACACTCATCTAGTCCATGGTCTATCGGTGGGAAAATGTGTGGAGAAAAAAATATTTTGTTTTCTTTTGCTGATGGAGGTTTTACCTCTTTCAATTGCAACTCAGTCCACTCAGACACCTCCATACCTCCTTTAACTAAAGTGCTGCTTTTAAAATTAGGTTCAGGCTCAGGTTTCCAGGAATCTTTCAGTAAATTCACTGGCACTTGCCCATCAGTAGTCACAGTGATGTAACAGGATCTCACACAGCAACAGCAACAAAATTCCAAAACAATTGGTCTTCCTTCAATCCCCGAGAGGGTATCCCTTGGACTGACTCTGACTTTTTTGTCTTACAACGAACAAAACCCAGCCGATTCCTCTTGGTTCAGAATAATGGCATTATTTACCTAAGCAGTGTCAGTATGCCATTCCAGGTTTTAGAGCAAACTGTTAGAAATTTGGCAATGAAGAGTCAGTACTGTGCTGATCTTCATCTTGTAGAGGTTTATTTGCACATGTGGATTATCTTCTGATCTGTTTCTTTAACATGAGGATGACGGTTATAGTCTAACATCAAACAGTCTAACAACACAGAAGTGAACTCACACTTAAGAAGGAGAGAGAGGAGCTGGAAGAAAGAACAGAGGGAGGATAGATAGGGAGAGGGGTTGGATGAGACTTTGAAGGCCTCAACTCAGAGCATGTTATCACCTCCTGACCTTGGTGCCTGCTTTCAGAGAGGCGCAAGGCATAGAAAACAGAGACTTAGATGTACTTAATATAAATCTTAGTTGTAAATCTATCAAATGTAACATAAAACAGAGTGAGAAACTATCACGACTGAAACAAGCATATAAGATATACAAGAGGGGTAAATACAAAGAATCCAGTAATATTTTGAAGAAAGATTTTGCTACATAAGATAAAACATGTCAGAACATTTTTGTTTAGAAGGCATGACAGAGGTGATTTTTTTAAACTCCATTCATTTTTCCAATTGACAAAAAAAAAATTTAGACTCAGAATATAGGCTTATGGATAGAATGATGACATGACTTAATTGCTCTATTATTTTTTGCAGCATTTCCTAAATCACTGCAGACTCGAGAGCAGCTGGTGGAGTACCTGACAGTTGTAATCTTTACTGCCTCAGCACAACATGCTGCCATTAACTTTGGACAAGTAAAGATGGACACTCACACACTCCCTCTTTTTCAAAATCCATATCTAATTTTGAACATCAGTACTTAAAAGCTAAATGCATGATCAAAAATTACAAACTGTTCCAGTTTGACTGGTGTTCATGGATTCCAAATGCTCCACCCACCATGCGGAAGCCTCCTCCCACTAAGAAGGGCCAGGTGGATGTAAAGTTCATAGTGGAAAGTCTGCCTGACCGCGGCCGCTCCTGCTGGCACCTCGGAGCAGTGTGGGCCCTCAGTCAGTTCCAGGAGAATGAGGTGAGTTCATTGGTCAGCCTAACTGGAATCTTCCAACTGAGACTGATTTTTGGAAAAAATGTGAGAAGACTAAAAAATTGTTGGAAAAAAATTTAATTGATGGTACCATTACTAAACAAGTTTTCTTTACAGTTATTCTTAGGCATGTATCCTGATGAACAGTTCACTGAGAAATCAGTTAAGAATGCAGTGGAGACTTTCCAGAAAAAATTGTCAGAGGTGTCTAAATTAATCAAGAGTCGCAATGAGGGGAAGAAATTACCCTATTACTATCTGTCTCCAGACAGAATTCCAAACAGTGTGGCAGTTTGAGTGTGGAAATTGACTTTCTCATTAATTCAGATAATTTGGATCAAGATCAGAAGATTTGGATTCTTTTTTACATTCTTTTGTGGTTCTATTTTTCCTCTGAAATAGAATTTGTAGCATAGAATTTTGTATTTTATTAGTTATCCTGTAGTTGTTACTCTTCTTACATTTTAAATGTACATTTATAGTACTCAGCAGATGCTCTTATCCAGAGAGACTTACAAAAGTTTCTTATTGTCTACTCAGAATGCTATCTTAAGTGAGATTAAGAGGTGCAATATGACACGATACTTTAAAATGAAGACAATTCAAGTGCATTTACTATACATTTCAGTACAAAAACATCATTTCAAATGCAAATATAGGTACATTTAATAGGTGTATGATTAGGTTACATTCAAGTGTTTTGCAAAGAGATGAGACTTCAGTCTGCTTTTTAACACACTGGAGGACAGCCATTGGGAGTTCATTCCACCACCTGGGTGGCAGGACCAAGAAGAGTCAAGCTGGTCAAGCTGAACTTGAAGGGCTTATGGTGTTTTCACCAATGCCATCAAGTAGGAAGGTGCAGTTTCAATTTTCGCTTTGTGAACAAGCATCAGTGCTTTAAATCTGATATGAGCAGCTACAGAACTTGTTTTTTTACATTTATTTTGGTTTTAAGTTGTCTAGTTATTTTTGCTTTTCCACTTTTGTGATGAAAATATCAAATAAATATTAATTTCTAATTTTCCTTAATGTATTTTGCATTTTTTGCAAATACATGTGATTACTGTTGCCAAGTTTTCAATATTCGTGTAAATAAAATCTCTCCAAACTTTTCCCAATATCTATTCCAATACATCATTTGAGTCTTTATTATTATTATTATTATTATTATTATTATTATTATTATTATTATTATTATTATTATTATTATATGCACCCAGTTGGATCTCACCCGGAGCGCTATTGGCACATTTTAAGAGCGGGTGCTCGGCATTTATGAAACTGTTTCTCAAATCTAAGATTAACATCAGAAATGCCACACCATTTTCTACCAGGATTCGGAACCGTTTTATTGTGGGGTTGACCATACACCGGAAGGAATACAATAAATAGCCTCTATTTCTACCTCGTCTTTGGTTATTTAATTATAAAAAGAAGATGACTGGCAGTGGTTTGTATTTAAAGCACGATCCCACCACCACTTCTGGCGGACTGATTAATTGCGGAGATTTTGCTTCTACCGGCGATCATTAGAAATTGAGGCTATGAACCAGCCAGCTAGATAGCTAACGCACACGACAGTCAGGTGACCATGGAGTCAGCTGACTCCATGCAGACGGGACATGGCCGAACAGACGGAATACTAATGAGGAGACGGGGAACCACAAACTGCCTTTCAGCCCAAACCTTGTTGGATTAATGACTTCTGTGAAAAGATCAACGTGGGCATAAGAATTTATTTAAGGTATCTACAAATTAATATATATATATATATAGGGAGAATTAGAATCCAAAAGAATGAGATACAGTACCCTTTATGCAGTACCTAAAGGTGGTAACCTACCTAGCTAGCCTGGTCTAGCCTGGCACGCACGAAAACAAGTTGATCTAAGAGCACGATACTGCTAAATATCACTAGTAAGCTATCTAAATACAGCAAAAACATTACATTAGCTATCAAATGGAGAGTTTCGCAAAACCTCTGGTTTGGATGAAGTCACATGGTTATATAGTTAGACAGCTAACGTTATAGAAATAGGAGTTTTAGACATCAGCAACAAGCTGCATGGCTAACTAGCTATCTAGCTAGCTAAGTAACAAATAGATCGACAATTTGATAGTAGCAGTGCATGCTATCTTATGTGTAGAGAAGCTCTCAAGTGGTAGGCTGCATTATCTGTGTCTAAAACGTTTATTAGCCAAACTCATTAATCATCAGGCTAGAAATTATGCATCTAGCCATCTTAGCTAGCGTTAGTTTAGTTGTCGAATATGGTTTTGTCAGGTCATTTGAGGTATGAAGATAACTGATCACAGGTACACGTATCATGAAGATTTACATGTTGAATGTCATGTTCAACTTTCACCGTAGTTTCACAGTCACCAATAATGTTGATTCTGTAATCTGTATGGTCTAATCTTCAGTTTTGATGGGCATTTCACATGTTTAAAAAGGCCATATATTTTGTAACTAGTTTTTTGGCTGTTTGCAAAATGTGCGAAACTGGTTTGCACGTAGAGAAATCTAAATAGTTGTGTTGCTTGCAACAAGAGATATTGAATCCAGTTAACTAATTTGCTGGGTCATTTTCGGTTTATCTAATTGTGCTGTCTTTGTAATGTGTACTGTGTTGTTGTAACAGATAACCATTATGGCTGACCATATGGAGAATGGCCCCAGCAGTTACAATGGTGGTGCCGAGCAGATGTGGGAGAGACCATGGACCTTGGACGAGATGCGGAAAACCAGCACAAATTGGTCTTTAGCAGCAGATTCTGGGGTGCGCTGTTAGTAATAGAAGAGGTTTTAGTGTGAAGTTACTTGTCATCAGAGTATCAGTTCACTTAATTTTGCCTGCCCCATCCAGAAATATGAACTGGAATTGGGGGACTGGCAGAATGGGGAACCTTTGAGAAATCTTATTGAAAACTTTTTTTTTTTCTTTTCCCCACAGCTTTTTCTCTGCTTGCAAGACTTCTCTCAGAGGATGTTGTCCAAGACACATGAGATTGAAAAGCAGTTGGATGGTCTCATTCGTGATACTAAAGCAACTGACAGCTGCTTACACACAGTCTTTAATGACTTTCTTATGCTTTCTAATACACAGTTCATAGAAAATGTACGTCTGCAAAGATCAGTGTTCAGTTTGAATTAATTTTTAGTATTAAAAATGTATCAACTGTTTTGAAACCTCACAAGTTTCTCCTTCATCACTCACCTTCCTGGTTAATGGTATTCTTAAAGTTTATATTGTAACAGTATTGAGATTTGGATTGGTAAATATATATATATTTTTATTTTATTTTTTTTTTAAAGAGAGTTTATGATGATGAAGTTGAGGAACCTATTCCAAAGCCATATACCCAGGAGAAACAACCTGAACAGGTGTGCTGTCTGTTGATTTTTATTTAAAAAATATATATATTTAATGATGTGTTTTTAATATTTTCTCTTGTACCGGCCAGATTTTGGTAAATCAAGACTGGAGCTTTGTCCTAGAATTAATCATTTTCACTTTATCTATTACTGTACACTTTATCTATTTTCTGTGTACCCAAAGGAAAAGACAAAAGAACAGAAAGAAGCGGAGCTTATACCCAAAGTGCAAGAGGCTGTAAACTATGGTCTGAAGGTTCTGGACTCTGCCTTTGAACAGCTGGACATTAAAGCAGGGAACTCTGACTCTGAGGATGAAGAGGCAGCAGATAGAGTGGAGCCCATCCTAGAACCAAAGGTGTGGTATGATGGTGCACATTTTATTACATTGATTGGCTGTTCATACTTTTAGAGTTGGCTTTTAGTATTTTTTTCCACTTTGTTAATAGGATCTGTATGTAGACAGACCATTGCCATACTTGATTGGGTCCCAAGCTTTCATGGAGCAGGATGATGTTGGCCTGGGGGATCTCTCCAGCGATGGTGGAGTACCCATTTTTGCCTGCATATACATCTACACAGTGCTCTCTAAATTGATCCTTACTTGAAATTTGGTCTAATTTATCTTTTCTTCATTGCAGAAATGTCCATTGACAGTGATAGGGAGAGTGTCATTGAGAGTGAAGAGGGGAAAGATGGGGAGGTAAATTGCATATAATAGCCATTTTGTATTTTTGTATTTTTATATTGTTTAGATTTCTAGCTGAACATAGCTTGGCCAAGTGTGGTATGGTATATTTACTTTTTGCTAATTTTTGCATTTGTATATCTGCCAATACAAATTAAGTTGTATTATGTAATGTGATATTTGTAATCCTTACTTGGGTTTTAAATCAATAGCACTCGGATGAGGACTTTGACCACGAGAAAGAAGGGCAGGGAAGCTTGAAGAAAGTAAGTACCCATGAAAATAACATATTAGTTTATACCAAATTGCAGAAAAGGTTTATGTATTCAGTGCATCACTTCTAATACAGTCTTGTTTCAAGGCTGTTAAGAAAAAATATTGGAGAAAATGTGTGCATTGGTTTTCTTTTAAGAAGAAGTGGTAATGACTGCATCTGCACATTGCTGAATTAGCTGTTTTATTTTTATTTTTATTCTTTTTTTTTTTTCAGCAGAAGCCATCCCTTGTCAGTTATGATGATGAGGAAGAGGATGAAGATTCAGATATATTTGGAGAATCTGACAAGGATGAAGATGAGCTCAGAAGGGTTAATAATTTGTACTTTTCTATTCTTACAATACATTTTGAGTCGTGGAATATCTAAAAAGGTGACTGGTATCAGGCACTTCAGGATGATTAATTGGATTAATTGGAACAGTCTGCCCGTCTATCAAATCATCTATCAAGTGTTGGATGAATTAAGATTTTTTTACATTTAGGATGCTTATCAGTGAATTTGTTTGCTAAGAAGCAGAGCAAACAATTACTGTTAAGAGATCTCACTTCATTTTTTGACATAAACTGACTGAACGATGACATATAGATGTCTTTGACAGAAATATGTTGGCTAGAAAGACTTTGCTTAATAAATTGGCCCTTCGTCGTCAAAGGTTAACTATTTAAAAAAAATAGTATGTTAAATAGTATATTAAAATTATGTGAACCATAAAGCTCATGATGATATTGCTAGCAAAGGTATGTCATCTCTTTGTCTTTGTTTCAGGATGAGGTAGGTCCAGCATCATTTGCTGATGAACTGGCTGCCAGAATCAAAGGAGATACAACAGTCAAGCCAGAGGCAGACAGCACATGTAGGTTCACTCTTGTTTTCTCTGTTAAAGACCCTAGGAATGATGGGTGTTTCCCTGTCATTCTGTCTATAAGACCAAGTGCACTTTGCATCAACCTATGTCATGCATATTATTCAGTTTCATTTATTTTTTAGCTTGAATTTGAATGTTTTGCTTTTGTTGTTCCAGCATTGTCATCTGGCCCATCTGGCAGCAAGAAGAAGATTAAAGCAAAGAAGCCTACAAAGGCTAGGGGTACGAATAACTGCCTTTATCCAGCATGGTGGAGATTACCATGCTCCATACCCAACTGCTTACTGTTGTTTATTTCATAAACAAGCACATGAATGCCAGTGACTGTCATTTGTGGCTAAGTTGTACCAGCTTCTGAGAAGAAACATGTATTATGCATGACTTGCTGCCTTTCTTCAAAACTTGTTAGTTGCATGGATGAATCAAGATCTTGTTCAGATATTGTGGGTTCAGAGTTTTACATCTGCTGCATTTCTTTCAGTGGAGGAAGTTGATGATGATGATGATGATGATGATGATGATATGTTCAATCCTCCAAAAATGGAGGAAGATGAATATTCTCCATTTGGGGGAAAGGGAGGCCTTTTCAGTGGAGGTAAAGGGTTGTTTGATGATGATGAGGTAAGTGGTCATAAGTTATGTGTTTCATTGGTTGCAATGACTACTTAAAATGGTCTGACTACAGAAAGTTATGCTAAAAGTATTTAATACAAATAAAATTAAGTTATGCCAGCAAGAAAATGAAAACAGAACAGGCATTTAGATTTTGTGTTGTTTTATATTCCAAAGGGTGATCTGTTTTCTGAGGCATCTAAAAATGAGCAAATTGAGAAGGTATCAACACTACCACAAAAGACAGGTACCACATACAGCCTGAATGTGTGTGTGTGTGTGTGTGTGTGTGTGTGTGTGTGTGTGTGTGTGTGTGTGTGTGTGTGTGTGTGTGTGTGTGTGTGTGTGTGTGTGTGTGTGTGTGTGTGTGTGTGTGTGTGTGTGTGTGTGTGAGACACACACACACAGCCTGGCCAGAAAAAAGGTCACACACTCTAATATTTTTGTTGGACGGCCTTTAGCTTTGATTACGGAACACATTCGCTGTGGTATCGTTTCCACAAGCTTCTGCAGTGTCACAACATTTATTTCTGTCCAGAGTTGCATTAATTTTCCACCAAGATCTTTTATTGATGATGGGAGATTTGGACCACTGCGCAGAGTCTTCTCCAGCACATCCCAAAGATTCTCAATGGGGTTCAGGTCTGGACTCTGGTGGCCAATCCATGTGTGAAAATGATGTTTCATGCTCCCTGAACCACTCTTTCACAATTCAAGCCCAATGGATCCTGGCATTGTCATCTTGGAATATGCCCGTGCCATTAGAGAAGAAAAAAATCCATTGATGGAATAACCTGGTCGTTCAGTATATTTAGTTAGTCAGCTGACCTCATTCTTTGGGCACATAACTTTGCTGAACCTAGACCTGATCAACTGCAGCAACCCCAGATCATAGCACTGCCCCCACAGGCTTGTACGGCACTAGGCATGATGGGTGCATCACTTCAGCCACCTCTCTTCTTACCCTGATGCACCTATCACTCTGGAAGAGGGTAAATCTGGACTCATCAGACCACATGACCTTCTTCCATTGCTCCAGAGTCTAATCTTTATGCTCCCTAGCAAATTTAAGCTGTTTTTGCCGGTTGGCCTCACTGACAAGTGGTTTTCTTATGGCTACACAGCTGTTTAGTCCCAATCCCTTGCGTTCTCTTCGCATTGTGCATGTAGAAATGCTCTTACTGTCACTATTCAACATATCCCTGAATTCTACTGTTGTTTTTCTACGATTTGATTTCAGCACACGTTTAAGTGATCACGATAATTTAAGATTTTTTTTTCCGACCACATTCCTTCCTCGAAGATGATGCTTCCCCACTGTCCATCCACTTTTTAATAATGCGTTGGACAGTTCTTAACCCGATTTTAGTAGTTTCAGCAATTTCCTTAGATATTTTCTCTGCTTGATTCATGCCAATAATTTGAGCCTTCTGAAACAGATTAACATCTTTTCCACGACCACAGGATGTGTCTTTTGACATGGTTGTTTAACAAATGAGAAACTACTCATTGCATCAGTTAGGGTTAAATAACTTAGTAATTATCCAATGGGAGGCTCTTGCCTATTTGCTTAGTTAAATCCAGGTGGTGACTGTTTTTTGGTGCGTGCGTGCGCGCATGTGTGTGCGCTGCATGTGTGCGTGTGGACATTTAACCTGTTAACAATCATTGTCCTCATGGTTTTGTTTTGTAGAGCATGGCAAATCTAAGAAAATACCTATAGGTGCAGTATCCATTTTTCCAGGTAAATGCATTTATCACTTTTAGAGCATTTCATATAATTTCATTGTTTTTTCAGCTTTTAATTGGAGGAGTATTTGTTTTCTTTTGTCAGAAAACACTCTCTTTGGTTCTGAAAACACTTTAGATTCATTGGAGAACAAAAAGAATGACAGTCCAGTCAAACCCAAAGTGCAGGCAGCTCCAAAACAGGCATCCCTAGTAGGGGGTCTCTTTGATGATAACGATGAAGACAATGATATTTTCAGTGGGAAGACCCTTAAAACACCCACTCCCGGTGAGTCTGGAGTCCTGCAACTGTGAGTTATTTCTAGCACTGTGAGTTTCTGAGTCTTGTCACAGGAATAATGTGTCTGTTTACTTGGCAGTAAACTGTATATGCTGTCATAAAGGGTATAACTTTGTATACTTAGGTGGACAGGAAAAAATCAAACCGAAGAAAAGTGTGGACCTGTTTGGAGGTGATGATGGAGACATTTTCAGTGCAACTTCTCTTGCTGGTGTTTCTCAACAAAGCAAGAAAAATGTGGAGACAGAGGAGGCTGTACAGCCTCTTGAGAAGAAGGTAGTTTTCCTTCTCTAAGATTGACAGAAAAGCCGTATTTCCCTTTGTTTTGATTAGTTGTCACACGATTGTCATTTATTCAGTACAAAAATGACTTACTACCTTCAACAACAACTATGACATGATGGACACTGTCTAGTCATGTGTGCTTGCATGCAGTTACCTGGTGCCACCTCAGTGTTTGGGCTTGGTACGAAGAACATTCTGGTGGAAGGGCTGAAGAAACGCAGACCTTCAACAAATGAGGAGTCAGAGAAATCTGAGGAAGTATGAACCCATTTATCCTTCTTTCCTTTTCTTATCTCTCTCCCTCATATGCTGTTGTGCCATTTTATTTTTATTGATTTTATTTATTTATTTATTTATTTATTTATTTATTTATTTTTATTATTTTTTAAGAGTATACCCAAGCCTGATGTGGACAAACCTTCAGCAGCTATGAAACCAGCAGAGAAATCCCAGAGCAGGAGTCTGTTCTCTGATGATGAAGACTCACAAGTATGCTTGTATCCCTTTGTCACTGAGCCTAGAATCATGCTTCATCATGCTGAATTGCTTGACATAGAATTAGTGTTTTGCATTTCTGTTTTTTCATTTTAAAGATATTCCCCACAATACCAAAAAGTCATTCAAAGCCTGAAGCCCCCACCCGGAGCAAAGGGAGAAAGACTCTGCTCTCTATATTTAATGATGATGGTGATGATGATGATGATGAAGAGGTGAGCTTAAACAGGTTAAAACTTTTGAACTGACTAGTGGAGAAAAGGTACCCAGATAGATTATTATAGAAGCTTCTTTTTAAAACCCTAATTCCTTCATCATGCAGGATCTGTTTTCCTCTGTGCCAAAATCCAAATCAGTTAAGGTCAAAACAGCAGCACTTCAACCCAAGACAACTGTGCCAACTTCTCTTTTTAGTGATGATGAGGTATGAAGAAACCAAAAACCTGTTAACGGCTTGATGAAATGTATTTATCTTGTCAAAGTACCTATTCTGAATTGTGTGTTAGACTGTGTATATGCAGAATAAGATGATTAGGATTAGTAACTTAATTTACTCCAACTCAATATACATTATTTCCTTTGTGGGTTTTTTGGTTTGTGTTTTTGTATCAGGACCAATGGATGAGCTCCAAGCCCAGTACAGGCAAGCTGGACGTGAGGAGTGGTGGGATGAAGACCAGCACCAGTGCCCCCTCCAGGCTGCCCAGTGCCACATTACCACAGAAATCCATTCTGTTTGAAGACAATGATGACGATGATCTATTTGCAGCCACAAAGGAGTCAAGGTTTCTTTGAAAAAAGTATTTCTTTTAACAAGAACCATAAAATTCACATAAAATGGCATGAAACTAATTTCAAAGAGTAAACTTAACTATTCTCAAATTACACCAGTAGCATTGGGACATTTTTATGCTTACATTTAAGGCGACACTTACATTTAAGATGACACTTTTTATCCAAAACAATTTAGTTATGACAATACAGTTTGAGCAGTTAAGGGCCTTGCTCAGGAGACATGGCATTGGGGTAATGATGATGAAGAAGAATGCTTGAAAGTACCTGCACCTTCACAGTGGCTGGTCGTTTGTCCTTGCAGTCAGAAGAAGCCTCAGAGAGTGTCCCTCATGTTTGAGGATGAAGCTGATGAAGACAAAGGGTCACTCTTTGGTTTCCAGTCATCTCCAAACAAAACAGCAACTGGAGACAAAGTACGTTTTCGGAGTAAAAAGTCAGCATTACTTTTAATGCTGGGGGTTTTATTGGTTGTGCATTGGCTTAGTGATTCATGATTTATGACTTGTTCAAAAATTAGTCTTAGTGTTACTTGCATGTAACTTTCTATTCTTTCTTAGTTGTTGCTGTACATGTAAACTATAATAAGAGCAGGTATGCTAGGTATTACAACCAGTATGATATAAGGAAATTCCCATTCTTTCTCAAAAATAACGTAATAACACAGGTCATGTCAAATACCTGCAAATCATACATGTTAAAAACGTGTTTGTTTCACAGTGTTTGAAACGGTAATCATTTTTAAGTATGATGAAGCAAAAGAAGTGCAAAATCATTAGTTTCTGTCAGTCATTTTGGTGCATTGGTGACCAGATGTGGAGGCTGAACAAGTAGTTTTGACAATTTCAGTTCTGATCTCAGAGATGGGATTTTTGTTGTTGTTGTTGTTCAAAATGGCATAAAAATGAGCCTGTCTGTGTGGAATGTGCATAGGAGCTTTTGGTTAGAATCCAAGAACAGTGAGAAGTGTGGTAGACTGTGAACAGAGTGGTCAACTGAGAAGCACCCATCTATGTGTGTTTCAGAGGCCTGCTGATTCTTCTCTGGCTCCATCTTTGTTTGGTCCTGAGAAGACAGAGGAAGTAGTATCATCTCCAGTGAATGTAGCTGAGGAGAGGCGTTCTAATGAGATGCCTGTATCGGCTATGCCTTCCCCTGAGGAGGATAACAAGGCTAAGAAGCCCACTGGAGCTGTTGGTCTGTTTGGAGAAATTAATGTGCTAGGAGATGTAGAAGAAACCACAAAGGTGAGAACAGAATCTCGTGTTCTTTCTCAAATAAAATTTGCCAGTAGGTGTGTTTATGGTGTAGAACATTTCAAACACTTTAAAAAGTTACATCAGGGAGCCTTTTCTCATTAGAAACTGAATAACCACAGATTAATATAATAGCTGAAAATGTAACTACATTTTTGGGTGATATCCATGCCTGCTCTCTGGTGTGCCACAAAAACATCCCAAGAGTCCTTTGGAAGACTTTGGTGGTCTTGACTGGCAGAAGGAACCCCTGCCATCCATAGAGAACAAAGAAAAAAAGGCCAAGAAAACCACGCTCAGCCTCTTTGATGATGAGGACAAAGAGGAAAAGGAACCCGAAGGCACATCTACTGTTTCCCTTGCAACCCAGCCAATAGACAGAAACACATTAAAGGTTGGCTCTCAATTACCTAGAGGTGCGTGCGTGCGCGTGTGCGTGCGTGCGCGTGCGCGTGCGCGTGCACAATGTTGATTATGTTGGTTGTGTTTCAGGCTCAGGAGCAGAAATCACGTGTGAAGAGTACAGGTGTGTTTCAGGATGAGGAACTGCTCTTTAGCCAGACGCAGCAGAGAGACAACGATCCAGATGTCGACCTCTTTGCTACCTCTGCTAATCTCTCTGTGAGCTTAAGCAATAAGTACATTGTTATGCCCCAGTTACATTATGCATGTAGTTTCACAACAGTCCTCCTTTTGCAGTTAGTGGTGGTGATGATGATGATGATGTGTTTGTATGAGAGTTCATTTGAAATTAATCTCTTATGGTTCCAGGCACCTTTGACTAGCTCAGTGAAGCCAGTTGGTCCTACATTGTTTGGGGATGATGACAATGACGACAACTTGTTCAGCTCTACAAAGCCAAAAGTTCCTCCGGTACTTTTCTCATTCATCATTCACAGGAAATCTAGTCATGCAGGTGGGCAGGGTGAGGGGCACTGATGTGTGAGGTCATGCGGGTGGATAGGGTGAGGGGCACTCCTGAGAGAGCGAGAGAAGAGGAAAACGGGAGTGCATGTGACTTTCACAATATAAATGTGATTTCCACATGTAGAAAGTACTAGTGAAGCCCTAGTAAGCCTAAAAAAATGAACCTGACAAAGATTCAAGTACAGCACCCTCAGCTGACAATGCGGTATGGCTAATGGAAAGTTACCTTCTGTTTAGAAATGTGCTCAAGTCATTTTTCATTTGCTTTTGTGAATCATGTTTAAACAGCTTTTGAACATGTATAAACATTGTCCTTTAAAAAAGTTCATATGTGACTTGTACAACTTCTCTGTTAAGAAGGTGAATTTTTTTTTAAAATTGTTACACATATTCTGAGGACCTTTTTGAGAAGTATAACAAGACCTATAGTGATCAGAAACTTGTTCAGTTTTTGTTTTGTTTTTTTTTAAACTGAAGTGTAATCATTGTCATTAATTGCACAGAAACCTGCAAGCCCTGTAAAATCTAAAGAAACATCCTCAAGGATTGGAAAAATTCAAGTAAAGTTTAATTAATGATTCTCTATTTCTGTTGCTCTTTAAGAATAATTTCCAACATACCTTTTTTCTGCTGAATCCTTTACACACCTGGCTAAGTCAACTTCTTTTTAAAAGTTATTTCCATTTTCTTCAGATGTTGTCTCACTGAACACTTGATTATGCCTGAATTCTGCATGCATTCTTGCTTCAGTGGTTTCTTGCTGATGCTTTTATTCAACTTGATCTCTTCTTTCATATCTATGATATGTATTCAGATACAGTAAGGCACAAGAATGAAACCAGTCTACATTACACAATAGTCTGCAGTTCTAAACACTTTTCTCCAGTCTGTGTTTGGCATCAGAGTATCTGTTCAGTTTCCTGTAGTGCTTTTAAACTAATGCCAAAAAGCCCTGATGGGCCACTTTTGTGTTCAGTTTGTTGTGTGAATTTCATATCTGAGCTTTCGATTCCCGTCTGTGCCCTCAGGCCAGCTTGTCCATCAACCCCACGACCCTCTTGCCAGGGGCAGCGGCACGTGTCCCGGGGACAGGCGTCGTAGTCCCCGGATCGTCTAAAGCTGCATGGTTGGTGTCTGCTTCTGCAGGCACCCCTGATCCTCTGGCCCCCCCCAGTGAAGGAGGAGTGAGCTTTGATTGCCCAGCTCAAGTCACCACACTGCAGAATGCCAACAAGGTGGGTCAAGGTGAAGATGGGAAGGTGATGTTATGTGATTTGTACAGAACTATGGGGAAAATATGCTAACGGCCCCTTTAGCATAATCTAATTAATTATTGCATTGATGAAAGGGTTAGGCTGCTTCACTGTCCAAAACTCATATGACTTTTTTCCTGACTTGGAGAGGAATACTCTGGGTTTTTTTGTAGCCTGAAGGTGTTTTTTAAAGGCACTAACTTTCCCCTTGACCTTTTATGTGCAGGATCGCATTAAAGGCGCAACACGACGGCGACCCCAAACACGGGCAGCAAGGCACCTGGCAGCTCGGTGCTCAGAGGAGGTGCTCGGGGCCAGCCTGGAAGAAGATGCTGCTCCCCAGGTCCCTCCTGGTGCTGATGCAGCTTCACCACTGCCTCCCTTTAATCCTGTATCAGCCAGATCCTCTGCCCTCACCCTGCCTGTTACCACCATCGCCACAGTACCTGCATATAGACACTCTGGTGTGGCGGTCCGGCCAAAGAGGCCCATTACAGCTGAGGAAGACCTCTTTGCCTCTGAGGAACTATTTGTTTCCACTTCCCTCCCTAAACATTCTCCCCTGCTGCAACCCAAAGTAAAGCCCTCTGAGGTGGCTTCCGAACACACGTCCAAGAAAGACGTCAGCGATGCCGCAAAGAAAGACCCGGCCCTCTCCATCTTTAACGACCATGCCACAGTCAAGTCAAAAACAGTCAAGAAAGCCAAGGCTGTGCCTTTCCTTGATGATGAAGAAGATGAAGGTGATGCCGACATTTTCAGAATAGAAAAGAGAAAGGACTCCAAGACTCCAGCCAAAGAAACCAAACCAGACATTTTTCAGGTATCTTTTTTTTTTTTTTTTTAATCCTGTTTCTGTAAGGTTTAATACTGATGTTTAGAATTGGTCCAGCTGAGTGGGTCCTTCTGAAGCTGAACCGGTTACGAAGAGTAGCAATCAAATATGTTTTTAATTAAGGCTGATGTTGCAGCCAGCAGTTTGTGCTATCCTAAGCCCAAGACTACATCACTGACCAAATCTAAAAATATCTTTATAGGATGCAAAGGAAACACCCTCCAAAGCTCTTAAAACAACTAAAGGAAGGTCCTTGGATGCAAGCTTGTTTAATGATGATGTTGACATTTTTGCTGATTTGACTCCCACAACAAAGCCAAAAGAGAAGAAAGTGAAAAAGAAAGTGGAGACTAAATCGATATTTGATGATGACATGGGTAAGTTATTACAGGGCAGACTAGTGCATATTAATCACTCTTTATAGATGTTCACTTCTGTATCTGTTCCTTACAGATGATATTTTCTCATCTGGAATAATGAAACCAGTGATTCCCTCTTCTAAGTCTAAGAAGCCTCCCCAGGAACCCAGCTCTACAGAGGAATCAGGCCACAGTATTTTTGATGATCCCCTTAATGTGTTTGGTGGAAACTAAGCCTATAAAATTCTCCATTTGTGTAATCATGTATAGAAATTTATCATACTTACAGAAACTAGAAGATACTGTATTAACAATGTTCATTGGTAATTTATAAATTCTGGAAAAATGTCCTTATAAAAGCTTTTTCTTTATCAAGTTTAACTTCTAGAAATTAATCTTTGATTAGTAGATTATAGAGCTACCATGAAATGCTATTTAGATTAATAATGGTTTGTTTTATTTAATTTTCAGTATAGCACTTTAAACATGATTGTCAATTGTGCATCCTATAAAATCAGACTTATTTGTGAAGGGATACATTCCTCTGATGTTCTCATGTGTATGGTTAATTTACATTCTTTCACATTACTGTGTGCCATACACCTCTTACAATTGTCAACATTAGAGCTCACTGTCTTTTGAAAGTTTTTATAAGTTGTTGTTGTTTTGGTTTTTTTGGGGGTTTTTTTGTGTTGCATGTGAATTTTTTGTAAGCTGAAGAAAATATATTTTATGACGTTTATAAGGAGTGAAATTTGCTTTTTCACATTCCATTCATAAACAAAACAAATAGAATATTTAAAGATTTACATTGATTGATTGTTAGACATTTAAGACAACATTTATTTGAAATATTGCATTTATTTGAAATATTTTTTGTTCTAGTGATGTCAAAGAATGTGTTTATATCCAGTTATCACATTACTTCTGCTTTTTTGAAACTGGGATTTTCCATGAGCTGCACTGTTGTGCATGATGGATGGTGGTTTTTGCAGTTAAATGCAACCAGAAGAACTAAATGTCATTCTTTAAAGAAAAAAGAATTAGGATGTATGCTAAATAGACACGATGTAGCCTAAGACTGCATTTTTAAATTAACCATTTCTGCAGATTATTAATGCCGCATTATACTGGAGCAGTTGATATTACTCTGTGGCCCATTTTCTAAGAGGTGTATTAGGCCTAGACTTCATCTGAATTGTCACTCATGATTCACCATTGACATTACCTTTTTATCCAGGTTAAGTGTGGTCTGGATCTTGGAAATCAATCCTAGACATTCTGGGAGCACTCTCAAATTTGGAATCTCAAGCATATATTACAACAGTTGCAGTTGGGGGAAAAATGTGAGTCAGCTAAGAGAAAGATGATGTCTTTATGAACATGCACACATGATTATGAAGGTTGCCCAACTTAATTAATTTTCTTTACAAATCTTCATTCTGTGACAACTGTCTCCAGTGGGAACACTATTATTAGTGTATATTTGCAGTCTTTATAATGATGCAGAATTTAGTGGAAGAGGAGGTTTTTCCACTGAAACCCTGGTTATTTTGATGCTGTGACAAACTGGTTTTCTTCTCCAGGGGTGACTGAAAGCTACATCATTATTTATCTAGACTTCCATCCGAAAGCTCTAATATTTTAATCACTAAACGCTAACAGAAGGAGAGGGGAAACAAAACATTCAGATGTAAAAGCAAAGTCAGAGAAAATGTTCCTAGACAGCTAATCATTTGTCAATACATGGCAAGGCATGTGAAAATTTTTCTGTGGAGGGGTATTACAAAGTTACATTTATAAATAATAAAAATAGGCTACATTGTCTAGTATGGCAATAAACATACCATAAAATGAAATGTGACCATAATAGAGAACCAAATGTATATATTATTAAATATTTATTTGATTATTTATTTTAATGATGCAGTATAAGATGAAATTTGTCTTGATTATTTAAACTGTCACAGTCAGCCTTCAAATGCAAATAACTAATGACTGGATGGATGAATGTTTCAAACTGGTAGCAGTCCAAAACGAGAACGAAAGGCGATAAGATTTTGAGGACAAGCAAAGTATTGGTGCTCAAGACCAATAACCATCCATCAGTTTGACAGTATCCACAAAAACAAATATCAATGCCACAGTCTGACAAGACATCCGTCAATACAACTTTGTCAAGCCCTGCTCACTAAGGTACTGTTACTAATGCTAACCCTAGCTTCTCATGATTTAAAACCTCTAATGCAACCAAAGTATACTTTTTGTAGTGCAGTAGCTATACTTCTATAAGTTACATTGCTACATTGCCTGTCAGACCCATGATGGGAACCTAGAAAAATTCAGTCTCTCTCCCTTCATGGTGGACTACACTTGGGTAATCAAGGCTGATCTGTTAAGTTGCCTACAGTAGACCATGACTTTTCCAGCACAATCTTCATACCTTATATCAATGAAAAACTTGGAAGGGCCAACAGAGTGTATGTTGTATGGAGTTACTATGAAGTTAACAGGTTAAAGTTCCAGAGACAGAAAAAAAGCATTCAAGAGGACGTAATTTGCATTGTGGACCACTTCACAATTCTCCTCTGTGATTGTACCAACAGCCAACTCACCATTGATCATCTTGAGTTGCTCACGAAGAAAGGAAGCGGAAAGGCGCAATCCCTCCTCCCACTAAGGATGCACTGGTGCAGCACCTTAAAAGAGCACTGTACCAAGGAGGACACTGCTAGGCACCAAATATATCTCCAGCAGACTGGGGTTGGATGGGCCCAAGTGACTGAAGACCATTGTGGTCAACTCTTCCACAGGCAAGCCAGTCTTGATCTCTTACATTATGACTGTAAGAATGGCTACTGGGTAGGTTGCAAATGTAGAAAAGCCTCCTTAAAGTGCATGGCTCTGTGTAATATGGAGGTGTATCGAAAGGAGACAGTGAATTATAGGTTCATCAACAGGAAGAAAATGTGTCTCTCTGAATTTTTAAAAAGGTATTTCTTTTTGTTTGACAGATTCTTTTTAAGGCATGATGTTAAGGCCATGTTGAATATTATTCATGCTTTTTATGAAAAGTGAACAACAACTGAACTGAAGTGCTTTGTCATATTTATGTTTTTCTTTTTTTTTGTTTAATGTTAGATAGATAGATAGATAGATAGATAGATAGATAGATAGATAGATAGATAGATAGATAGATAGATAGATAGATAGATAGATAGATATCTTGCACCTGGATTAAAGAAATTACTTTGTTAATGAATTAATGGATACTTCATGACACATTTAATTATGTATAGATTAAATTTCACTGAATTCCCCACATTTAACTGTATGATTAGGCCTACTTGTCATACCACGGAAAATATTTATTTATATATATTTATTTAACTTCGTTAGTTAATTCTGTCTAAAAAAATACTGTTCTCGCTGAGGAGAATGAAAATGGATTGAGTTTATCCATTTTCTCTAAGTGTCAGGTAGCCTGCCCATGGTAGCTGGTTGTGTTGTTAGAAACCAGAGTACACATCCGGGAGACACCAAGAACATCGTTCCAATGCAACCTAACCCCACCTTTTCTTTGCCTCTATTGGATAGTAGAATGTTTTGACCTCAAATAAAGTTTAACGTCATAGGGTTTCTGTTATGTCAGTCACAAAGTATCAAAAATAGGCTGATTCTAGCGTCGTCCCTGAGGTAAACTAAGAGGTGTATGGTTTGTAGAGAAGATGCCCTAAAAAATAACAATGTTTTCTTAAGGAACGCTATAAAAATAAATCATGTTTAGAATACGTCTTTTACATCTCATAAAAATCAGTTAGAGACCTACTGGCATCAGTAGCGATACTCGTTGTTAGCTCGTGTATGCTACAAAACAGTTGGTAGCTAGGTAGGTAATTAGGTTAGCGAGCTAGCGAGCAGAACGCTTGTAAGGTTACTTTAGCTAATATTTTCGTCATTGTTTCCTGTTGACTTGTTTTTACTTTTGTGGAGTTGACTCTCAGTACGTTGTTTTTTTTTTCTCGATTGGGACGTCCAAGAAGTACTTTTGCCAAGTTAAACTCTTGTACTAGCCAGCCATCCAGCTAGCTAAATCATTAGATTGCAGCTTCCTTCGATGGTGCTGCCGTCAAGGTAAGGGCTGTCGTTAACGGTCTTTAATTCAGTTTATGTATAGCTAAGTAAAGCTTTACTGTATTTGATACAAGTACAATATTGTTCCTTGTAAAGGCTGAGTTACTGGCTCAGCCTCCTGTAGAAGACAATTTAGCTAGCTAGCTTGTCTTTCAAAGTTGCTACAAAGTAAAATGATAGAATGCTACTTAGCTATTTTTCTGTTTCGATGAATGAATGTTGTCACTCACGTTAGCGTTCTTGATTTTTAAATATAGATAGGTGTGTAGCATTAGGTAGCTAGCTAGAATCTTAACCTACATAAAAATATTTTGGTTCCTGTTTTGTTGTTAATTTTACATAATATGATTGGTTGTTTTAAAGATGTAGCTAACCAGCTGTTTTCATTGCAAGATAGCTAGCGTTAGCTAATCTAGGTAGCTAGGTTAACTTGGCTAGGTTAGCCAGCTGCATAGCCCATCTTAAACGTGCAGGCAGAGTGGCGAAAAGTCCTCAAAGTTGATCATTTATTTTGGGTTGACTTTAGTGATGCAAACATTAGCTAACTAGATACCAACCTTAATTCCAATATCAATAACCTTTTTACCTATAGCACTATTAAAAATCACGCTAAAAATCACTAGTGAGGAGAGGTTTTTAAGTGTTGTGTGCGTAATTTTTAAAATGTTTCAGGGTACTGTTATTTTACTGCTGATGTATGCTATTATTAAACAAGTTTCTGAGTGCTTGTCTTTGCTGACGAATTTTTATCCATTAGATTTTTTGTTAGGAAATATTTGATCTTGTATGATCACCCTTTCTCATTTAATTTGTGAGCTTCCAGCATTTGTAACCCTATCCACACCTGATTTAGTGTTTTCTGCAAGAGTACAGCTTTCAAAAACCAAATAAGAAACATTGATTAGCTGTACTGGCATGTGTCTGGCTCTCATTTAGTGTGTACAAGCTATTTATAAAGATATTATAACAAGGAGACACTGCTTGTACACACCTTTATGCAAACAGACCTTTAGGGATATTAAACTGTCAATCAATAGCAGTTTTATTCATGCTGTGGTGTTTGTTGCACAGTTTTTATTAAACCGTGTGTTTTGTCTTTTCAACAGCATAGAACTCTTTACAGGATGAGTGTCTACAGAGGTAGTAGTGAGATCACAGCCCTCAATCTTCCTCTGTGGGCAGAAGTAATCTCAGTCTCCTCCTGAGTGCCTGCCTCTCCATGTAAACATGGCTGACAAGAGGGAGCCACCATTTTTCAATGATGATAACTTGGGGGTTGTCCACTACAAGCTGCCCTTCTATGAGACTATGGAGCTGTTCATAGAGACTCTGACAGGGACCTGCTTCCAGCTGCGAGTCTCTCCATTTGAGACGGTCATCTCGGTCAAAGCCAAAATTCAGCGCCTAGAGGGTATGTTTGCTTTCATAAATAACTTTTTATAGGCCTTTTTAATCAATTGGTTTGCTTTATTATGGTGACATTGACATTGCCAGCAAATTACACAATGCAGGCTGTCATCAGGTGTAAGCGAGTTTGTTTCCTGGTTTGCTTGAGTTTTTCTGTGTTCTTATGTCTGGCTATGTACAGAGGGAATTATGGTATGACTTGTCATAATTTTATGGAATAACACCATACATAATGAAGCTGTAACCAAATATCCTTTATTATCATCTGTTATTATTAATGAGTCCAAACAGAGCTTTGTATTCTAGTTGTAATGAAACAAGCATACATTTACTGGCATTTCTAAGTCACTAACATTTACCACCAAATGTTCTGTCATCTCTTTGAAACTTGACTTAAGTCTTATAAATACAATGAATTCTTGGAATCATCAGAAATACCTCTTGAGGGAAAAAAAGCAATATTGCACTATGCTTCCTTGAAAAAGGTTACATTTGCTATTTTGAAACACCTTTCCTGTCTCTGATAAAAAGAGATGAGCATTGGTTGTCTCACAGGGAGATGAGCATAGTGAGCTGATTTCAGTTGCCTGCAGTAATTTATTTTCTTTTTCTTCTTTAGCAAGTCATTGTATTCTGCTTGTGTGCTTGATTAACACTATACACTTTACAGATAAGTGTGAAAAACACAGACGGAACATTAGTTTGCCTCCTGAATGGGAATACAGAGTATTGGCTTGGATCACTATTGGCTTGGGTTGCTGTTCTATAGTGCACATGGGTCTGTAAACGTGCCAGACTGTGATGCATGGAGATCTGCCTGTCAGCCTCATGCTCTGATTTGCTTGTAGGTGTCAGACAGCCTGCAGCCTGAGCACACGTCTACTACCTTGCTGTAGCAAGCTTGGCTCTCTCCTTCACTCCTTGCCAAAACTAAGCAAGTTACACTGTGCTATGTAGTATGTCTTTGCATTGTCTCGCTCATAAATGTGAATCTTTTGTGTCAGCAGCCTTTTTTTCTAGTAGTTTTGCAGCTCTGTAATTTAATACTAGTTTACTAATGTGGTTTTATTTCACTTATTTATGAGCAAGGAACACAAATGAACAATTGATGATGCACTGTTAATTATCCAGTCAAGGGATTATTTTGCTAATAAGATTTCTACATTGACTAAGCAATAATGTTAACATAAACGCCATACCTGAGTGTATATGTTAGTATAAATAATAATATTAATGTTTTATTAAGTGCCTTTCATGGACTCAAGGATGCTTTACAATAAAAGAGAAACAGTAAAAAAAAAAAATTATATGGACCCCCTATGTAGAAAAACTCTGAGTGAGTTTTGATTAGTATCCTTGTGGTCTTGCGGAGTCTCTGTTTTGAATTTGGTGGTATCACAGTAGAGACGTCAGGTGATCTTGTCCCTGGAAATCAAGGCTGCGGTCTGTGGAGGTTTATAGTATCCCAGGACTGTGTGTGTGGCAGCTAAAGGGCATGATCAGGCATGTTTTAGGACAATAGGTGAGACAAAGCCCTGCCCACTGCATCTTGCAAAATATAAGCTGTCTATCCATCTCACAGTATTATGGTTTTCATCTCACCTCAGTCATTTCTGAAGGCTTGGGCTGGCAGGGTAGGGATTAGACAGAGCCCCCCCCCCCCCCCCCCCCCAAAAAAAAACAAATGCCAAATCTGTCATGAATGATTGCCCACTATTTGAAACATTACTATTTTATTAATTGTATTGACAAAATGTATAAATATATGGATAATTTTCCATTTTATGAAAATCATTCACTTCTGATGGTCTAGCTATTTGGTATTTTGGGCATGCATGGTTTTTGAAGTTTGTGATAAGTGAGAAATCGCAAGTTTCAATTAATGCAATTTAGTATTATGGCTGCTTCAACATATTTATTCCAGCTATATATTCTGTTCCTCATCAAATGAATGTTATAAGAAACAAGAATTTCTGTTGTGTGTGTTGAGCTCTCTGAGCCAAAAATAAAAATAGAGTGAAATATTTATTTTGAATATTCTGAGAGTGCTGGCAAATGACATGTAGTCATGCACATGCAACCTAAGAAGGCTTGTGTGTTGTGATGTGATGTGATTTATTCATAGGCAAGTACTAAGAACTGCTAATCGCAAACATAGCCTATTTCTCAGAAATAGCACAAATGTATTTTGCAAGTCAAACAGATCTATTTATTTATCCCAGGAAAAGTGAACTCTTTCTTGATTTAAAAGTCCTGTGTGGCTTTTTGATTTCTATTTTATGGATTATTTGAGAAGTTATGCTGAACTACTGAGTAGAACGTTACTGAGCCACACAGCAAGAGAGAGTAGCACACTTTCTAGTAGTAGAAAGTTTTACAATAATTAATGTTGAGTTCAGTCTCGTCATTGTCACTTGTTCTAACAGCTATTATATAAGCATTTTAAAAATGGACTGCACTGTGAGAAAGCTATTGTGTTAAGTAGACTGCTTATTATGGTGTGGTATTTTATTGCTTATATCTAAACATCACATTAAACAGCATATATAGTGTTTGAACTAAATAAAGATGTTTCTTAGTACTATTATTATTAATGCATCTAAACTTTAAGATTTGAAAGGCACTATGAAGCTTAAAAGAAATTGTGAAGGAAGACAAATATTTGGCTGCCCATATCAAACTTGCTTGTCAGTAGAAACAGCTGAGACCTGTGAGCAAGGACTCATTTTAAACAACAAAAAAGTTAATCATTGGCATCTGGTAACCAAAAACACACAACCTGATATGATGAAAATCTACACTGGTGCTGTAATATATTCCAGGAACAAGCTTGATCTATATCCAGAAAACTGGTGACATATTGTGTAAAATGTAAATAAACAGAGTTCAATTTTATGGTAAAAGAGGAAAATGATGGCTTCCCCAGTTTGTAATGCTCTTCTTCCTGATGGTAGGTAAATTAGGGTGAGCCCTGTCTTTTCAGTGTTACCTGGCACATTTAATCACAGCAAGAAATATTGATTGTGAGTAAGTATGCTTTAAGGACTGATCCTGGCCTCATATATTGAGGTGCTCTGACTCATGTTGCTCTTGTATTTGTTATATATTAGATAAAATCTGGCCATAAACTGGGTATTGCAAGCAATGTCATTCATTTACCCTGCCCCCATTTGTTATTTCCTTTAGTTTCCTGACCTCTACTCTGCCCCACTTAGATGTAGGAGCTGCAGAGAATTGATGTCTTATATCCCTGTGCTCAGATGCTACTATGCAGAACAAACTAGTTGTTACCGAAATAAGCCCTTTTCAGGAAATTTCTTTAAAAATGTAAATCCACTGCTATTATCAAATTTAGCTTCAGTGCCAGACGAAGATGAAGCACTTAAAAGCAGCCTATGTGAAGGTAATGATGCTAAGAACAAAAGTGGCAATAACCACCTTATATACCTGTTTAACAAAAATGGCCCATATTCTTTGGCAGAAATGAGAACAGAAGAGCACCCTGTATCATTCTGCTGAAGTGTATACTGTATGTAAGCTACAGAAGGTGGCAGCACTGAGTCATATTTGTTCTTCTGCATGTCAAACCTGGGAGACATTATGAGGAACTTTGCTCGATTTCATTTACTATTTTTTTTCTTTAATGTTTCAGATGAATTTCCAATGAAAGGCCTATTAGCATCACCTGTTCGTTATTAAATTTGGTTCTCTCTCTCGTTGTCTCTCACGCTCTTTATAATGCTTACTGGCCTTGAGGTTAGATGAGAGCTGTTTAGACAGATACGTGTGCAGTTTTTGAATGGTTTCAAATTTATTTTTAGTTTTATTTATCTCTTCTTATTTATGCTGCTGTTTGCTGCATAGTTCACCCTTAAGTGAAAATCCAATGCACTGTACAAGGTGGTTATTGCAAATGGTATATAATATGAGGTTTTGCCCACAGCCATTCTCAGAAGCCTTCCACTATCAGCAAGGTCAGACTCTACCCAGTGGCACTTTTGGGTATTTTGCAATGTAGATGTTGGTTATCACAGACTCCTTATGTCTTTTTTTTTTAAATTTATTTATTTTTTTAATTTTTTTATTTTTTTCTCTCTAGGTATCCCAGCCACCCAGCAGCATTTGATCTGGAACAGTCTGGAACTTGAAGATGAGTATTGTTTGCATGACTACAGGTAATTATTTTCCTTTCTGCAGTACTTTACATTGATTAGGAACAACGTGGCACCAAGGCATTTCATTGTGTTTACTGGAATGTTAGCCACATCAAGTGAAGTTCTCAAATTCCGAAATGTTCTCTCAGACTGAATTTGCAGATGGTAAATTCTTGCCGGTTAGCTCCCCACTTGGTGGTTGGTGGAAAGATGTTTTGCTGCTGGGTGCCACATGTCTGTAAATGTTGTTTATGTTGCATAAAGAGAAGAGTTTATAGTCTGGGGAATTTTTTAATGAGATGGTAATTCATTAAAATTCCTGCACATTATTGATGGGTCTTGTGAGATGGTGCTGCTTGGGGTGACAGTAACTGACTGACTGCCATTTCAGCATTGCAGAAGGCTGCACTCTTAAGCTGGTCCTTGCCATGAGGGGTGGGCCTATCAATACCAGACGAGGTATCTGACCAGTACTATCTACTTTTATTATATAGCAATACAAAAAAGCTGGGAAGCATGAATTTAGCTAATTTACTGATTAAGATGATATGTCTGGCTTTTTTTAATGAGGTTTATGGAATGTCTGGTATTACTGTAGGTTCTAAAGTTTGGAGGGATGGTCATTTAAAATGTGATTATGGATTGATAAAGGGTTGTTTTGCTCATCAGCTGATGGATATTTCATAGAAGCCCAAATCTTTTTTCCTTTTTAGTGACTGTGGATGATTCGGTGAAAGATGCATCTGACTGCTTGAATTCAAGACAGGATGAGGTGTGGGAAAAGTCTCTGTCTAATAAACAGGTTACTTTCCTGGTATACAGAGAGGGCGACCAGCTCAACTTCTTCCGGGTTGTGGATCGTGGAGATGGAACCCTTACACCTGTGTCTGAGTCACTAAGGTCTGTTCAAAGAAAAAAGAGACAGTTCATGTTAAGAGGAACCATGTATTGCTTTAATTTTTAGATAGAAACAGATGTGTCCAGGAGCTAATTGTTTATAACTTGGCCAACTTGGCTGGCTCTCTCTCTCTCTCTCTCTCTCTCTCTCTCTGTCTCTCTCTCTCTCTCTCTCTCTCTCTCTCTCTCTCTCTCTCTCTCTCTCTCTCTCTCTCTCTCTCTCTCTCTCTCTCTCTCTCATTCTCTTCACTCTAAATTATATATACACTTAACAGCCATTTTATTAGAAATACATATTTTGTACCTACACTTATTACCACTTAACTAGGTTGTTATAGGTACCTTTTGTGAATGTATACTCGTATACTCCATTTGTTACAAAACATAGGTCATCAGTTTTCTTCTACTTGATGTCAGTTTCTGTCCACCAGGGCTGACCAGTTTCTATTCAAGACTATAGCTGGACAAGCGTTATTTGGGTGGTGGACCCTTCTCTATGCTCTGTGCTCTGACTGTTCACCTGCAAGCGGTCTCTAATATGCTGCTGATTATTGCAACTGTAATGTTATTTTACATAATGTATTTCCTCTTAGGTGAACATGCATTGTGAATTGAGGGAAAATGAGAATATCAAATTGGTCCAAAAGCTAGAATATTTTTTTTTCATAGCTGGCAGGGTAGTATTAGAATGGTAAGTGGGTTGCCAGAGGCTCTAGTAATGTTTGTCTTCAAACAGACCTAGTCTAGACCAGGACAGTTTTGGTTATGAATAGCTTTATATAGCAGTTTTGCCCTTTGAAGTTAGATAAGCTTAGTCATAGCTTCAGAAGTGAGGTTTAACTGATCCATGTCTTAGACAAAGCACTTCTAGTGGAGGTTTGTTGAGAAGAACATATTATAATCAGACTGCAACTGCTGCATATGCACAGTGTATGTAAACAATAACACTACATCGCAACACGTCATGTCACCAGTAATGGCTTTTGAGTGTTTTAGCATATTACACTGAATTGTGTTAATGCTATTACAAATTTTCACTACCTTTTGTCATATAAACTCTGGGGTATAAGCATGTATAAACATGTAGTTGCAATCCTAATGGCAGTTGGCTTGTCATTTAAACCAGTACAAGAAAAACTTTGTGAACTAATAAAAAAAAATTGTTGAAAAAATCTGGAAGGATTAAGTCACTCGGTTTGGAAGTACAGAATTTGGTATGAAACCGTGTTTGCTGCAGTGATCTAGAAAACAACAAGAGTACTGAACAGGCTTGAGGATTTATGCTAAAGGATTTGTGCTTGTATGTTGGTGATCATTTCAGTGGTGGTCCCCAGCATAATGTGTACACTGAGGAAGAGGAAGAGGGTGTTGGCAGTTCCTCTAGTCATCTGACACTGGAGAACTCCATCACCATGAACAAAATGAAGTTGCTCAAAGCCAAGATGGAGAATATGAACCTCAATAAAAAGGTACCAAAAACAGAAATTTATAGATTTTTCTTTAACCTTTCTGATGTGTTTATTTTGATGTTCTTATATTTAAGTGCTACTGAATCAGTACTTGCTCAGCATATAAAACAGCAGCCTCTAAAGGAGACCCAGTGGAATGCAGTTTTCCAGCTGTCTGCAGGAGTGTCACCAAGCCCACAGTGATTTTGATTAAAACACCCGGTTGATAACTACAAGCTCAGCACACTGACACATTGAATTCGTTATTCATACTTAACTCAGTAGTCATTAGGATCCTGACAAATTGTTTGGATTCTCCTGCAAGTATTTATGTGCATTTAATATCTAGAGGAAACCTAGATATTGGGCTTGAGTCCCCATTTGAGTCCATGACTGATGATGGTGTGTGTGTAAATGTTTACACATCCCAGAGAAATGCATTGTGTGTTGTTTTGTTCCTGTCGTATGTGTGGTGTGGTTTGATTTTCAGCCCAAGAAGTCTGCTAAGTTAAAAGTCAGGCCTCCAGTTGGCCCGCGGCCTTGCAGTAGCTCGCTTGGCTCTGCTCGCCACCACCGAATGTTCCGGGTCCTTCCTCAGATAGGCCACACCTCTGCAACACATCTACCTCCAACTGGTGACCAGCAGCAACCTGTGACCCCCTCCTCAGCTGCCAGCCCCTCCAGCATGCTTGTCGTCCCGCACAGGAGTTCTGCCTCTAGCAGAGCTACTCCTGCACTGGCAACTTCTAGCATATACATGCTTCAAGAAGGGGAGCCTTGGAATAATCCCACCCCTAGGAAGATTAGGCTGCCTCCCAAAGTCTCCCGACTAGATGTGGCTGGGTCTAAGGTTATGAGGGACTGTGTGTACCCACCTCTCTCCATCCTATCCAGTCCCTCAAGTCAAGATGAGGCAGATCCCCCGAGTGACAGAGTAGCTCTAGTGGAAGATGCAGTTTTAATGGAGTCACCCAAACCTGTTGCGTTCAACAGCCAGCTTCCAGAACCACTTAGCCTAGATGTGTCTGCTCAGCAGGAAGCCAGACTAGACTCCTTAGGACCCATGGCCAAGCCAGTGGCAACAGCTCCACTGCTCTCCCAAGCCATTGGCGCAGACCCTGTGAGCACGTGGCCGATGGGCACTAAGATGCTGCAGGATGAAGGGCCTTCGTTGAGCTCCCTGCACCTATCCGCAGAGCCACTTATCCCTCCACAGATGCCTCAGCCCTTTGAGTTCACCGGGACTTCCCTGCGGCCCGGCCCATCTCGCACACTCCTCGCCCCTGCTGATGGCTCTCCTGCCCCGCCCTGCACGCCTCCCCAGACCACGCATCTGCGGAGTTTCAGTGTGTCCTCTCCTGGCGAGCGTCTGGAAGTGATCTCCAAGAGCGAGGTGCGGGATATGACTACGGCAGCCAACAAGGCCTCCAAAGAGCAGCTGGGTTGCATGAGGAATGCTGCGCTGCTGGCGTCACTGGCTGGCCCTGGCAGTGAAGCGACGCTGGCAGGGCCCTGCGCGCTGGGCAGATTGTGTGGCACTTCAGCTCCCTTGCCAGCCAGCATCCATCTGCTGCAAGAGGACCTGCTGCGGAGGTTATCACCCATGCAGACATCAGCTGCATACATGGTGAGGACACCTGTATCTGTATATCCCTGAATTTCTCGTCAGAGAGCTCAGCCTTATTTGAGCTCAGTGTAGTGGAAGGGGAAATGTGATCGCTTCTGTTTGATAAGTTGATTTTGTTCAAATCTTTGATAGTACCGATGGATTTCTTGAGAACCGCACTTTAGGACTAATGTCAAAATTATGCCTCTCAGCCTGCACTCACACAGGAATACACACTAGGCTATAAATGAGCTCTTGCAATGAAAAACCATGCATGTCCATATACTGTTTTTCTGCAATCTACAATATAAAAACAATAATGTAAACCATTATTGCAAGTTTTATTTTTAAATGCCCTCATGAATCAAGCAAGGTAACACTTATTTATCATTTGAATGTAATTTTAATGTAAAAGTTGTAAAAAAAAATAAAAGTTCTAAAAAAATTACAAAAACTAAACTGATTACACAAAAAGGGGATACATATGGTTTTCATTACAAAGGCTCAAATAGTACCAGTATTCCATAGTTTTACAAAACTTTTTTTTTTTTCCCCCCCTTCAGCCATCAGGAATCCTAGGCTCATCAAGTGGACCCTCCACTTCAGTGAAAAGACTAGGTGAGGTTGTACACTTTATAATCAGGGTGTGTGTATTGGGAGAGATGAATCTATAAGATAGAATGCAATGATCCTAGTACACCATGTCTCTGTGTTCCGGTGCCACATCACGTCCACCAGCACTCCTTGTCATCTGCTGTAAAATGGCTGTTTAGCTTCTCTTTGCCAAGTGCGTCATCTATGTGGGGAATCAAGTGTGTGATGCTTTTCCAGCTGTGACTGTTTTCAACATTTTTCTGCCCCTCTTTCACATGCTGCCCAATTGCTCTGCATCCCAGACAACTATTTAATGCTACACTGAACAACATTGGGAGGAATGCCTTATCATTTCTTGAGCCTTGGAGGCTGCTGACGAGCTGAATCTCTCGGTCTTGGAAACCGCACAGTTCAGGCCTTGAAATGATCTTTGCTACTGCTAGGCTCATTATCTTAATGATAGGATGCATTAAGCACCTCATGTCGAGGGTGCCAGAAAGTTACTGAGTTCTCGCCTCCTGGCTGGCTTCATTTTTCTCCTGAAGTGCCTTACTTCAGAGGTGACCTGATGTGGTCTGAGCCAGCGGTGACATGAATAAGTGAAATGCATCACCTCCTGTAGTTATTTATGTATCAGATAGGATTTAAGAGTTTATAAATACACTGATGAAACAGATAATATGAAACACAGCTGTCCAGCTTGGCTCTAGCTGTATTTCGTGACTGACTACTTTGTGTGGATTTCCTGTAGTGAGTTGAGCTCACCTGTGATGGGGGGGCAGGACTGTACTGCTTTATAGGGACTGATGCATGTTGTATGGGGCCAGCAGTGGGGTGGCAGGACTTTAATTATTCACTAGCATTCAAAAAAGAACTGCTGCTGACTACTGATAGAAACCAAGCAACAGGGAATGCAATCTGCACCTCTCCTGCCACAGCTCTGCCCCCCTTGCTAAAACACATGTACCTGTTCTCAAATTCACACTCATACAAGCAGTTGTGGTCAGAGGGATGCACAGTTGATATAAAATAGCCCACAAGATACCAACTGTTTAGACTAATACTTCAGGGTTGCAGAAATGAAGAAGTCTTAAGGGTGCGTGGGTTGAATGCAAAACATTGTTCAGCTTTTGGTGTTCGTGGTTTTCTGCCGTGATCCCAGAACCATTGCTGCCAGTGTCCTTGCACCATCTCCAGTGCTCTGTCATATCTGAGACTGTCAGTGGCACAGAGGCACGTCTGTCGCTGAATGGATCAGAACTGATGGCTCTCAGAATGCAACCACAAATCCGGTCTCATGTCTCAGCACCTGGCCTAGTGCCACTCCTGGCAGTGTTGTGACAAAAACGTTCCTTTTTCATGTTGCTGTGTGCTTCTCTCACTTTGTAACTTTGTGACTCGTTAACTGTATAATCTAAAACATGACTTTATGTGGCGACCCGACTGACTGTTGTGATTTTGTGAAGTGCTTTTTTGTGGGTATTGCTTCTGTAGTTCAGAGGTGAAATCTACATTTGAGAACTTGTTCTCATTTCCAGTGCGTTGCATGTAGCTTGGGTTCCACAGCAGAACTGACCATACTACAATTAGAAGGGAAAGATGGCAGGGCTCCAGTCCTATCCCAGTGATGCTGGTCACATATAGTACCAACCAGAATGGTTGTCTGGGAGTTGTAGATGAAGTCAGAAGGTTATTGCATTATTCAGCATGAGGTTGCATGGCCAGTAGTTCAAGCAGATGCTATTGCTGATTTAATGTGTTTTGGTAGTGTGGTAAACCAGAAATAAACCTGCAGCACTGGGAGATGGCTGAACTACAGGATAATGTTTAAAAAGATGCAAGAAATCTTAGAATCTTGAACATCTTCCACCAATTTTTTATTTCAGTGAGGCTTTCAATATTGAATATACTGGAGTTTTCCTTATGATATTGCTTTCTATAATGTTTTAGGCACTCCAACATATCACCTCCCTCCTGTGAAAGCCCCTGTTGGCACAAAGAAGAAGACTTCAAAGCACTGCTTCCTATGTGGGAAGAAGACTGGGCTAGCCACCAGCTACGACTGCAGGTACTTATCTTAGACCACAGGGAATAGCTGTTAGTCTCTTGCATCTTTTGAGCATTTCTTACTGAACCTGCATAGACTAGATCTTTTACTCTAAGCAATATGATGTAGAGTGTTTTGATCAGAACGGTAAAGTTTGTGGACCTTTTAAATATGTGGAGTCGGATTCCTTTTCAAACACAGGATTTGTCTCACACGTTTTTGATCTTGCATCCCTAGAGAGTCCTTTGTAGAGGACTTCTGTTGTTTTACAATATGCCGTGCTGTATTCCACACAGCGCTCTGAGCAGGGGTACCGATGTGGGATCAGACTCCTCCTCTGTTTATAGTGAGCGTAGTCAGAATAAAACAGGTCCAGGATCAGTACCTCTGCTCCAATAGCTTTGTGAATACATACTTCTGTGTTTTGGCATTGTCAGGTATGGTGTGCCATCCATGGCTGGCCTCTGTATTATCTACATCGCTAGTTCTCCTAATGCACAGAACCATGTGCATCAACTGTGGAATAAAATTTTAAACAGCATTATTTCAGTCTTTGCTCTGTGAGATGCCCTATCTTTCCAGTAAAACTGAAACGTTTCTTTTTTTTATACATGGCTTGAGTTTTGTTGAATTGACAGAACAGACAAGTGATGATGCCCATAGAATCTAAGTTTAAGAAGAGTGAGACTTGGTTGCAATCACTCCAAATCCTGAAAAACAAAGAACATCTCATTTTTCTGAACTGTCTGTACTGTAAACTGATACGCCATTGTTAATGATTGACTTCTGGTTGCTTATTATCTGTGTTCATGTCCCTGGAAAACAAAACTGACCACTCTAATAGGATCTGACTACTTACCAGATTTTCAATCTGTATATTGTAGTATCTTGTAGGGTTATATAATCTGACAGTAATTTAAATGAGATGTTATAGGATCTATCATTGCCTTGCTAGGCTAGTTTCATATTTCATCGCCATACATTTTAATATATATAAATATCTCCTGATGATGCTCCTCTGTTTTCCTAAGATGTGGCAACAACTTCTGCTCCATGCACCGCTATGCAGAGACCCATGACTGCAGTTATGACTACAAAAGTACTGGTCGACGCTTTCTACAAGAGTCTAACCCTATCATTAGTGGACAAAAGCTGCCCAAAATATGAAAGCACTATATGGACAAAAGAAGAGGAAAGAGATGATGACCATGAGTGATTAAAAGCACATGACCTTGACCACCAGATTGTGCATTTATCACACACTCTGCTTAAATGTCAAGGGCTTATGTGTAGAAACGAAAACTAAAGTAGCACACTATTTTTTTTTGTTGTTGTTAGTTACTTTTGCACAAACATGATCTTTTTTTTTTTTACTCTGTTGTCTTATTGTAAGAAACGTTATAGAACAAGGCATGAGAAATAGCCCAAGTTGTTTCTAAACAAGTTTCCATCATACTACAAAATTTTAAATGAACACAATGCATGGCTTTAGATATATATGTATACATATTTTTGTTTTGTTTAAAAAAAAAAAGATACCTTTTATGAGACAAGTCTTTGAGAGATGCACTTTAGAAATAATGTATATTTCTTGAGAGGAAGCGGACTGTAATGGACTGTAATGTCTTTGTGATGAAGTGTTATGTTGATTGAATGTCCCAATATCCAACAGTTCAGGCATCTTATGTTTTCCTTTCTCTTAATTGGTCAGGCTTGCGCCACTCTAGACATCATATCAGATGTCACACATTTATGGTAAAAGAGGATCTCTATAACTTGAGTTTCACTTTGAATGCAAGGTGTACATGTTTGTGAACTGTAAACACCACTATGCAGTATGGCCTCGTAGCATTAATTTTGGGGAGAGGTTGATATGGTAGAATTTGACACCTAGCTGGTTGCCATTGTGAAGGTTCTGTTTTGTACTTTGGAATCATTTTTTGAATACAAAGCACAGTCAGCAGTCGATGCTTAACATTTTCAGTATTTATTTGGAAGATTAAACTTATAAAAATACCTGTGTTTCTGTAGCTGTTTTATTGATTTGATTTTGAACTGGAGACTTGCTGATGCATGAATATGGGGATGTTTTGCTTCACCACCACATATATATTATGCTTTTATATCGAGAGAGGCAGAAAAAATACTTTAATTTGTCCTCGTACTTTTTGAAAATACTTTTTGTCTACCTCTCCTTGATAAAACAATGGAAACCCTATTCATTACCTGATATATTTCAAATTGGGCTCAATAAAAAAAAATAAATAAATATAAATAAATTAATATATATATATATATATATATATATATATATATATATATATATATATATATATATATATATATATTAGTTATTCTTTGTTTTAGATCTGGCTGTTATTTAAAGTAATGCCTGACAATGCCAACACCAGTTGCTTGAGACATGGTTTCAGAAGCATTCCCTTGAGCATGTCATTTCTACATTAAAAAATATGACTCCCTTTTCAAACCTTCCTTCATGTTGTTGAATATGTGAACAATTTTTGGCCACTCTAAAACTAGCATAACATTGTATGGATTCATTATACTTAAAGACCCTAAATGATGGCTAAGAAAGTGTATTGATTGATTAATTTTATACTCAAAATAAGGTGTTTTGCAAAAATAATAAGCAGTGTCCAAGAGCATTTCCCTATGTTCATCTGACCTGCAAGGTTTGTATTGGTGCTTCTGAATGCAAACGTAAAGTTAACAGTTCGATTCCTTGCAGTTAGATTCTGCAAATGATCGACTCCATTGTTGATCATCTTAGGCACTATGTATGCCTTTGTTATTACATGCACAAGTTCCTTGTGGGGAAGTCTTATGTTGTGTAATCCAGATAATCTAAAATTTATATAAGTAGATAACAAGGATGTAATCTTAGACAATAACCTGTTGTATCACTTTTTGTTGTAAAAAGGTGGGAAAGATGGAACATGCATTTGGCAAAGAAAAAAACCCCACCTAAAACCTTGGATGGGGAGACTGGACTTCTCTTTGTTTGACAGGATCCTTTCTCAAACCAAGAGACATTATAGAGCATTGTTCATAGAAGGTCAGCAGTGCTCAGAGGGAGTGTGCTCTAGCTACACACTTATTTTACTGCATAAACCCAGCCAAGCATTGTCAGAAGCTCTTTAAAATATACAATTTACCCAAATCAGTTACTATTGTATTAAACTAAAAATGAAAAGTATCCATTTCTGCCATTTCTTAACAGTTAGGATTCTACTCTTGTGCAACATAAAGCATGAATTGACCCATTAAACCATGAAACTATGGAACAAATAACAAATCCCCCCTACAAACTGGATTTTGGTTTTACTTGCTTACTTGATATGAAATTGGATGCCTACTGCAGATACATGTTTGAGAAAAACTGGGCAACAAGAACTTGCCTAACAGGTTAATCTCTACACATCCACTCCTTCACCATGATTAAGCATCTTTTTTTCTTTTTGGAACAGCGAATCATGTGTCATCCATTTGCATAAAATACCCGTTCCTGACAAATGCTATATAATAATGAACTGGGCCTATTGTTCAAAAGAATATCTAAAGAATAACTTTTCCAAAGCCCAACACATGGCCTTTAGCCTTTCCTTTCCTGTGGCTCACACAATGCAAACACACAGAAGTGCCTGGGTACTCAATGAGAAAGGCAGAGAATTGCAAATGTAACCATACACAACAAATGAGCTACTAATGAATTCCAAGAAACACGAAAGGAAGCTTTCTAAAATCAATAGTTCCTGATTTTGTCTCTGTATTTATATCTGAAAATAGAGATCACTATAATCTGACATTCAATTTATCAACCAAATAATCGACACAGTAAAACCATTTATTTAAATAAGGTGAACCTTCCAATTAGTGTAACAAATTAGATGACCAGTGAAATTTCCATGAGTTTGTGTTTAAATGACATAGGAGGTCACCGCACCCAGAAAATAAGAGACAATTGGGGTTGATAGGAGGCACAGCTGACGCGCATGCCCTCTTCCATTGATTTTTTTCTCCTTCAATTTTTTTCACCTCCACTAACGCGGAAGTCAGTGACATGACGCATGCAATCAGATGGGGACTATGAAATAAACAAAACATCGCCTTTTAATCCGGACAAGGAAAAGGTGAGTAAAATCATTTTAAATAAGCGTGACCATACACTGGAAGATTAATTTATCCATTTTTGTTAGACATGCTGACGCGAAACATCCTAAAATTCCCCAGCAAGAAATTATAGGCATTACTCTCTAACATAGAGCTTGAATCGCATATCCGAATTTCTATACCCCGTGTCATTTTGAATTTGGCATTGTATTTCCACTCTAAAGCATAGTAATTTAGTTACTGCTTTTCGGTAATGATGTTCCTAATAAGAACTTGCCTTCTTCTCCGTTACGAGACTCGAATGGCTCAAATAGTCTACCACACAAAGCCCACACTTTAGTTTTATTTTAAGTAGGAAGTCGGTCAGTTCGTAAAATATCTGGTGTGTAAAACCTTTTATCCTAATAATTATCTACCTTATCTTACACTACACTAGTCAAAGAAAATAGTGTGTGAGAAAATTGTTGGAATATTGCACTGAAATTATCGTACCTAATTACTAATACAAATATTACATTATTTCCAATCGCAAATAGCCTAGAATATTTATATGCGATTCGATTACATTTATGCTTCTAAAAGTCAAATGTCTGAACCTGGTGAGTTCATTTTGTTTCATGACGAAGTAGGCGAATATCGAATCGGGTTTTGTTGAGACAACGCATCCAAAGACATACGATGCCTTTTGCAATCTAGTGACCGCGCCGACTAAGTCTATCATCACTCACTGAAGCCAAAATAGTCTGTACTCGTGTCTACAGCTGTACACAAAGTGTGGGGTCACTCGCGACTAACAAAATCGAGGATCGCAGTGGATGGCAGCAGTTCCAAACCCACAATCGCATCGATTCGGTGTTGCGGCACCTCGATGCATGCTTGTCGTGGGTTATGGATTACAACGCATCCATGTATGTAGCCTACTATCTTCAGTAATAATGACAGCATTTATTTTTTGCAATGTTGTTGTTAATAATAATAATAATAATAATAATAAACAATAATAATAATAATAATGTTATTATTATTATTATTATTATTATTGCTATTATTAGTAGTATTATTATGCATTCGTGTCTCGTCAGGTTTGGCATTTCTTTGTCATGGAATAATCTCTGAAGTACGTTAATGGGCATGGCCAGCACATTTCGGTCATATTAGCGAGAGTGTGTCAAATGGAACGAGCAGTGTGCTGTAAAACTAGTTCACTTGTTTTGCTGGTTAATGCAGGTTTTGCTCGCGTATCACTACATTACGCTACCAACTATGCGCTTCGCCTCGTCTTAGTATCTTGTATGACTTTGTTATCGCATTTAAGTTGCTAAATATTTTCAAGTAACCCTTTAATATTTAGTAAGTTGTCTGTGCGTTTATCATTAAACACTTTAATTTATATTTTTTTGCTGCTTCCATCAGTTTTGTTTCGGTTTCCGAAAGTGCAACGCCGAGCAGCCTGGAAATCTCTTGCTTAACATCCTCTTGCTGTGTCATCTTATTGTTCCTTTATTGTGGCCTCTCCTTTACGAATAACTCTGCATTCTGGGACTTATTTAGTGGTCCTGTCCATTTGTAGACACAACATTCATTCCTAACCTCTTTGGGTATAAGAGGGTAGATACCATCTTTTGGGTATATATTCAATAATGTTAACGTTTTTCTCATGCTGTTTTCAAATGCGGATGTATTACTGGCATAGTATACAAATTTTTCATTTTGAGCCTGTTTAGCATATAAGAAACCTGTGCTGAAAATAAGTGACCAAGTGTTTTGAGATTTTTGACCGATTTCACGCACTGTTGAAAATACCATGTGCACTATTTTTAAAGGTTTGTTGAAGGCTTTGTCTCGCCCAGCTGTGAAGCTGATTGGTGACGTCATTCCCACCTTCAACCAAAATTTGATACAATGGAAAGGTAACGGGTTGTTTTTATTTATTTGTTTGTTTTTGTTTTTGTTTATCTATCTATCTCTATTTATTTATTTATTTCACAGGAAGGGAAACTGCTGGGATGGATGTTCTTATATTGCACCAGCTTACAGTCAGGTCAACTGTGTTGTGAAACCTTGGTCACTTTATCAACACATCCCTGTTTAGGGACAGTATGGAGATCTATGGACCCTGTTGCATGCTGTCTCTGAGAACAACTGTGCCATCCCTTTAAAGGCTCAGTTGTGTTGTCCTAGTGACATGATGATTTTGTACATAGAGTCCAATTCCTCTCTCTGTACTCGTGTGCATGAAAGAGAGGTTGGCTGTGCTCAGTGGCACAATACTCAAGCTAAATTGGAGACACCTCTTCTACTCTAGTTTGTTTAATAGGATAAAGTAAAGTAACAGTATCTGTCACTGACTTGCAAGGTAATATTTATTGCTAAATACATCCGCATTACTTGATAATGTTCCTACTTACAAGTTTTTAGTACCGCACAAAGCTTCCTTTTTGCCCAGTCAGTTGACAATTCCTATGCAACAGTAACAATGGCTTGGTTATGAACAAATACCCAGAAACACAAGATTTTAATGACCTTGCAGAGCGATTAATATAAATGGAAAAGCAGCCAATAGGGTAGCAAAAAATTTGCTTGCAGTTGCTGCTGCCCAGTATATTTTTGCTATAAAAAGAAACCAAGTCTTCAAGGAAACCATATGAAGGTTGTGTTTCTGTCGGTAAGCAGAAGGCATTTTTATTAAGTGTTGAATAATTATTAATTTTGCAGTAGGTAAGCCATCACAGAGCTTTACAGTGACAGAATATAATGTATTGCTTCTGTGATGCAGAATCTGTCATTTATTTCAAGGCTAGCTGGAGGTGGAAGCCCTGTTTTGTCAGTATTGTAGGGAATAATCAAAGCTGCATCTTATCTTGTTGGCATGCTTGGCCCTGTGCATCCTTTGCTTCACAAAATGTTTATAAAAAATTTAATTCCAATGTCATATTCTGTTTGGCTATTCTGTTTGGGAACAAGACAAAGATCTGTAGGATCCTTGTGCTTGTCTCTCTCTCTCTCTCTCTCTCTCTCTCTCTCTCTCTCTCTCTCTCTCTCTCTCTCTCTCTCTCTCTATCTAAATATTAATAATGGTGGACAGATCTTGTTAAGGTGATGCAAGTAATTTTTTATTTGTTTCTTTTCTCTAACTGTCTGTGCTTAGTAAATTTATTTAGAAGTGTGAGGGCTTATCCCTCCTCATTCCTTCAGGGAACCAAGGGTCCAACATGAACCTGGATCTTCCCTTTCAGTTTCAGTGATTGATCGGGGGATCTGCATCATAGTTGTGCCCATACCACAGACCGTACCCTTGCCGTCTAAAAGCTCTGAATTCTCGGCTCAGCCACATATATCAGAAGGCCGAGGTGCTGGTGCTCTGGAGTGAGCTTAGCTGTGAGCAGGCTAGAGTGTCCCACACTGAGCAGATGATGGAAAAAATGAGAAACGCAGAATTGCATAACTCTGGACCTCAGCTATTCAGTCCAATCATCAGGGGTTTGTTTTAATGCTCCTGGGACTAGTATTTGCTGCCCACCCCCTTACCTGCCAACACAATTCTCATTGGTCTGTTAAGCAAAAGGGAGGATGTTAACCTAGAAAATGTAAAGGTTTGGAAGCAAAGTCCAACCCTTGGTAAAGGCCGAAGTGGTGATTGATAGGGCAGTGGGAAAAACGGGGTTTTCCTGCACTGATTTTGCTTTAGCGGTATCGCAGTGACTTTTGCCCTCAGATGCCTCCTGAAGCTGAGAAACAGCTGGAGTTTTTGTGACTCATGTTAGCCAAGGTAGGCCACATGTGGCACTGTTCAAAATTCTGCCTTTGGCTAGGTTGGAACATCTTGTGCCCTTGTTAATATAAGTGAACTCCAAATGTTCAACCCTGTTGAGCCTATTCCGTATCTTAAAATCTACCTCGGCTTGACCCCACAAGTGATTTGACTTGAATCCATCCATGTTACTGCCAGCTGTAAATATCTCTTATTGTACAAATGAGTTGAATGTCTTCGCTTTAGGGCTCTGTGTTTGGGGGAATTTGAGAGAATCGGTGCCTCCTCTGAGCTCCTCGATAGTCTCTAGAAAGAGATTCTGTACACTGGCACTGTGAGTCAACATGCATTGCTTGCACTGAGTGTGCTGTTGCCCTCTGATGTCCCTTCCTCTTTGTTCACTTGAGATTTTCTGTCCATTTCCCGAGTCTGTTGCCAGTGGCTTCACTCTCACTTTCAGAGGAAGTGTCCCTGAGTGATGAGGTTAGCTGAATCTACAGTACTCATTTTCAGTATCATCAGAATGTCCAGTGTTGTCCAGAGCTCTCTTTGGGAACTTATAATGACCCAGTGTTTGTTCAGTATTAGCATGTAACTGCGTTTATCAGAGTAATGCTTAGATTGTGCTTTGCAAGTATACTGAATTGGTGATCATGTTGCACTTTGAATGCCTTTTAATTTCAATTTTCATAACAAAGTTTCTGAACTCTTCAATATAGAAGGCCTAGGAGTTTTGTTTCATACAGGATATAGCTCTGTGCCATAGCCAAAATGAACATGCCCACGTTAAAGGAAATTGGCTGAAAGGCTATCGACAGTGTCTGTGTGTATGTGTAGGTGAGGCATGAGAAGAATCTTTTTAGTTTTTGTTTCACTCACTGGTTAGTATAGATGTGTGTTTGTTTTTTCTAAGCTATATTCTACAAGTTACTATAATACAGTATACATAGTATTCTGTTCACTACATTCAACTTTCTCTTGAACAGCATGTCAGTTTATTTTAGTCACTTTTTTGCATGTTTTGGTGAAAGCTTTTTTTTCCATGTCAAATCAAATATACAGTATTTTTGCTGTCACAGTTAATTAACATAATAAAACCTCTATTGTGAAGACATCACCGATTGAATGTCACATTTGTGATATTGTTAACATAACAGCACTATATCAGCGAAAACATTCTCTGTTTAAGATGCCTGCACGAGCTTGTACATTCTTTTGGGTTCTGTCTGCCTGTAAGGTTACATAACATCCTGGAATGCAGTTTCTGATGCATTCCTGTTCTTTGTGATTTGTCTAGTTTTAACTTGTGTGTGTGTTTGTAATGCAGGAAGTGCAGTGCTTGGCTAGACACACATTTTAAGATGTCATGTCATCTACTTTTACATATTAAATTTAGCCTAGATCAAAAGGAAACAGTCTAGTTCAAGCTAAACTTAATCGAATGGATATATGACTTACTATGAAAGTAAGGATAACCCAGCAGTCCTGCATCATGAGAGATCTTTTGCTGGCTTGGTAAACACAGCTCTATACAGTTAATGGGTATTGATCATATGTGATCTGCGGTGATTTGATTTCATACCATAAGTCTGTAGTAATTATTGCCCTAGATCTCAGACGTGGCATGAGAACGGGCCATTAAACAAAAATGTTTACGTAGTTCGTTCCAAAGGAAAACGGCACAGTTTAATAGAATAATTTTAAAACCTTGTACTTTAGAGTTTTGCTTCAGCTAAATAGTTATGCAGAAGTGGGTTCTTTTCTTTCTTTTTTTTTCCTTCTGATGTGTAAAGAAGCAGCCTTTTTAATTACACGAGAAGATGGTTTTTCCCTATGAGCTAAGAAGCCAGGCGTTTAATACTCTCTGTCCTGTGTGTCTGATGTCACATGCACATTTTAAAGGCGTGACCATGTCAAAGCTTTAAATGTACTGCTTGGCATATAGATTTTCAGAACAGCATTTATGACTGTGAAATACAGACTTACAAGTATTAGAAGGATTTGTGGTCAGTTTTGATTAGTTAATTTATGATTTTGTTTGCTGACTTGATTGCATCATTGAAATCAATGAGGAGCTTTTTTTTAATTTTTTAATTTTTTTATTTTGAGGTTTGAGCAAATTTCTTTGCCATCAAAGGAAAGTTCAGAATTCTCCCCTTGTTGCCTTGCAGCCTCAAAGCAAAAAGAATTCTGCTTCATATGCTCTGGAGTTCTTTCAGCAAACACAGAAATTCTTTTGTCTACTAATGTTACACCCAGGCTTGCTTATGTCTCACACGCGCGCACAAAGATGAGCCAGTGTGAGTAGGCTAGCTGTAAACCAAGGGAAATGATGTTGGAGAGAGTGTCTGTTGCCTTTGGCGTTAATGCTCTTATCTCGGGCTTTCCCGAATGCTGTATGGTACTGAATATTCCAAATGTCATGAGTTGGTCTGAGCTAACCTTGCCCTGCCCATAACACAGATTATTTGCCTATTCTATTATCAGTGGTCAGCAGACAAAAGAATGGGCTCATGTACTTTAGCTCCAGCCACTCAGCTTGACCTCTCCTCCTCCTGTTTGTGATGCTGTCCAAAGCCAAGGGCCTCCAGTGTTCATCTCACTCTTTGCAGCTCCGTGACTGGGCAATTTCACCTCCCGTGTTTTGTTTTTTCCAGCAAGGATCGTGTTGGGGCTGAATCCTAGCAGAAATCCGGCTAGAGGTTTGGGCGTCAGGTTTCTTTGTCTAACAGTTTGTCTCCAGTGTAACTTATTTTTAGTCCAAAGATATTTAAGTAGTAGTTTCCATTCAAAGTGCGGGAGCCTGATGTGACTGTCATCACATGAATAGATTTAAAGCAGCCACAGGCTTTGTTATGCAGACGAAGCACGATACAGACTATAGCATTATTCTGAGAATGTGATGGACTGGAACTGCCATCACTGCTTTTCTGGAGCTGTGCGCTGCTTAACAAATCGAGTTTGATTTATTTATTTTTTCTGTTTCCAGGTGGACAATGGTATCCACTGAGGATACAGAATGTAGAAAGCATTGGGTATACTGTGAGTATACTGTTCTGTCATGAAGTTAAATTCATTACATGAAGGACCTTGTATACTTAAAAGTACATGCTCTAATATTTTGTGTCTTTGGGGCTTCACTACAGTGCTGTTCACCTGTAGCTCAGTTATGCATTGCTGATGAGATTGCCGATGAATGGTGTAGATTTACTGTCAGAAAAAAGTCCCTATTTAAGGTGTGATGTGGCTCCATAACTGCTGCAAACATTGCTCATCATTGTTCTGCTGGTAGCATAGCAACCGGGAGCTTTATTTAATGTCAAGGAGCTAGCCACTGTGATTCGCTCCAGTTCATGAGGAGAAATCAATAATCCAGAATTCCACACTTCCTGTTAAATGTCCTGCCCCACGGAGTATGGAAATTAATACTGATGGCAGTGGCCAATGATGTAGCTCACACTTCCAACCCAAAACAAGGATTTGATTTAACTAAATGTTTTTCCTCCACATTATGCAATATTGACATCTGTGGATTTGGGTGGGTGACAACATTTAAGAAATGAAATGTAACTAAACATTAAGCTTTCATGTAGAAAGGATAACTTTTATTTCTTCTTTTAACTTGGTCATTTTATGGCTGTAGTTCCCCCCCCCCCCCCAAGATTTGAAATGTTTCGTTGCACTCTGTTTGCAAAATGTCATCAGCTGCCACTGTGTGGTTTTTTTGTTTGTGTGTTTTTGTTTTTTTAAAGCCAGAGGTTGTCTGCTTTATGAGGTGTGCTTGTTAAAGCCTGTGGACGGATTGCCTCAGAAGAAAGCATTATTTACCTCTAGGCAGAGCACTCCTGTTCTGTGCAATAGAGTGATGCATTCTTTTGATTCAGGGCTGATGTTTGTGAATTTTGAAGACAATTAATTTTTTCCCTTCATTTTGTGACCAGTCACAATATTCCTTACAAGCTGTTCTTATTCATCCTCTTTTGTATTAAAAAAAAATCTTAAAAACAAAATTATTCACTATAGAGACCATTTTATTGTCTGCTCACGTATTAGGTCTAATTGAGAACTCAGGCAGGTAGACTGACTCTTTTGAAATGTCTGTCAGGGTTTTTCTTCTGCCACAGTTTTGCAGTTAAAGACCTTTTATGAGGGCAATGCATTTTTCACTTCTCCAGCATTTCAGCACCACTGAGCTAATGGTATTGTCTAATTACCATAAAGTGGAAATTTACAAATATTATGCGGAAGTGGAACTTTAAATGTTGTGAATCTGACCTTTTTTTGGTCATGCTGCAAAGGCAGGCAATTTGCAACAAATTCACAGAGCCTCAAAAGCACGGCGTGTTCAGAAGAAAACATGATGATGATTGTGATTTTATTCTGCCCTTTTATTTATTTTCCTTTCACTGTACTTTTAGAGTTGGAGAGAAGAAAGTGTCACTCTGCGTTGGTGTGCACAAACAGCAAATGGGCTGGAATTAAAACATAAAAAAAGGGCTCATAAAACAAATGGCTTTTATTATTGAAAATAACCATTTGAACCATACAGTGCAAATAAAGACAATATGATCCTAGTAGTGTACAGTCAGGTTGTACTTTTAAGAGTAAGTTTTCAATGTGGAAAGATATATCAGTTATATTGGTGTCTGTATAGCTCCTTGTTACGGGTCAGTGGCGTGAAGAAGCAGATATGCTTTCCTGTAGCATTAGGGAAGTCTGCAATAAATGGGATTCATATAACTATGCTGAACTGCCAAGCAGCATTATATGTAAACATCAAATGTACAAATCTATGGCATCAGTAATGCTGCTGCAGAGTTTGCAATAGTGCTTATAATGTATGTGCACCATAAGGTATAGTGCAGTCTGTAAGTAACTAACAGTGAGGCAATTCAGGACATTGCATTTATATAATGAAACTGTGATTATGCATTAAGGTTAAAGTGCAGACTGTTCACTTTTAATAGTAAATGCTCAAGGGTCCATGTCTAAAAGAAGGCTCTGAACCCTCTATGGTTTATCTAGTATAGATCACCTAATCAAATTATAGCTCCAGTTTGGTACTCAGGAGTAACCTGAAAGTTGTTGTTTTGTACTCAAGCATCGAGGATTTGAAAAAGAGCAAAGAATCCAGGACAAACTGTAAAAATCAGATTGAACTGTGTATATATTTACTGTGTTTGTGTGTCTGTGTGTGGGTGCATGCATGTGTTGTACACATCTCCCAGAACATAGACCTCCTTCTCTAAGATGCTGTTACTGTAGACCTAAATTACTGTTGAATCCCTGTTCTAAACAATGTTACAAGATCTGATCTGCTGTCAGTGACAAAATATTAAAATTGATGTATTCACAGAGATGAGCAGGGATGGAGGCTAAATTTGCAGCTAATCAGAGTCCAAATCCTGACTTTATTTTACATTTATCTTCACATTTAACCTCTAACCTGGCCAGTACATTCTCCTTAATTGCATGCTTCCTTTTGGCAGTACTATTAGACAGCATGGTCTCTGGTTCATTGCTATACTGATGAACAAATCTACATCCACGCCACACCCTCAAACATGTTGCCACCTTTTTGTTTTGATTAACTGCCTGACTGATGTAAAGACCTGGCTGGCTTCCATTAAATAATATTACATTTGAAGCCATTCTATTTGCATCCCCAGCCAACCTGAATATTACAGATTTTGTTATGCCCTCCATAGTCGGTCTTGTTTTCAACTTAGATTCCACATTGTCATTTGATGGTTGCATTTAAAAAATATCACCAATACTGCATACTTGCATCTCGGTAACATTGCCAAATTCGTCCTGCTCTTTCCCAGTCTGTAGCTGATCTCCTTACCCATGCTTTTATCCTATCTAGTGTAGACTACAGCAATGCTGTTCTTGATGAATTTCCTGCCTGTGGATTAAAAACATTGCTGAATGTCCAGCGCATGGCTGCTAGCATTTTTGGATAGATCATTTTAAAAGAACATGCAACTCTCATACTTAGATTTACGCTGTTTTGCTGTTCACGTTTGCATACAGTACAGAACTTTTGATTTGTAAGTGCCGTCATGGTCTGTATTCATCTTCCCACTGTTCTTCTGATGTTGGCCTGCTCGTGGACCATCCCTCCAGGCTCTGGAGAAGGAGTTGTGTGGTAGACATTTCGTATTTCTGGAGGGGCCAGAACAGGGACAGATATACAAAGGCTCTTGTATTTTCATGGTGGTGTTGGGTATCATGAAACACACTTATGAACACTTTTAAAAAAATTATTATTATTTAACCAGGATTGCCAGTGTTCATTAAACAAAGAATGTTTAGTATAAATAAAATATTAATTGGACATAGTGTTAAGGAGTAGGCAGTGTTAAGCGCTTCCTATGTGTATCCCACTGCACAGCAGGCTTTCATACTTGCTTGTCAACTGACATTTCTCCCACCCTAATCCAACATGCAAGGCCCATGCTCCTGTATAGGCTTGTTTTAAAGCTCCTGATCATTAAAGCACACACCATTTGTCCATTTCCTGGGCGTGTGTGTGTGTGTGTGTGTGTGTGTGTGTGTGTGTGTGTGTGTGTGTGTGTGATTGGAACTTTAGAACCCCAATGAATGTTATTTTTTAAACTACTTTTTTATATATATAAACTGGCTCCTCCCACTACTAATTCAGAAGCACTTTGCTTGTACAGCTGATGAAGGACCTCTGTTCCAAACGTACTGTTTCTCTGTTAACTGTACTTTACTACAACTTTTTATATATAATTTCATTCAGCTTTGCTTCATGGCATTATTTAAGGAAGATCATATCACAGCCTGCAGGCAGTGTTCACTCTGGACTCACTCAGAAAGGCATGACAGCTGATAAACCATGAGATGTAGATACAGATAGAGATTAATCTCCAAGACATCTAGTGGATCCAAACACTATCTGGTACAATTTAAGACCCTGTGATTTAAGTTAAGAACAAGATGGAATAATATGACTTCCTCCCTGCATGCGCTGCCTTAAACTGCTTTAGTATCTTTGCTGTTTTCATTTTTTTTCAGTCCATGGGGATTTTCTAACTATGCATCTTCGGCGAGGTGCAAATGAGGAACCTTATCTGGAGTCGCTGGATTCTTATTGCTTACCATTTTACTGTGAATGGCCATTGCAAGTTTATTGTGGCTTCTGGGACTAGGAATACCTGAAAAAGATGGGGTTGACCCCTACAGTTGGATTGGTCTTCTGTTGTTGAGCTCAGGTCATTAGTGCTGAGTATTGTGCTATGCATGGCTCTAATAGTACACAAATTATTTATGATTACTTTTGTAGTCGAGTACTTTTGCAAGACACTTTTTAAGCACTGAATATTAGCAGAATTAATATATGGCAGTTTGCAGAGTGTTTGCACTGTGATCCAATACTTCTCATGTTGCTCATTTTGACTTTGACAGTCCAGGATAGTAAAGCTGGATATCTCTCTATCTCTCTATCTCTCTATGTGTGTGTGTGTATATATATATATATATATATATAATATGCGCGCACACACACACTCTTGGAACTTTAGAACCCCACTGAATGTTATTTTTTAAACTACTTTTTTATATATAAACTTGCTCCTCCCACTACTAATTCAGAAGCACTTTGCTTGCGTAACTGATGAAGGACGTCTGTTCCAAACGTTCTCTTTCTCTGGTAACTGTACTTTATATATAACCTGACATGGGAAAGGAACCAATCGGTCCCTGCACTCTCAGTTTTTCCCCTCCTTGAACTGCATTATGACCTCTCAGACTGAATAGCTTGATGAATCTAGAAAAAAATTTGCTCTGCTCCTGTTGCGCATAAAACAGGAATCCAGGAAGCTTGCTTTGTTAATGACACAAAAAACAAGCCAACTGGGCTGGTCATATGATAGCAACACCTGCTGACTGGATTTTGCTTGTATGCTTCCTTGGGGTTGGTTGATGCATAATGCAGCTCTCTGGTAGTCTGGGGTTATATAGCATTTCAGCTCAAGCCTCACAAAATAGGCTGTAGTATCAAGAAAACTATTTCAGTGAGCTTTTTTTCCCCCCCCACATTGCCAAACTGAACAACCTTTTGAACTTTGGTATTTTGAGACATTGGAAAATGTTGTATGGTTAACATGTGCCTATTTGCCTAGTTGTTGTTGTTGTTGTTGTTGTTTTCTATATTAAAAAAAAGCAGAACCCCCCCCCCCCCCCCAAGTAAATAAATCATTTCCTTTTGCCAGTCATAGTTATTTATTCCTTCTACATTGCCTGTTGTCAGTTTTTTTTAGCTGGACTAATGCCTGTTGTTGGCTATATGTAAAGGAGGAAAAGGATGAAATACTGGAATATCGATGCATTTTCTCAGCCAGCCCTTTCTATCAGCCCTTTTCAGATATTTCTTGGTTTTGTTTTGTTTAGCTTTTTAATAGATGCCCAAGCAAGAGGTACTCCACTAAAGTGATACCCAGAAAAGATCCAAACCAGTTTGTGGCAAAATGTTTTTGACATGTATACTATAAATTAGAGCTCATCAGATTCCTGATGCTAGACCAGTGACCCTGAAGTCATTTTATAGGTTTTGTACCCAGTGCAGAGCAGTGTGCATATTTTGAAGTTTTGGATAATTTTGATGAACTCTCTCTGCAAGCCTAATGTATTCTACCTATATTAAGATCTCTCGGTGAACCTTGTTTTATCAATGTGCTGACTCCATGCTGCATGGCTTGAAGCAGAGGAACCAATGTGTCTTATTGATAACTGATGCTGGACCTGCCATTAATAACTGATGCTGGAGCTGTCTCTCAGAGTGGACCACAGACTCTTAGAGTTAGGTTTACAGAACTTGTTTGGTAACCTTATTTATCCAGCCTTTCCTGCGTGTGAGGTGTGTAACGTGTTTAGTGGTAACTACCATCTCCTGTGTGTCAAGGTGTCATTATGGATGCTTTTCCCATCAATACTACAGGTTCCCGAAATGACCATAGCCATTTATAAAGCACCACTTAAACCTCACTGAAGCTGCGTGCCGCTCTTGACAATAGTGGAGGTACTTTATTCCCAGCGGATGTTCATCCAACGAAGTGGTCTGCTCTCGCGTTTGGGCTCTGGCCCCGAGTCACTGAATGCGATTGCTATGCCTCCACCCCAACACACAAAGCTAAGCCTGCATGGCCGCACTGAGCTGACCCCATTTTTTCTCCCGGCTAGAGCTCTTTGCCATTGGCCAGTTCCCAGCTCTGCCCATATGGTGGCATAGCGCACTTGGCACAGGCCATACCAGAGAGAAATGTAAATGCTGGGTGAGTAGCTGGACAAGGGTAAGAATGCAGGTTATTTCTAAGTGGGAACTGTATAACTTCTCAGCATGGGAATAGTACTCACTTTCCTGTGAATAAGCGCCTCATTATTTACAAGATCAAGAAGGCGACTAGCAGTGTGTCTGTAGTGCCAAGGCATTACGACTTTGTCTCCATGATGTATTGTAATTGTGAATGTTTTGGCTTACATGAATTGTGATTATTGGATATTTCAGTGTAAACTCTCAATAGAAATGTGTATTACATCTTTCAATGGGAATATCGGAGTCAAGAAAATTTCAGATATTTGTTAGTGTTCTCATTTGCTGAGGGGAACTGCTTATAATGATTGTAAGCTACTCCTACAAGGAATGCATTAATTACACCTTTGTGCAATTAACTGCTTGGAGCCCTACTGGTAATTTTTGCAATTTTTCTGTCAATGTCTGGCTGTGTCAGTGCTGGTGTACAGTCTCCTTCTCCCTCTCCCTCAGGTTGGGATTAATGGTTCTCCGCATCATGCTGCTGGTGGTGGGCTGGTTCCGGTTTGAGTGTGTGTGAGCTCCACTGGCCTGCTGGGATGAACATGCCACTGCATCAGATATCTGTCATCCCCCGGGATGTCACTTCCTCCAGGGGGTCGGGCAGCAGTGGGAAGGCCAAGGACAAGGACCGGGACAAACAGGTGAGCTTCCTCCATGCCGTAGAGACCAGCTACCTCTCCAGTCCTCCACTTTAATAAGCCCATGGTTCATTTCTGTAGCTCCTTTCAGTGGTTGGCACAGCCAGAAGTGGATCTCCAGGCACTCTGTGCTGCAGTCCCTGTAAAAATTTGGGTTTACTGCATTCCTGCTGTTTTGTTTTGCTGCTTGTGAAAGCACAGGCAGTGTAACACCTTCCCTCCATTTTCATGCTTTGGCTACAATAAGGGAAGTAGGTGAGCCAGAGGAAGGGGTGTGAGTGTGTGGCGAGGAGGGTGGGGGGTTCCAGTAAGAGAAGTTGAGCAGGATGATTAGGCAAAACCTACTATATGACAAGAACTAGAAAAGAAAGTGGCTGTTCCTGTAATACAAGGCTCATCCAGACTCAGTTTTCTTTTGCTGTCCAGCAATAGCCTGAAATGAAAACCTCAGAGATCCTCCCTGCCCCCTCCAAGGCTGGAGCATGTGGGTTAAGGTGGGGATTAGTGTCCAGCGTCAAGCCTATGTCTGGGCTCCTGCCCAGACATTAGGACCGCAGGCAGCTCCACTCACTTCATCCTGGCAAGGTAATGACATCAGGCTGTGTCAGGCCACCAGGAGGCCAGATGTCTGTAGCTTGAGCCACGCAACGGAAGCAGTGCTATCTCTCAGCATTGTAGGGTGATGAGTAGGTCTGCTATGAGTTTTCTGGTTTTTGTTTTTTTGCCGAGTCACTGGTTCATAACTTTCTCAGTGCATGTTTGAGCTCACTGTTTACTGTAAGCCCACCCCCACATATACACTCTCATTCAGGCATTCATGCATGCACAAGCACTTCTGCAGCCTTGCAGGAAAGGCTAAAATACCTCGACTGTGCCATCTGTTTTAGTCCTGGAGATTGTTTGAGGAAGGTGATTGGGAGATGACACTAATGAGCATGCTATCAGTGGACAGCCATGGGCTGCCAAGGTTTGTCAAAGCCCAGCAGAAAAGAGACTTAAGTAGCTGGAAGGTAATACTTGTATACAAACGCATCAGTCACTAATCCTGGCTGGTTTCAGAGTGATCATCTTCCAATGTGCACTGCATGCCACAGCTTAAAATAAACCCTAGATAAAGGTGCTATCTAAGTCGCTGACAGCACCACTCAGTGCTTCCTGATCTTTAAACGCACAGTTAATGTGTCTGCCCTGGTTCATTGGGCCCAGTTCACTTCTCTTAATTGTCTGTTGTGCTGTTGAATTCCTCAACTGTCATGGCAGTGGGTTGCTTCACCTCAGGCTTGTGTCCTCACTCTCATTGGGCCGTGACGAGGCTCCTGCAGGCTGCTGCCTATATGGGCGCAACGGCACGGTGTGCTGGATGCCACTGCCACTTTCACTCGCGCACACTCCTTTTGGCCTTGTGGAGTGAGGTTAGCCCGCTGGTGCTTAAGCATTGGCCTGGATGGCACAGAGTCTTCACACAGCTCCATTAAGTGCAGACGCTTCCAGTTTGCAGATTTTGGCTTCAAGATTCTCACAGGGATGGTGGAATTTGCACGTGGGCGTTAGTCGGTGAATCAAAGAAAAAGGGATTGTTCTACATTTGGGTCTTGTTCAAGAACATGATGCGCACAGTCTGTCAAACCTCCAGCAACACGCCCGGACGCCCTATTCAGAGCCAAGGTCTGATTCGGGTTTTCGCATTACCTTCACTCTCACCCCAGTCAACTTCTCACATCTTGCATTATCAGCTGCTCTGAGATTTACTGGTGCACTTTTTGACTGTATCTTTAATGTACAGATATCAGCATGGCTCTTTTGCCTTGCACAGAAGGCCTGCCTAGTCTGTGTGTGTGGCTGTTGCGCTTGCCTGGGTTCACTGCACCCATAGAGCTAGTTGTAGGGGTGGGTGGGTGTGTGTCTGTGTTCATGCTCTCCCAGCATGCACAGCAATGCCTGGCACTCAGTCAGAGAGTGCCCAGCCCATCTGCTTGTTGCAGACAACTCCTCTTCTGTGTGCCTGTGGATTAAAATAAATAAATAAAAAAAACCACTTCCCTCTGCTTTAGATTCAGTGTCCGCTGCCTTTCACACACAAAGCGCTCGCAAATGTTCATGGCAGGACAAGTGGGTCACATGTCCTGGATGTGAAGACGTGCTGCTATTTCTTTTGCTGTTTGTTGACTGCCTCACTGTTTTCAGACGAGGTTGGCCATCGTAAAACTGACCCATGTGAATCATGCTGGGCCGCCTGTTTGCGTCCCGCTGCACCCTAATACATATTGATGACATGATTAAAGACATCGCTGCCTTGATTGATTAGTATGTAATGATGAAGCAGCTTATGTTGGCTGCATCAAGTGACTCTCTTCTTGGATGCATCTATGGCGCCGATCACTGCTCTGGAGGCAGGGTGGAAATGGGTAAGAAATCCAGAAAGTCCAGTCTGATCGGCTGGTGACTTCCAGGGAATATATACGCCCTCTTCTCTGGAGAAGACTTTTTCTGTTTTTGATGTTAAGTTGGGCGTGGGTAGTTTACACACCCATGTTTGACTAAACAGCATCTCTACACACACTTCAAGTGAACCAGAACAGGAGAAATGTTGTGTATTCAAGGCTTCTCCGTGCTGTGGGTATTTAAATACTATTTTGTTTATTTGCACCAAAGAAAAATTCAAAAAATAAAACAAACCCCCCTACTGTGCTGTGGTCTCTGGCTGGGGTGATTCTCTCAAAGGCCTAGTTGATGCACCTGGTGCCTGCCTGTGAAGGACGGGGTGGAACAGGAGCAGGCTGGGACTCACCCTGCTTCCACTTCTCTGGATCCTGTCCAAGCAACTTGAATTGCACTGGACAAATGTGCATGAAGCCTCATGAAGTACCTTTACTTCGGACAACGTTTTCATGACTCACATGGCAGTATTACACGGGCCAAACATCAGGGCTGCCATTTTGCCCAAAAGTATTTCTTGCAGAATAAATCAAAGCTTGCCAACGTGAAGGCCGACAGTCTCGTAGCTCTGTGAAGTAACGTATGTCAGTGAAGGCACCAGGCTGCTTGAGGGAATGCAGCTGCAGTACGTCGGCAGGGTTTTAATGCAGGTGCTATCTTGCTGGGGCACTTTTCAAGCGTTGTCAACACTGTAATCTCTCTGGTGGAGATGAAGTTGCCATTTTGATTACTGACGTGCCTGTTGAACCCACTGACTTTTGTTCGATTCCCTGGTTGACATTAGGAGTGTTATTGCCACAGCTTGTAGCGTGTGCTAAGTGCTGGGCTAACAGACAAATCTGACAGCAGTTTGCATGGACCATCAGCGTGAAGAAGGCATTCCAATTTCTCTGTATAGGAAGCACCTGTAAAACACATTTTTAGTTCTGCTTATCGCAGTTTTAAGTTGATGTTTCTGACCTACCAAATGGCCAGCCTCTTGCAACAAAGACAAACTTTGAAAACATGCAGGTGGTCTGGCCACTTGATACAAAGACTGGATTTGGTGGGGGGTGGCTGGCCCTTCCCTTTCACAAACATTGAAAATGTACTTTTAATGTACATGTGAGTCTGCACTATCAGCACAGATGACTGCTCCTCTTTCTGTCTGAATATTACTGATAGATAGGCAGTTTGCTTCAGCATGGGCAACATTTGATTGCGAAGCAGCTTGCTTTTTCTTTTCTTTTATTTATTTATTTATTAAACCCTTGCACCCTGCTGTGCAGTCAGGTTTTGGTTCCTTCCTGAGCTGATTAGAACTACTCCAATAGCTGTAATCGCCACTGTTCCCCCTCTGTTGGAGTAGAGGTGGACGTGTGTGGCTCCTCATGATTGTGAGATGACTCTTGTGGGGGTTGGCAGCAGCTGCACTCATTAGGGACATGGGCCTCCCCTCAGGGCTCAGGCCCAGACACGGAGCAGCACTCCCCATGGGGTGTGCTGTGCATGGACAGATGCAAGATGTTTGAAGTTAATGCATGAGACGTGTTCTGTGGAATTTCACAGTTTTGCTGCTAGCAGTAGAAGAGAAATATAGTTTGCATTATCTAATCATGTCCAGCATTATGGATGATGCTCTGCTCATTATTAGAACTTTTTTTTGTCATACTGTGCTAACTAGATGTGAGCTCGGAAACTGTTGTTCTCCTGCCCCACAGGTTTGTGTACAACATGTTTTAAATGAAATATTTTTGGCTGGATGAATACAGTGCTCGTGTCCTGGATGCTCAGGATGGTGTGGAGTTTGGTGACCATGCTTGCTGTAATGCTTCTTATTTTCATGGAGAGCATGGTTATGAACAGAGTTTGTCTGTTGGGGGCATACCCTAACCTGTGTGAGGGTACTCCAGGGCTGGCTTGAGACAGTTCTGGGTTGAGACAGGGCCATTTCCCCAGTGGGCTGTCTAATATTGCCACTACAGGTCACCTGCGACGTGCAAGGTCAACTGCATAAATAGCCATTATGTGGCTTTTTTTTTTTTTTTTTTTTTTGTTTCAGATCAGCCCTAGACTTTTTGTGGCTTGTGTTTTATAAGGAGCAGTCAACCAGACAGAAGAGTCCCTGAAGCTCCCAACAGATATGACATGGCCACTTGAGATCTGGAGTGTTGAAAAACATAATTAAATTTGGAGTGGAGGACACGATGCTCCTAGCCTCAAGGCATTAAGAGCCATGCTGGGAAATGACTTTAAATACACATTGTTGCATTAAAGTTTTATTACATGGACCTCACATTAGTTCTTTCATTTTGTGTTAATTAGCTGATATTTTTATTTTTTCTGCCTTAAAATGCATTTTTACGAAGGGCCGGGGGAGGTAGAAACAACATGCAGTTGTAAGGTTGTACTTGATGTCTGGTTGCTGAGATGTCAGAGCAGAGGGTCAGTGAGGAGCTGCAACGGCAGGATGCTTAGGAAGCCGTGGGTCTGCCATACCCTTTTTAGCAGACATGACATCCTTGCGAGGTGAGCTGTGAAGTTACCAATATTGTTGCCCATCACGCTGTAGGTGTGATGCTCCATTGCTTCTTTCTCTTTTTCATGCTCTCTCTCTCCATCTCTCGTTCTTCTTCTTTCATAGACTGCACCCATTTAAAAACAAACTTACTATGCCCTGAGCTAATCTGCTTTTAAGCTTAAAAGTGCATTATATATTTAAAAAATAATAGAACAGTTTCTTAAATGGTAGTGCTAGATAAAGATATTCTTTTCTTAAACTGCAGAGTGCCTTTTTGCACCCTGAGTGGTGGAGCAATTAATAAGGAGAGGAGCTGAGCAGCAATGTAATGGCCCTTAATTAACCCTGAGGCAATGCTTCCTCTCTGCCTAGCCCTCCCTGCCTGCTTTAGGGCTTGACCAGTGCAGCTGGCAACACTGCCTCTTCTGCCCTGCCATAGCTGGGCCTGCATGGATCAGAGGCACCTGCCTCCTCTGTCGCATCGCAGAGAAGGAACTGTTCTCCAGTGAGTCTGAGAGAGCTCTCCTCCCCTCCGCTCCCCTCATGCGTGTCTTCAAGTGGGGCCTAATTAATAGTGACATGTTGATTGTGGTTCTTAGACTCCCACAGCCCTCATGATTCACTTGCTGAGGAATCAATTGCTACATTCCTTTAAAAAAAAAAAATTAAACATTTAAGCGCACTGCCAAAGTGGAGGAAGAAGCAGGAGGCTTTAGCCTGCCACTTCCTCTTCTTGATCTTCGAACACTTGTGCGCGTGTGTATGTTTGTATGTACGTGCACACACTAAAGGTTGATCATTTTCTCAAAGTTACCATTAGCCTATCAGACTGAGGAGATTGGATTGTTTAAGGTCCTTAAGTGTGTGAATGTGCCAGTGTGAGCGGATGAGGATGGGTGCTCCTTCTGGACAGCCGGCCTGTCCTTAGGGAAGGACAAATCGCTGTTTAAGCCTCATGCTGTGTAAAGAGATTAGCGGTCACAGCTACACAAAGTTGGAGGTAGTATTTCTGTTCATTCTATTCAAAGAATAAATTGCCCAAACATGCTAACATGGCTAAAAGTCAATAGAAACAGCCATCCCCCGTTAGCATTACACCATTTGCATAATGCTAATTGGTGGCTATTGGTATTCACTTGCTGTCGGCTAGATTAGCATTTTTCACTGCACTACTCCTTTAAGCTCTGCTTGAATATCTGTTCAGTACTTCTGTCTTCGGCAGTATGTTCATCACTTGTCCAAAGGCACAAAGCCTCTGCAGATTCTGTAGAGAACTATAGTCTGTACAGTGGTCAGGAATCTCCCCTCACAAAGCTCCAAAGCTGACAGCCATATGTGGCTGCAGATGGTTAATTTTGTGTGTGTGTGTGTGTGTGTGTGTGTTCTCAAAGGCTGCAATGCTGGTTCTCAACTACAGTTTCTTTTGTCTTGGAATGTTGTGTGGGGACTGAGGGACGGGTAATCTCCTCGGAGCGCCTTGAGGAAGCTGGGAGTAATATAGGTGTTGCTGAGGTCCCCAAAGAAAAATCAGAACAGAAAATGTATTTTTATTTGAAGATTTCTTTATTTTCTCTGATATTCAGTTATGATGCACACTGGCAGTTGGAGAGAGATGATTCATCTGGAAAATGAAGGTTTAGGCTGCAGCAACAAAGGGGAGGGGGGGGCGAGTTGAAGAGATGTTTTTGCTCGGTGGGTGGGTTTGTGTGTATTTTAATAAATAAATCTATATATATATGCGCCGCCTTGTGTGTTTTGCTTCATCACTCCTGTTAAGTCCATCATGCAACAGAAATTGCATCTTGGACCATCCTGGTTAAATAAACACATGTAGGACCAGAGAATGAGCTGGCTGACATGTTGAACATGAGCACTGTTGTAAAGGAGCGAGAAGCAGAGAGGGAGGAATCTGATATCCATATCCTCAGACAGACGAGCCAAGACTGCTGGTTGCTGGGGTAACCATTTCCCCTCAGATAGTAGCTTGGGCTAAATAAGGGTTTACTTTCCTCCTTTTATCTAACAATGCCCCTTGACCGTGGATTTGTTGCATTTGACCATGTATTTGACAGCACTACTAAAGCGTTTGCAGCGGTACCATTTTGTCTGGATGTTAATCAGGTGACTGGATACACTCGGGGAAGCTCTCCTAAATTGTATGTGGAGTATGTCTGCTGTTTTATAATGGACATGCATATGTAACATGATTTCAAGGAAGACTTTTCACAAGGTTGCTGAGTTCATGTTGATCCTTTTTTCTTCTCAGTGAAAATATGACACATTTCAAATGGGGTTGTGAGCTGGATGCTGCTTCCTTTGGACAGCACTGAGTGACTAAAGCTTCCTCTCTTCAGACGAAGAGCTGGCAAAAGGGCCTTGTGGGTGTAGTAAACCGGGTGAGGCAGGCATCCATGTCTTTTATGTACAGTGATGCACAGGCTTCAAGGCCTCCACATGAGAAATGACTGTAGTCAGAGCAGAGCCTGCAGAGAAAGCAGTATACCCCATAAGGGGCATGAATAGGATGGGGAGGCTTCCGAATATGATTGTAGAGGATTGCATAGGTCAGCACTGGGAGGCTCCTCTGAGAACAAGAATTGTGTTCGAATGGAAGTCTAAATTGCCATAGCAACCATAGTAGCTCTACTTTTGGTAGTTTATTTCTCCTCATCAGTCATTTCAGTTGCAGTCAAAATGACTTGTTTGGACAAGAATAGTTTGACAGATTGACTACAGGATTTCTCACAGGTGATGTTTCGTTTTCAACGAGTTCTGATCAACCCATGCTCATTTATAGAGAGATGATTTTGAAGTTGGATGCATCGACATAGACTGGTTAGATACTTGGCTTGCTGTTTATGGGATGTGAAAATAACCTGTTCCCTTTGCCGAGATGCATGTTTGGCAGGAAATGAGGGGAAATGATCACAGGCTTTGTTACAACCATTAGGCTGGAGCCCTGCAGCTCTTTCACTTCCCTATTCTACCAGCAAATGCATGCACAGCTCGCTCTTCAAGGGATTTCTGCAAAAGCACGCTGCTGCCAGAGAGGTCTGATAAGCAGACCAGAACAAACAAGGTGGCGGCTGCCTTTTAAAAGCAGAGCCTGATTTTGGAAAAGGGAGGGAGGGCGGAGCAGAGGCAGCACCGCACTGGGGGCTTAGCCCCCGTCCAGGGAATGCAGAGGCAAAGAGCAGATCCGGGCACAGAAGGAACCTTTTCAAGTGGCTTTCCTTTTCTGCTCCTGAGCTCTGAACCTGTCGAGGAGCAGCAGCTGTCAGAAGTGGTCCCCGGGCATTACTGTGAAGCTCTCGCCTGCAGGCAACGTGCCGAATAAGTGAAAGGAGTGCTGCAGCAGCAGCGAACAGTCGAGCGCTAACACCAGACAATGGCACTCCCCTTCTAACCAAATAGTCCCCAGTGCTGGCGTCAGCCTCAAACGTGTGGAAACTATGGACTTTTAGGTTGACAAGGGTGAAGTGACTGAAAACCAACCTTTTTTGATTGGTTGCCTTTGAACCTAAAAAACATGTATAATGAGGTGATGTTTTAAATGACACTAACATACTACCTATAATAGTTTAATGGAACAAGGCATGTGGTGCGTACAGTATCTTCATCCACTTCTCAATTCCGGTGACATCTCATGCACTGCATTAGTGATTATGGCAATTTACCATTTCATTTCCTGTATGGACTTTGTTGTTTTAAAATTATTCCATTTCTCTCACTGTATATATGATCTAATCCTTTTAACAAATCACAGCTGATTTATGTGGCTTATTTCTTATTTTGCTTTTTCTTTTTTTTTTGACCCAAAATGAATATGGGTCACTGTGACTCATGGAGTCTGCAGCGGGAGCAGAGAGACTCTTGCTTCCGTCACCTAGCTCCATTCCGTGTTCTCTCCTTAAGCCTCCCTGTACAATAGGTGCCTGGATAGCTTTTTACAACCTTGTTCACTTGCTGCCGTGAACATTGTTCATAAAAGAATGAGCTAAGTAACAAGGGGTCAGACACACCAGAAGATGTCATTGGGAAAATATCACCATCTGCTCCGGGTGTCGCTTTGGATTTTGTACAGAACTCTGTAGGGAAGATGAATTAGATATTCGTTCAAGATGTCTGTAATCATGGACATTCTCTTTAGTACCAATTTTTTGTCCAACTACCTCCAAAGATCTTTAGGGTGTTTTAGCTATTTCATAATTATTTTTATTTATTTATTTATTTATTTATTTATTTATTTATTTATTTATTTATTTATTTAAAAGATGGAGCAAAAATAATCACAATAAGCTGCTGGAGAGCTGTCTGTGCTTGTTAATTGGATATTGGTGTATGACACTGATTTGCTCTGTAGCAGAGATGGACCTGGTTGGATATACCATTGGCGCCCTGGAGGACATGCCAGATGCTGTCTCCACTTGTCCATGGAAGTTATGTTATGTGAAGGAGCTATTACTTTCCCTATTAGAAAGAAGAATGTGCACTGAATGCTCCTCTCCACTGGCACTTAGCCGTCCATGTTCCATCAGTCACATGTCACAGTGAGGACTAACTTGGACAGCTGTTTGACAACAGCTTGGCGCCTCACAACCATTTTTAAAGAGAAAACGTGTCTGTGCATCTGAGTCAGGGGAGATGGTCAGTAGAGGTCATCGAGAACCGCCTGAGTGAGAATAGTCAGCCCTCACAGAGATTTTTCCTAGTTGGGTCAAAGGAAATGACTAAAAAAATCACTAAATTGTTATTCAAGGAGTGAATGATCTCTTGAGTCTCAATAAAACAAAGGAAAGCTTCATCACTGTTGGCCTCTTTGTGTCTGTGATCAAATGCAGGATCTTTCCTCGGCACTTATAATTTAAATAGTAAATCTGTTCCTGGTTGAACATGTTTGGATGTTTGCATTGTTTCCCAAATGCCCTCTTCATCTCGGCATGTTTCTCTTGTGTTCTTAAGTGTCTGACCAGTTGAAGCTGTTGGAATGCCTTCAGAATGCTTGCCTTACAATTATTTAAAATCTGATTGTGGTGGTGGTTGTTGTTGTTCCTTCCTGATCCAAACACAAATGTGGCTTTTTCTATTTCTCTAGTTGGAGTGAACAAAGGCAGCAAAGGGCACTGTTTTAGTGGTGTTTGTGGGTAGTTATGCCCCTTTTAAAAAGATGCATTTCACAGCCCCTCTGTTGCATTCAGTATTGCATTCAGTATTGCATTCAGTCCTTAATTACGATAAAGAACTCTTTAGCATTCAGCCGGATATAATGGGGTGAAGCTGTTTTGCCATTATGCAAGGCACGTTTTCGTCTTTTTGAATATTTTGATCTTTTGTATTCAGTAGTAAAATTAGTTAATGAACAAATTGGCATACTCTTGTGAACTCCTAGTGTGCATCAGGGAAATTAAATTAAATCAGCCATAATTTCCCACATTTGCCTCTTGGGGCACATTCACTAGTGCTGAGGTAAGCTGTCAGTTGTACAACCTGGGGGCACAAGGAGTTCGGACAGCCACTGGAGTTACTGTGCCTTGAGCACAGGAGTGCTTCAAATTCTAGAACCATCAAGGGTGGGTTCACAGGTTTTTACAAGGCAATTGGACCCTCAATTCTAAATTGTAACCCCTCTAAAGAAAACACCAGAAGAGATTAGAATAAAATACTTCAACCATCTAATGTTACATGCCTGTTGTCAATCAACATGTAATTTGAATACTCATAAAACAAGTTTAGATATTGTTTCCTACACTTTATAATACAAAAAAAAAAGTCTGCTAGCTAGTTTTGTTTGAGAAGAAGACTGGTGTTTCTTAATTTTTTTTTTCACCGCTTCCCTTTCAGATGGCAATATAAACTTTCTGATTTCAGTGCTCATAATGCTAATATATGAGCTACCTTGTTCAGATGCAGACTTCCAAATGGATGGCATTTTAAATGCAAAATTCTGTGCCGTGTTGCAGATGTATTTCAGGCATAGTAAACAAGAAATGACATTTTCATTACAGCAGTGCTAACTTTCAGATGAGAAGGAGCATATTTGGTGGGGAGCAATACAAGGCCTGAACACTGCCTGGTCCAGGTCCCCTGCTCTCATTACCCATGCGTCTGTTCCAACTCTGACACTATGCCTTTCCCCTTACAATCAGTGATATAAAACAAAAACATTTGGCAGGGGTAGTGGGATGTAAGACTCTGCCTTGATATCCACCTCCACCAATAAATTGACTCACAGAGCAAAAAACCTACAATTGATTTAACCTTTATTGAACCACATGGGTCAATGGACAGCCAATACACATCTACTTGCTGAGAGATTGAGGGTAACAAATACATTGAACATGTTGCTGAATAATGTGTTTTTTGCTTATACAAGGATTCCCATTTTCCAGTGTATTTGCTGTTATGCATGTGGAGAGGCCCAATTAACTGGTGCAATGCAGAATAAAGGGGTGTTTCTCTGACGAAACTGACGACAGCACTGTGGTGTCCAGTCTGTCAATGGATTTCTTGAACACCAGCTTGTGAATAATGAAGATAACATTCCCATATACCAATGTAAGGAAATTTTAATTTGCACATAAGTACGCCTGAGAGAGCAAGTGAAATAAGCCTTATTGCACGAAGTGGATTCTGCTTTTAACTTTTAACTAAAGGTCAATGATGTGGAAATGAAAGAATTAAGCCACATCCCTGGCTCCAAATCCATCCAGAGAGGGGATTTACTTGCAAGTTGGTTATGACTGAAGAGCATAAATTTGGTTTCCCATTTATTCAGGAGAAAATGGATTCTAGGATGGGGGGGGGGGGGGGTGGGAAACAAAAACTGTTTCAAGATGGATTCCAAGAGTACTTGGACTTCTTCAGTTTTTTTCATTCAGTGCCAATCACATCTTCCAGATTAGCTGATTATTCTAATTAATTGCAAGTAATTAAAGGCCTGGACTTAATCACTGAATTTTTCTCATTTTTCTCACACAGATCTGAAGAAGCAGATTGGTTATCTCTAACCCCTAAAAGCTATCAAACTACAGACCAAATTCAAGCAGAACCCCCCCCCCCCCCCGACAATAATTCAGAGACTGATAAATGGCTCTTGGGAATTTAGATGACTTTAGGCCTCTTTCTACTGATGGGGTGAGAGGGGAGTTCTTTTGCCCAATGGAAATGGCAAACTGTCCCAGAGATGTAAGCCCAGAAACAGATGGCGGCACCCACACTAGCCGAGGGTGTATGTGCGGCTGTAGCAGGTGTTCAGAGGCCAGTGTGTGGTGCTGACATCTGCTCAGTCTGTGCTATGCTGTGTAACCTGCTGAAGACCATTTAGGGAGAGTAGCCCTCAGACTGAGACTGACTGGCCCTTAGCAGCGGTAGTTCCTTATTTTTTCTTTACATGTCTTGCTCTCATAGCTGAGAGGTGCTGCCGCACATTTATGTTAAATGGGTGCCCGCTTGCTGAGAACTGCAGGCATGATGACCCAGCTTGTGAAGCCACAAACGGGCTGGTGGCATGGAAATGCACAGCACGGTGCTGGTCGGGTCCTTTTGGAGCCAATTACGCCTCCCCAGTTTTGCGTTAAACTACGAAGTCTGATGCCAGGCCACACTGCATGTCATCAAAGCATTTTCGCCACACGCTGCTGTCTCCCCAGTGGCCCTCACGAGCGGTCTCTATTAGAAGCGCCGTTTGCGTGGTGGACCCCAGTCTACAGTGCTGCTATGCTGTCCTCCACTGTTCATCAGCCTTCATGTGCTCCAGCTCCAGCCCAAGTGGTATCGGTGGAGCTGCTGCCCACAGCTTTCTACCCTGCTGCCCACAGCTTTCTACCCTGCTGCTCTTTCTACCCTGCTGCTCATAGATTGTGCTCTTTAACTCAGTCTAGGGCATGGTTACTGTTCTTGAGTTAGATTTTGCCCATTAGAGCCAGACTACATAAAAGACCTAGTTTTTAGCTAAACAACTAGCAACAGCAGCCAATAGTAGTTGTTGCATTTCCTATGGAAAGGAAGGTAAGATGACCTTGAGGATGACCCTGAGGCAGGGCTAAATGGCAGTACTTCAGAAACAGTAGACTTGTTGCTTTTGAGACCTTGGTCCAAGAATTATTTTAGGCTGTATGTATAATCTTGGCTCAAAGGAGCAATGTTTCTGAATTTAATCCTCTTCATTTCTCTTTTAACAAGCATAGCAAAGTTAAACCCCCTGTGCGTTTCGGGTTCTCTGTTTAAATATGTACAAAAAATACCATTGTGAAATACTTCGCACCAAAGGATGAGTGCAATGCTAAACTTTTCAGGATGGCTAAAAGGGCACAAACACAATGTTTTCAGTGAATGAAAGATGAATTGTAAGGGGAAAGGAAGGAGGTCATTGAGCTAAGGAGTCGCTCCGGGTACACAGAGGTATTACCCTGTGTGATGCACTGTGTGGTGTGAACCATCTGACTCCAGTCCCATGCTGTGACAGTCCTTGGATGCCCTTCCTGTTGTCCCAGGAGCTGTCTGGGCCAGTGAAGTTGTCAATATGAAGCTTCACTTGGTGGCCACCATCTGCTTAGAGCTAGCCACTGGTGCAGCAGTGGCCAGTGCAAACTTCTGCATTTCTTATTCACAACCACCTACAAAAAACATTTAATATTACAACAAAGGGTTTTATACTATGGCAGAGCTGTTCAAAATAACCTGGTTCACATTTCATTGTGGTTTGGTGTGAAATATTCCCCTTTTTTCCTTGTATTGCTGACATTTACTCTTGTTTAACCCAGGAAATCCTTCTTGTCCTTGAGTAATGTCATCTTCACCATTCATCTTCCACTTCATTTCCTTTGCCATGATTGTGTGTGCGCAGCTGGAGCAGGCAACTCCTCACTCTCCATGCCTTTGTCTTGAAGTTTCGCTTTTTCGAGCTACAGGGGGAACTTCAATATGAGGCCTGGCCTGGGCTCCAGCCCTGCAGTTTCCTCACTGCTTGCTCTGGCTAGGCAGCTTTGCCTTGGGGCTTGACTATGCTGTACCATGCTCACTCTGGAAAGCCTATGATCCATAGGCAGACTCTGTTTCTGCCTGGCATCGCTTCCATACTGGTTGCTTTAACTCCAGGCAAAACATGGCCCACCCTGGAGAGGAGGTAGAGCAGTGCTTTTTACGTTATGTACAACCCGCTGAATTAAAACATGAAATGCCGTTTAATCTCCCTTAATTACACTGATGGGCTGCCAAGTGTAGTTGTGTAGGCAAGGGCTGGCAAAATCTGTTCCATTGATTTCACTTTTGAATATGATCATATTGCAGACATCCATCAACTCCCTTAGGAGTTAAATAGGGTTATAAGTACATGGTTAGTGGTTTTCTCTAGTAGTCTTCACCATCTGCATTGTCAGGCACTTTTCTTATGGAGCAGAACACCAACTACATCTTCAGACCATGTAGGTAGAACATTGCTCAGGTCAAGATTTTAGCTGGGTGTGGATTTTTGGAGTTATGGCTATATGAACACTTGTTAATATAAGGCTGAGTTTCTAGATTGTTCCCACAATGGTCATCACAATTCCAGCCTCAATTTATAGCTGCTGGTCACAATTTCTTTTTTTTTTTTTGGGAAGGGACGTGGGGTTTCATTACAAACTCTATTCATATTTCGCCTGTAATAAAGCTGTGGAAATACAGTTGGCTGTAGAAAATATACAGTTGGATCTCATGATTGCAAACAATTTGCCCTGTGCAATTTGTATGGAAAGCTATGAATGGTTAAGGTCAATGCTAGCAACATAGCTTTTCTCTTTATGACCTTGGTACACTTTTTAAATGTTTTTATTTATTTTTTTTGGTGCACACTGACATTGATAATAGATTGCAAACATTTCATGTCTTCTGATGAGCATAGTGTTCATATGCCACTGCACTGTACTCTGACGTTCTTCACAGGTAAGTGAATGGGGGGAGGCTGAAAAGGGAGATGCACTTTTCTGTGCTCTCCCTTTAGCCTCGAGCACTATTTTCAGTTACCTTCTATGAATAATGTGGAAAAATCTTTTACATGAAAATGAGACCTTGCTACATTGCTGTGTATTCCAGATAAATGAAAGCCATGCAAAATTCAGTGGATGTAAACAAGGAAAGAAAGTTCTCTCTCTTTGCATCCCATTTCGTGAAAGCTTTTTCAGCTGGGATGATTACAGCTACCACTCGTGCACTCGGTGGCTCACTGTATTCCAGTTTTGGAGCAAAATATGCATTAATTTGAAAGTGGTAGACCTGCTGCAGAAATAGTGCTTCAGCAGCACTAATGTCTTGTATCTGAACTCAATAACCTCTCTGCTTGCTGGTGGGTTTTTCACTGCTGATTTGACTTCCCCACCTCTAGAGTCTGCATCGTACCTGGCCAAGCCAGCTCAGACTGTAAAAATAGCCCACCAGAACAGGAGTGCGATTCCCAGAATGAGGCCTCATGAGAGTTTTATCCCTCATCGACAGATGCACTCATTTCTATTTCGAGATATGTAGAGTTTTAGACTTTTGAGTAGTTCGTTTTAAAATGTAACTATCATGAATAATCCACCAACCCACATAAATCTGTGAATATACTGTGCATGTAAATCGGATGGTATATTGTGGATGAAAAGTATCTTTTCTATATGAACCGTTTCTGCTCAGAATAAAACTTCCTTATGTGCCCTCGGTAGTGGGGGCTAATAAATGAATTCTGGAGCGGTAGGATATGACTGTATTTAAACATGGAGTTGTTAAACCCATCTCCCTCTCCTGCACAGTCCTGATGGAGAGTGTTCTTAGGAGAAGATCTGCCTCTGGCATCCATTAGTATGCATGATTTTATTTTTGAATATGGACTGAAAGGACTATTACATTGCAATTTCATGCCCCAGGGGTTATCTGATGTCTTTTTTTTTTTTTTTTTTTTTTTATATTTTGGCCAGATTTAGCTCAGGGAAAGTTGCCTGCTCTCACTCTCCTTGCTATTCTTACCTACACCCAATTTGTCTCTCTTGCTTTCTTTCTAGCTTTCTCTCTTTTTGCCCTAACACACTCATATTCTGTCTGTCTGTCTGTCTCTGTCTCTCTCTCTCTCCCCCCATTTTCTTGCTTAAACAGTGAGAAAATTACCATAAAAGGACTATAGATAAACTATTATATTAATCCTGAAAATTAAATAGAAATAAATTAGCTTCTACAAAATTCACTCTTGGTTAATACACACAATTTATGCTTTGAATGGTTTTAATAGTTGATAAAAAAAAAATAGAGTGGAACAGAAGTAATTTTTCCACTTATCCACTTATGTTTCAATAATAAGAGTCTGCTTTTAATTTTTTTCATTGATTTTGTTCATTTTAATTGATATTTCTAATTGATGTGATTGTTTTATTGTACTGCTTATGGTTTAACGAAATGTAAGTAGTCTTTATTGATGTGTGATGTATTCAAAGAAGTTAATTCATACTGAAGGTTCATATCTAAAACATGTGAGTGTTCAAACCTTCTTTCAAAAGGCATAACTTTCCTTATAATCTCTCTCTTTTGAATTTTCTTAAACCTGTGGGGAGTCTGTCTGCTGTCCGTCACTAGCAGCAGTTGGGGCCTTTGGTACAGAATGAATCTGAGTGACTGAAATCCATGCAGGGGAGCTTTAAATATCATTGAGCAGAGGTTAGGAAAGGATGGGCCATTTAGCAGCATGGCCCAGCAAGAATGGTCGGTGTGGGGAGTGCTTAGTTCATTATCCCTTGAAGGAGCTTGTGCCATTTCCGAACTTAAGCAGGATTGCCCCAGGTGAAGGCCCACAGGCCTGCCTCCGGCTCATCTTCCCTCCCGCACTCTTCTACTGGTGCACATCTCACCGTAAGCAAGGGAGAATGGCTTTTTTAACCGTTTCGTGCATTAGGCACATGTTATTGGCACCTATTTGCTCATTCTTCTATGATTTATGCCCATGTGTGTGTATGAAACCATACATATTGACTTGTCTGTCAATGATATGATACTATAATGATACAGCTATCTGATATGATCTTGTAATGATGCAGCAATTTGATGCAGTGTGATTTTTGTAAATATTGTAGAAAAAAGGATATTGGATAAGATTACATATAAGTAAATGTTATACTATTCCTAATAATAATGATAATAAATAAATAATAATAATAATATATTTATTTAATAATAATAATAATAATAATAATAATTTTATTATTATTACATTTTATATATGTCAACTTTTAAATATCAATTAGATGTTCTTAGAAAATATTGACGTGAGCGCAAGAGAATCACAAGTATTAAATTTTAAAACTGAAAAACAAACACCATATGCAACTTAACTCAGTTTTGAGTTTATAGAGTTGGTCTTAAAATCAGCTTTATCAGCTAGCTTCTCTTAGCTACTCCAGTCTTAACCACTAGCCAAGTAGCAGAGATGTCCATTTGTCTGTTAACAATAAATTTCAATAAATAAAGTCCTCGCAGAAAGAGCCGATCACCTCATTAAGGGCTCTGATGTACTGGACGTGGGTTTTCTTGGTACTTAGTCAGGTGCTTTTTTACCTTTTGAAAAATCTTAGAAGCCTGTGTTATGGAATGTTCCTTTCTCAAAATGTAAAAGCAGTTACAGAACTGTCACACCCTGATCTTTCTTCAGTTACTATATGCTGTTTGGCAGGAACATATGCCAAAGGCAGTTTGAAATTAATGTTTGAAAGTGTTAAGAAAAACGCATCCCTTTTGAATGTGTGTAACTGATCGTGTGCTGTTGGTATTGAGAGTTGGCTGTGGCTGAAGACAATAATCTGTGAGCTGGGAAGGAGCCAGGCTAACGGCACACAAGCTGTGTATAAAACGGCGCATCATGTATGGGGTGTTTATACAACTAGGAGTTACTTTACTGTTGTCCCCTTTTCCTTTGTGTTTTTCTGCCTAGTGCTGTTCATATACTGTACATCAGTTATATTATACAAGTAATATCCTCTGTGCTTTTTGGTTTTTTTTTTGTAAAACAGCTTATCTAAATAATACAACCACACAAGTGCAATACTAATGCAACCGTTACACCCAAGGTAATTATTTCCTCTTGTAACAGAGATGGTGGCAATGTAGTGTATTTTCACTATTGTACTACTTATTTTCTTTGCATTGAGTACTGTGGCATTTGAACAGATTTTTCCAATTAAATATTTGGGGTTGTAAGTACAAGGGAGGCATCCAGATCCAGTAGCCTGGAGAAGTGTTTTTATGAATCAGAACAGAAGGTTTTATATAACTTCTTGTCTACATGCCCTTATTTTAATAAAGAAAGAATTGTGCTTGAGTGGTATGTGCTGGGCTCCTGGAGCTTTGTGAAGTGGTTGGGTTATTGTGCAAGAAGCCAGTGTAGAGTGAAGGAGCATTACTTTCAGCCATGGTAATTTCTCTAAACAATTACGTGCTGGCATCTTTGCTTCCTGGAACAATACCTCCTCTCTTTACTCGTGCTTTCTCTTTTTCTATTGGTATATTTCTTTCTTTGACTGTGTCGATAGATTAGATTATCCCCATCCTGTGATGGCTGCACTGTGCAGTGAGTTGCTATATGTCAACACAAGGCATGATCATCTTTTACTGAAAGAACTGGCTCCTCATGAATGATACAGCATGTTGTCCCAGCTGATTGGAATCAGCTGATGGAAGTGGTTTGTGGGTGGACTTGCTGACCGAGAAGCAAACCTACACAGGTAGTGACTCAGGAACTAAATTTGTGTACAAGGGAAATGTGAATGTAGGGTAGTCTGCTACCCTAGCTGTGTGTGTCTGTCAAGGCGGAGGGGTGTGTGTTGCATTTTATAGGGCCTATTTGTGCTGTTCCTGTAACTCTGCTGTACAACTTCCTCCTTCCGCTATGGCTTGTCACTGTGGATTAACATGTAACCAGAGAGAGAGAGAGCGCGAGAGAGAGAGAAGATTTTCCAATGCATTCCTGTTGGAAAATAAAGTTTCAGGTAAAAACAATGTTTGTCTATCTTTTATATTGCACATCTCGTCTAGATGCATGTAACTGAGCTTTGTGTTTGTGGTTTTCTGGTGCATTTGAATTGAGCTGAGAGTGTTGGTATGGTAATTGGCACAGAAGATACTTCTTTCACTGTTGAGGGGCAGTGGTGGCTCTGTGGTTAAGCTGCCTGACTTGTGATTGGGAGGTTGCTGGTCCGAGCCACGCCGCTGACGAGTTGTTGCCGTTGGACCCCTGAGCAAGGCCCCTTTACCCTCAGTTGCTCCTGTCTAGGTTTGGGCTGCCTGGCAGTATCCTATCCCACACCCGTCACTGGTGTTGATGGCGTGTTCAGTGGTATTCTGTGCCTCTGTTCTACTGTGTGTCAGTCAGTCAGCTTTAACTGTTGGGGGATCTCCATGGTTAAGGTAAGACCAGTTATGTGGAAATGACATGCTCGGTGCTTTATAGGTGTGTGTGTGTGTGCATATGCATGCATTTGCAGTGGGCCTTGAGGAAGGATGACCTGTGTGCGGCTGGATCATGGCTATGGGTACCTGTGGGAACACGGTGCAGTTTTCTGCTGATTCCCCCTTCTTTTTATTTCCTCCATGGTGTTTTTGTGCTGGCTCCTCACACCTGAGAGCTCGTGCACACGGCACTGTGGGAACGTGCGTGTGCTAGACGATGCCCTGTGCAATGCCCTGCTCTTATATACGGCAGGTTTTGTTGTGAACTGTGCAGTGGTTGGTCATTGAATGATGATGATGATGATGACTATAATAGTCCGTTGCCTGATTTAGCCATGCTGACAGCTGTGGAAGGCCCCCTACAGATGCAAAGTGTCGTCTGCATTCGGGTGGGCTCAGGCCATAATACTGTGGTGAGCCGCTTCCATCGGGCTGACTCTGGCCCTCGTGCCGTTTTGGCAGTTGCCCTCTTCTTCCTCTCCGAGTGCCATTAACTGTCATTAAGAGTCATTAGCTGCCATTGGGATGGCGTGGAATAAAATGCTCTTTCATGGCTTTGCCTGCTGTTAACTCTACTACAGTTGCTTGCCAAACGCTTGCACACCCTGGCCTTTGGATCGAGGCGGTGGTGCACTGGATTGTGGCGATTAGCAAATTGCATCACTGATAGACGTGCAGTGTCAGAGGCTTTGTGTGAAAATCTAGCAACGGGGGGGGGGGGTGTAGGGCTGAGGGGGAGGGGTAAAGCAGAGATTAGTTCGTCATGTGACACATGGCTACTGGGAAGCAGCAGGCACAAGGGATGAGGTGTCCACTCCCACAATGGAGGAAGATGGCTGCCATATTTCAGTTGCTATTCGGGGGGTGGTCTGGATTGTCCCCCATTTTCTCTCTTTCTCTCCCGCGTTTACACCAGCTAGCAGGATGAATGCCATTGCAGCTGGTCCGCAGCTAAGGAGAGGCTGTGTAGAGGTAGGAACTGAACGCCTTGCAGATGGAAGATGATCTCTCTTGTGGGAGCCTTTTTATTTTATTTTTATTTATTTATTTATTTATTATTTAAAGTAGTGACTAGGTGTTTCGCATGCAATTAGTGCAGTACTTGCTGAACCTGGTGATACCATAAGGGTTGAAATACAGGGCCACACAGTTCCATTTCACATGATGGACATTCTGTGTTGATGAGATTTCTGAAGATTTGCTCTGACCGATGCTGTGCCCTTGGATGTGTCTGTGCCGTCTAGTGATTGATAAGAGGGACTGATGCAGAGCAGCTGTCCTTTCATTGGTATGGCGGCAGTGGACTCGTTCTCTGTCAGGAATCCAAAGTGTCTGCAGTCTTGGGAGTCACTGGGCCTGAGCTAAAAGAGAGGAATTGGATCAACTTCTTAGAAAAGGGAACAAGTGCTAAAAGGTTGCTAAGATTTGGAATGTCCTTCATTTACGATTAAGACATTGCTAAAATGTCACTTTCAGTGAAAAATACAGTTTCCTAGCAATGCATTAATCCATGTTTTAAGCTTTAATTTAATTTCTCTATAAACTTTCATTTTTTTCTGTTTCACTCCACACACACACACACACACACACATTAACACTGTGTCTTTTGCATAGTCGCATGGAATTCCCCAAAGCACAGGCTCATATGGCTCGTATTACCTGAGCATGATCCTTTGTGGGGCAGATGAGTTTCATTCAGAAAGCCCACATGACCAGTGGTGTTCACAGCCTGCGGGAGCCTGCTGCTCCATGCTTCCTGCTCTCACAGACTGATCTGACTCTGGGAGGTTGGGTAGGTGTGTGTGCGTGTGTGTGAGGGAGAGCAAGACAGAAAAAAGGAGGGAGGGGAATTGTGATGGTGATGAGTTTGTCTTCCTGCTCTTGAAACAGGAGTCATTTCCTCCTCCTCAGCACAGAGGTTTCTGGGCTCCCCAGTAGGCTGAGCTGGATGGAATTTGCTCGCCTGGGTCAGGATTTTGTTTTGAACCACAGTAGTCACGTTGACATCACTCTTGCACAAACTAGCCTCCACTTGCCTTCCACTTTTCTGAATCCAAATATTGAGGAAATCTGAAATGTGACTTGGAGGGGATGAGGTTCCTGTGCGATGAGTGAGCAGGAACCTTCTGCATCTCAGTCTCAGGATAGTCATGCTTCCTTCAGTATTTTCCCACAGCACACACTGATCATATTGAATGCTCACATTTTGATCATCATAAATGGAGAAGTGAGTAGAACTTTTATGGCATTTGTTTATGTATCTGTGAGCTGCAGAAGTGGTTTTCCTTAGGAGGATGAAGGATATTGTATTTCGGATGCCTGGAAGCAGATTCTTGCACACTGTAAACCACTGAGATGCACGAAGATGTGACCCAAAACATCTCAGCTTTTCCTTCCCTTCCTGTCTCTGTCTACAGAGATTAGCAAGTCAGATAATAGTCTATAGGTCACTTTGCTTTCTCTCTAATAAAGATAGCTGAATTGTACAGGAATCGTTCTTAGGACTGTAGTGTATTTCAGTATGTTCAGTAAGAGGCTGCCAAATCTAAGGCTGTGTGGACCTTTGATTAAGATGCAATTGTGTAATCAGTAATAGATTGATTCTGAACACTGTATTAAATTGATTACAGGAGTGCATGTCCTGTTCATTCAGGATCACTCATCTGTCTTGGGGCAACTGAAGACAACATTATGATCCCCCCCCCCCCTTTTCTAGAGATTTCCATGTGCCACCTGCTGCAAGTATGATGCACCCTGGACTAATTGTCATGGAACGCTCCACCACCACAAGTCACATGGTGTGGCCCGCCGCGTGCAGGAAAGTGGCATTTGTAACCACTCCCCTTCCACGGGGATTGCGTACACCTGGGCAGGGATTAATGTTAAATGTTAGTCGGTCTACTTAAACCCCTGTCAGTGTATGATCCCCCCCCATTGGTCATTGTCGCCCTGTAATGTTGTTGAAACATCTGTGTAGCTGTTATGCCTGTTTGTATCGTCTTCTGTTGCATGTCAGTTAGCTTTGTTACATGTTAAGTGTACAGTCATGTTACTCGTAAATGTTACATGTGTCACCGTTAATGTCTGCGTTGTGTGTTAATAAACATCACTGTCACCATCGAGGGAGTCTGCGCATTCTGTACCACGCCCTGCGGCACTCGAGCCAGTGTTACACTCATATTTAGAAGAATATATGTTACGAAAAAAAAGGGATTCTATGGGGATCCATTTCAATGCCTGAAATAAAAATAATTTATCTGTGGTACATCAGCAAAGTGCTCAGACTGTGCACCACAACAGTGTCCAAGACTGCCATTAAAACAAACCCTCACACACACACCCCCACAAAAAATGTTTGCACGCCAAAATTGAATTTAAACAAGGTTGATATTTTCAACATGCGCCTGGGATTTTGAGTGTTCTAGCAATTAGGTATACAACAGAACACTGTAAAGAAATAAATCTTCCATTACAAAACACTGAGTTTTCCAAACAGAACTGTGAATCCTCTGTGGTGTGACCCATCTCCGTGTCGGGCGGCTCTCAGGAGCAGCAGAGGAATGCCATGTGTTCATCGTGAATGCAGCCTCTAATCCCTAATTCGTTTGCAGAGTGATGTCCTCTTTTGTGCAATTGTGTGTCGTTCTGCTGTGGTCGCTTGTAGTGAAATAGGGTGTAACAGGGACCTGTTTCTTCCCAAGCATTGTAGCTCTTTGAAAAGTGATCTAGCAGACATGTCTAGCCACTGATTAAGCTATGCTGAAGGATATTCCCTTATTCCTGATTGGGGGAGAATGCATGCTGAGATCAGCCTGAGCCATGCTGAGTTGTTTAGTGACTGCTCTGTGACTTGCTCCATGTGAAATCCTATGATCCACCAGCTCAGATCATGTCAGCTTAGATCATATCTGCATGCCTGTCAGGAAGCAATGTTGCTGTGTCTTCGTTGCTTTTTTGTTACTATATGGGATCTGAGGTGCGTCTCACCACATCTTGGACAAAAAAAATTCTAAGCTAGTTAAACAATACCAGCAAAGCTGCTGTAGAGAAACAATATTAACTTTGACTATGATGTGTTTTGGATATTCAGGCAGTCTGTATGTCTGTCTGTCTCTCTCTCTCTCTCTCTCTCTCTCTCTCTCGTTCCCTCTTGCTCTGTTTAAAAAAAACAAAACAAAGAAAAAGGGGGGGGGGGGGGAAGGCTTTGTTGAAGCAACTGTCCCAGTAGCATGCTCTGGAAGCTCTTACATCTTCACTGATCATTTCCTTCAGCAGACCTGAGATACCAGGAGAAATGCTGTGTTCCTGTGTTGTATTTTGCATAGCTGGATTCTTTGAAGTGCCTGGCTTTGATGTGCCTGCCTTGCACCTCGGGCCTCTAGATCTCACCACTATGAAGTTTGGCTGAAATGTACAGGGCCCATTTTGCACTCAGAGTGCTGGTAACCATACTGGTGAGATTAGAAAACACCAGCTGTTCTCCACGGTTCTGTAATGAGGGAAGGAAAGGGTGGGGTAGCTTTGCATAAGGGCACAGTGTCATGGTTTAGGAAAGACTCGTCTGCTGCTTCTGCAGCTCTTGGACAACAAGTCAGTGGGGTTTGGTGTCCGATCTGGAGCTGAAATGAGTTCTCTGTGGCACTACGCCATCCTTTTAAAATCTCATGCATAAAACATTTGCATATGTTATGCTGGTTTGTATTTTCATGAACTTTGTAACTGTGTGGTTCAGTGGTTGGAGCCAGTTCTGGGTTGGGAGGATGGCCCTTTACAGGTAAAGGTATGCCAGTGCCATTGTGTGTTTGAAAGCTGGGTAGTGGAATGGGAAAAAAAAGAAAAAAAAAGAATTGATCATCATTTAAAAAGGCTGCTGGGCTTTTGTTGATTTCTCAGCGAGTGTCTTTCAATTTAGTCGATCAGAATAATACCTCAGTTTCCCTTCTGTGGGTGCTTCTGAAGATGAGAAGTCTTTTATATTAAGCACACATGGTGTTAAACATGGTGAGTATGGTGCATTCTTCACACACATCCTGTCATTGACGTTTATACAGAGTACAGATTGGTCTATACATTTGGTTTTTGATTTACAAGTGCGTATTTCTTCTACTCATACATTAGAAGCCTATTTAGCAGACAAAGCCACTCAATGTTCGAAACAATAACCCTCAGAGGAGGCCATTAATGTGTACGAATTTAGCTCATTGGAATCTTTTGTATTTCTTGTTCCATTGCTCTAAAACCATTTCATATGACCGTTTTACAGGTTGGGGGGTGGGGGGTGGGGGGCAGGATAGAAAGTCATCTTGCTGTTACTGCTGCGGTTTGTGCCTACACAATGGCACAATGGCTGAACTGTGTGTACCTCCCTCTGAGCTCTTTGTTCTCAAAGTGTCTGAAACCATTTTGTTTCTTACCTTTTTGAGCAGCTAGGAGCTTGTCCGTATTCCTCTTATTCTTCTTGGTTGTCTTTTCACCACACCACTGATAATGGGCATCTTCGCTGGCGTGAAAAGAAAAAAGGTGATTGAGACATGCATACCGAAAGGGAGACATTGAGACAGTAGGCGGGATTTCATCCAAATGTTTCACAAATGTTATGCGCATTTACGAAATTTTGGCGGGAAAAAAATTGTGTTTCCAACCACTATGGTTATGTGAAGAAACTTTAGGTGATGTATGCTACTGTGATTAGGGGCAGCATTGAAACAAGCAAAATGGAGCAATGTTCTCACTTTTCTATCTTGTCCTAGCATAAAAATCTTTGGCAATATTTGGGAGGTTTCTTTTCTAAATTTTGGGCTTTTTCCAGGTTTTTTTAAATTTCTTTTTCTCGGTGGATGAAAATCTCACTAGTGGCATCTGTAGGGGCTTGTTCCTGTTTTCGGCCAGTTTCCAGGAGACAGAGATAGAGGCAACGGGAGATGACGCAACAGGAGCTATATGGAGGAAGAAGGAGGAGCAGGCTCAGCTGGTGCAGATGGGTTGGTGCCAGTGATTGCTGCTCAGTCAGTGGTGAAAACAACCCCAGTTCTCCAGGCAGGATAATTCAATCTTCTTTGTGAGACATCGATCAGCTTTCCTTTCTCCTCTGAGATGCTCCGAGAGGGAGAGAGAAGCTTAGCATGCCTATACTTTGGTCTGATTGGCACATCTATTCTTTGGCTGGAGTGGCACGCCTATACTTTGGAAAAAAAAAAAAAACTTTAACTGACTAAAATGATCAAGTAGAACCAGTAAGTCTACTGGTTCTGCTTGAAGCAGTGTGGACCCCACGTTCTTGTCCTTTGATAATGATGCTCTTGACAAACCACAGGAATACCCACAGCTTTTTACAGCAGCTAGAATACTTTGGAGAAATGTTACTCTTATAGCACCACTATCCTTAACTTGGCAGAGCGAGTATTTTAAGAAAGTCTTCACCCCTGGTGTGGGCCTATCTTTAAATTCCCAACAAATTGCATCAAGCTAGAGAAACTACTTCAAGAGCTACAACACCAGGATGTTAACTTGGAGAAATTGCACATTTTCACAGCACATCAAGGAACCCTCTTGGTCCAATGTACCAGTGGCAGGTATTGAGTCAGTGTGGCCTTTGATGGGCTCTCGCTCTCCCCAGCTCTTGTGGATATTTAATTATCCTGCTGGATGATGGAGTGTCTTCTGTGGCTCTGCAATGCGATCGTCTGAGTCTGTAAACAAACCTGCCCAGTGGAGACTCAGCCGTGATGCGAGGACTCTGGTTTCTGAGTCACTGCGTCCTATCTGCCCCTGTATGCGAAGGGACATCCGATCACACTGTAGGAGAACACGGGAGTGGGAGTGCCGAGTTGACTAGGTGCATTGCTGCTCTTCCTGAATTTTTATCAGGCCAGAGGTTCTTCAGAGTTTCAGGCATTGTGCGGTTCCTAGCATTATAAGCTGTTGCTAACATGAATTCTAGCACAATGTAGTCAGGAATGCAATGCGGTTGAGGCTAATTGCTACCTGTTCTTGTTATCTGAAGACACAAAGATGCCAAAGCATTTGAAACATTACTGTGTGCATTAATCCAGAAGGATATTATCCAGCCTCGTTCCTCTCCTCTGGATTAGGATGTGTGCAGCAGGCACTACTTCAGGGCGGGGGTGTGTAGCCCTCATGTCTGCCTTGGCCCCCTGCGCTCCTCTAATCATCATGTTGCCATTATGCTGCCCAGGCGCTCTGCCTCATTCCAGCAGCAGTGTGCTCATGGCAACCCTGGAGCCGTGCTCGTTACTATGTTAGTCTGCTCACAGGTCCGGCCTGAGCAGCAGGCTCAATGGCTGGTTAGTCACCTTGCCTTCACCCTGCAGTCTGAAGCATCCCGATTTGTTTAGTGGTGCAACATTCTGTTAATATTTGGGTACAGAGAGTATGGCCAATAATGTCTCTCTAAAGCCATCATACAGTGAAGAGGCCATTGGTGTAGAACAATTAATATTCCAAAAAGTGTTTTCTAATGGGGTCTTCCTAGTTAAGATTAGTTAGTGCCTAACAACACCTAAAGATTCAGCTAAACTGGCAGGAGCACTGCTGGGGGAATTGTCCAAGTAGATATTTAAGCATATTCTCTGCATCCCTGAAGGTTGGCTAATACAAAAGCTCCCATGGGTTTTGGATGCTATGAAGGCAGGCTCGATGCAATCACAGCCGACTTGCTCTTGGCCGGGCCACTGGGCCCATCTGGACCAGATACTCCTCCTGCCTCCTCTCATTTCACTGCAACAGTCATCGGCTCACCCCACTGCAGCCCCAACTATGCACATACCAGATCCAAGAGTGTGTTGGAGCAAATGAAAGACATATTAGGCAATTAAAGAAATACCAAAAAGCAATTATTTTCTCTCCAAGCATCACAAAAATGAATATGGAATACCAGGCATCGTGGTCGCACGCTCTACTGTATTCACCTCTGCTGAAGTCATTAGACCAAAGAGGCAATTATTCCTCAGGAGCTCTTGGACTTCTGTCTCATTCATTCCATCCCCATTTGAGTCTCAGGTCTCGGGAGAAGCCAGCAACTCTTAATCACCTCAGGGTCAATGTAGCGCTTATTCATATCCATGGTAAGTTGCTTTTGCATGCTGCATAGTGCAGACTTCACCAAGGTGAACCACATCTGCTGAGGCCCTCACTCCCTGCAAATGTGTATGCCTAGGCAGAGAAGGGTCACATAGCGGGAGCGAAGAGGCACGTACTGGCAGTAGGACAGCATGTGTTTGAGAGAACACATAGCACAGTGGCACATATATTTAAAAAGACAGAATGACTGGTACCTGTAAGGTGCTGAATCAGAGCCCTCTAATCAGCATACTGCTCCTAATCTTCTATTTGTGTGTATGTGTGTGTGTGTGAGGAAGAGAAAAATAAATGTGGAGAGTGGGTCTTGAGCTCTAGTGTGGATGAAATTCTATTCCATACCAAGCAGAGACCAGCAGGGATCTAACGCACTCCCATCACTGCCATCTCCATGGTAACCTCTAAGGACAGGAGCTGTGTGTAAAGCAGTGAAGTGAAGTAATTAAAGATAAAGAACATGTCCTTCTTTAGAAACTGTGCACCAGATTTCTCACACACACACACACACACACACACACACACACACACACACACACACACAGACATTTGCTCTTAAACCACTAGGCTTTGAAGAAATCCTACACCATCCTCCAATGCACATTCATTTACATCAACACACTGTCTAGTCAAGGGCACACATTTACCAAACTTTGAGCAAAACAGGATGTATCTGTACATCAGTCGCATTCTTCGGCCACTGTTCATAGAAGGCCCGCCCTGATGAGTGTTGCATTGTGTGCTGGGTTTGTTTTGTTTTTACCCAAAAAATGATCAGTATTGCCTCTGTTCAGTCAAGGTTGTTGTGATATGCAGGTCAGAATGTACCTTTCTTTTTGTGGGTGTGTGTGCATCTGGAAGTGCACACACTCCTCGAGCTGGTCTTGTTGGAATGAGGTGAAGCGTTTGACAGGTGTTAGCAGGTGGCAGGTTGTTCTGGAGATGGATGATGGATGTGCCCTTGCCACTGGGTGGCAGGGGGAAAAGAGGTCGGATTCAGCTTCTCCAGGATGGGTGATGGTACAAGAAAAAGAATATAGAAAAGTGTTAGTGACACCTGATGGGGGTGGGGGGGGGGGTGTCTGTGATATTGTCATCTATTGTGTCATCTGTGCCCATGGGAAAGGTCTGTTCCTCTAAAACGAACACCCACCTATGTCTTATGGTGAGAAATTAAAAGCACTCATCACTGCTGTGCCTACTGTCCATTTATATGCTTGTGGAAATTTGCTCGGCAGACTTGCGTTAAACAGGGCTGTCAATATGACTCAGCACTGGCCTCTGTAATGTGATAATTGCAAATAACAGTAATTATTGCTTTGTATTATATGCCTGGCATAGTGAAATCAGTCATTCCCAGTCAGAATCCAACCACTCAGCAAAGGTGCACTTTGACACACTGCATGTGCTGTGGGTATGCGGGTCAACCTCACATGGTTGAGTCCATGATGTGTCCTTTTAGCCTGTGTAGCTTAATTTTGTTAATTGTGCCATTTGGACCCATTATGCCGCCTGTATTTCGCATAGCAAGTGCGAATTTTAGCACAGTAGGATATTTTCCCCTTGACATCCCACAAACTACATTGTGTGTGGTGCTATAAAGGGATGTTTTGGGTTGAATATATAGTTGGCAATACCTTTTGAGTTCTTTTCCCTTGATATTCTTTTCCCTCAGGTCCTGAGGTGTGTCTAACCTTGATGTGTGTTTTGTGCTTATAAATGCCTGATTAATGACTGAAATTTGGCACCAGAATGCAAAAAAAAAAAAGTAAACACATTATGAGTGACATTCAAGTAGAAAAATGTACCAAAGTTATAAAGGGGAACCATTTAAAAAAGGCTGTCTGCAGCCTGCTTCTGGGTGCTGTGCCGTGATGACTACATTCCTGTCTTGCCTTCATGGCTACACTTAAGCACCTGAAAGTGATTTGAGCGCAGGCCAGAGAAACGCCGATAAGTCGGCCCACTGACGAGAACCTCAAATCCCTGCTGGAAACCTCTGCCAGTTCGCAACCTGACCTTGCACTTCCACGTTTCAGTGCCGCAGTCCGGTGCTTTGAACAAGTAACTCTCTTCAGCAGCAAAACCCCCTGTTCACATTCATCCTATACTGGTCAGACCTATAATTAGTAACATCATCTGCTCCTGATGATCTAGGATAGAATCATGCTGTTGGCAAATAACAATGGCTCAAACATTTCATCACTCTACATTATAGTCATTCATAAGTTGTAGTTTCTCTGTGAATTTTTTTTGGATGTGTTTATCCATTTCATCTGATCTGACAGCTTAGAGTTTAATATTTTATGTAGTATTGATCATGCCATGGAGTTGTATTATTGAGGCACTCAGATAAGGTTGTCATTTTTCATAGAGCCAGTATACATGAAAGAATTTCACTTTTCTGTGGTCTCTGTGGTAACATGGTATCTTTCCTGCTCTCTACAGACTGAGAAGCCACTGGGTCATTCTGCAAGCAGATCCAGTAATATTTCAAAGGTATGAAAATCTCTGTCCCTCTTTCATTCATACACAGTGTGTGTGTGTGTGTGTGTGTGTGTGTGTGTGTGTCTGTGTCTAATATGTGCACGCATTATTTTCCATGAGCATCCGTGTCTGTATGTGTATACATCTGTGTGTGGGTGTATGCATGTGTGCAAGTGTTAGCTTGCATGAGCATGCGGGGTGTGTGTGTGTGTGTGTGTGTGTGTGTGTGTGTGTGATTTTTTTTTTCTATATATATATATATATAATATAAACAAAAAATATTTCAGTTACCTGCGGCTCTGGCTCTTGGCTAGCATTCTCTGCTTGCCGGATAAAGGATCGCACTTGAAACGCACACGTTTGTTCAAAGTTGAAATAAATCCAGGCATGTTTCTGCAGTTTTTGGTTCTGTTCCCATGGCTTTCAGGTTCTTGTCAACCGTGAAATAGTTCTCACACGTGTTCCATTCATCTGGTGCAAATAGCACCTCCTATAAATGGTCACTTGTTTCAGTGTTCCCAGGCACTGCTGGGCGGCTTGGCCGTCAGACAGGCTGAACGGAGAGCATCACAGTCACACTGTGGCTAGGCCTGCCAGCTACTTGTGCCCTGACGTGAAGCACTCTGGCTTTTTCTCTATGTGCAAATTTACTGGACTTCTATACTGCGAAGAGCTGCTTGGCACATAAATGCTTTGTACCTGCTAACAGATGTCAGGGTCACCTGCCTAGCAGAGTACTGGGAGGACTCTTGAGCAGTGTGGGCGGCCCCAGACAGCCTCCAGCCTATGTGTCCAAGCAACCCTCAGTGCTGTGCGGGCAGAGGTGAGGATGCATGGTGGACGGACACTGAATCAGCCCTGGCACTTACTCAGTTTGACGGGCAGTGTCTTTTTGGGTTTGGAGCCCTGTGTGCTGAATCCACATTTGACTGCTTACTTGTACCCAGCGTGAAACCTCCGCAGCCAGCCCTGTGGTTGCTACCCACTGCCCTGGATGCTGTTTGTTAATTATTGCCATAAATAACCAGAAGATACCCATAAAATAGATGGGGGAAGCAGGCCTTGATCTTTAGTGTGGATGAAAGTCTCCTCTATGCCATGCCAAGCATCGGTGTGGGTGGGTTGGCCTGCTAATTGGAGGGAGGGGGAGGGGTCCTTCATCAGCTGTGCATGTGCAGATAGTTAGATGGATAAATAGATAGATAGACTGAGAGATGGAAAATATTTCTACAGCTCACACACAAACAGTGCAAGAAGAGGTTTTGACTGCTTAAAGCTTGGAGGATCCCAACAGCGGTCCATTGAGTATTTCTGTCAGGACAGGGATCTTTCATGTTTTCACTCTATCATGTCCTGAACATTTTACATTGTCTCTAGTTTCCTGCAACTGGTCCTTGTTGGACAAGCTTCTACCCTCAATCTGAGATTCTTCTAAAAGAGAGGTTAAGAATGTCAGACCTCTGTCTGCCTGCTGCTTGTGGTGTTTGTACGGTGTCTAAATGCACTCTTTATTTCCCTCATACTATAACAACCCTATGTATGATGATTTGGTTTTAAATTGGCTTGAATTTGATTTTAAAAATTGACTTCATATACCTTCACCTAAACTGAACTCATCATGCATGTGACAGGAAAAAAAAAAACCTCACTCACTCGTTTACATTTACATATGTTACATATGCTCTTTTCCAGAGTGACTTACAAAAGTGCTTTGTCATTTACTCATAAAATACATCCTAGTCAGCACAGTAGGTTAGAGTCCAAAATACCAATGAACTAGAATACTGTTGAAATACAAGGATCAATGCTGATGCCTAGAAGTGAAAATTCATAAGCTGGTAAATCTGATTATCTCTTTTTCTAGACTGCTATCATCAATGTTGTAGACAGTTTAGCTAGAAGGCACTGTTCTGTAGAAAGTTACACCAAAACTCCTTTTTGTCTGATTATCCATTGCAGACATTGCTTTTCATTTTTGCTTTTGTCAAAATTTGGTAATGTAACCATACATGATCCAGTAGCCCAATGTGCCCTAAATAAACATCAGTTAAGTTAAATTAGATAAGGCACTGTATATAAACTGTTATTGCAAGTGTATGTGCAGTGAATGTCCCTTTGCGGTTGCTGTTTGGCAGAGTGACACTGAAAAAGATTCTGAGAAGTAAAAGCTGAGTTAGTTGTTTTCACCACCACTTCACCGCCACTGTTCATGTGTTATAAAATAGAATTTTTTTTAGGCGAACCCTTGTAAAGCACGGTGACACTGGTGGCAGTGGTGGGATTTGAACACACGCCTCTGAAGAGACTGGATTGAGCGCAACTTTAAGAAAAAAAAGTCAAAGTGCATTACATAGCAAAAATTAAATGAAGCTTGTATTATGATAAAATACAATAATAAAACATTGCTGCAAGCCTTAATATGGAAAGAAAATTGTAGTACGCATAGGCTAGACTAAACAATTAATTGTTGGATGTAAAAACCGATACTGGTTACAACAGCTCATACAATCTTTTTAGAGTGCACCGAGCCCTTATATTATGTTACTATGCTTTGTTGTTAAATGTAAGTCATTTTTTGTATTTATTAAACACTCAGTTTCTCAAAATCAAATGTACAGAAAACCTTCCTGAAGTGCCCAGCAGGAAGGCTTGGGAATGACTAAAGACACGTGGCCATGCGCAATAGCAGAAAACAATGTTAAGTGCAGCCATGTGCCAACAGTCAGCATGCACTCACTTACTGTGCCCTCCCCCCGCTTCACCTCACCTCACCCCTCATCCTCCTCTCCCACGCTCATCACACCTCACAAGAACCCTCCCCTACTCTCTGCACCTCTCTCCCCTTCTCTCAACCTCACCATATACCCCCCCAACCTCAAAACACCCACAGTCCCCTCACAGTTTCACCACACCACCCCTCAACCTCACCATTACCCACCTCTTCACCTCACACCCCCTGCTACCAATCCCCTCACCACACCCCCCCACCCCCACCTTAATCTGATCATTGCCAGCTCCTATCAGAACCTACAAAGATTGCTTTTTATTTTGCATCTGTACATTCCACTGCCAGGATCATTTAAGTTTTGGTAGCACAGAATACAGTGGCAAATTGCCATGTATTCTCATGGTAAACAATCAAAAAGTACATGATGTCTATGAAGTCTAGTTAGGGGGGTAAATCTTTATTTTTTAAAAAAGAAATAAATGCCCATTCAAATTTCTTTTCTGCAGTTATTTTTGGTATATGCTACAGGAACTCACCCTCTGGCTTTGGCAACCTTCTGGGACAAAAGTTGGCATACAAGTAGGCTGCTGTTAATCACACACATTTAACAAATTTTAATAACCCACTGGTTGACCTGGGCTGTCTCCCCATCCAGCAGATGATGCTCAGACACACCCCCGCTGCCACATTCTGATTTGAAAGGCTTTTTTGATGTCTGCTTATAATGTAAATGTCTTGTGTATAAGTAACTGTGAAGGGATGGCTAGAACCTTTTGTTTCACATCCTGTTTTCCTCATGGTTTCGGAACATGTGTTCAAGATTGTGATGACCGAATACAAGAACTTGTAAATCTCTAACTTCATAACCCTATTTTTCATTTTGGAACCTTGGACCCTCTTTGGCCTTCAGAACTGTACCAGTTCATTAAGGTGCTGAAAAATTTTTGTTCTGCAGAAATCTTGGCCCATGCAGACAGGATAGCTTCTCGCAGTTGCCGCAACTTAGATGGAGGTATGGATAAGCTCTGAACAGCCTGTTCTACCTTGTCCTAGAGATCCTCTATTGGATTAAGATCTTGGGACAGTGAATCAAGGAACACTCAATGGCCAAGGAATCAAGGAAAACTCAATGTCATGTTCCTGGAACCAGTCCATGACTATACAACCATTGTGGTATGGTGTATTGTCCTAGTGAAAGCGTCCTTCTGCCATATGGTAATACTTAGGTAAGCCCTACTGGCCAAACATGTATCCACAGGTGTCTGAGGACCCAGGGTGTGCCAAGAAAATATTCCTCACACCATTACACCACCTCCACCAATTTGAACCACTGACATGTGAAAGGAAGGGTTCATCAATTCCTGTTGCTTGTGCCAAATCCTGACCCTCTCATCAGCATGGTGCAACAGAAATCTGGACACATCTGATCAGGCGATGTTTTTCCACTGCTCAATGCTCTGATCTTTGCACTTTTTTGCCCACTGAAGTCTTGCCTTTGTGTTTCGCTTAGACAGCGAAGGCACTCAAATCTGCTGTTATAGCCTGCCCGTGCTAAGGAACGACAAGTTGTATGTTTGGACACATTAATTTGAGCATCAGTGATGTATTCAGCTGCAGTTTACTTGCCTGTGCATCGCCTGTTCACCAGAACCAGTCTTGACATCCTTCTCTTTCATTGATGAGTTCTTTATGTCTACAAGATACTGTCACTGGATGTTTTTCCTCAGTCACACCATTCTTGATATATTCTCAAAAATGCTACATGAGAAAACTCTAGAAGGTTTGCCCTGACTAGCACCAATGACCGTGCCTCGTTTGAAGTCAAAGATTGTTCAATTTTCCTATTCTCGGTTGGATTTACACAAAAACAGATCCATGGTCACATGTCTAATTTCTATACAGGGAAGCTCCCATCATGAAGTACAGGTATGTCTATTAAATGGCCATTCAGTATGTACCTGAATAAACCTTATAAGGTATATTTTGAAAGATTGCCAGTGCTTTATTTGCCTGCTTCTGTTGAGAGCAACTAACCCTAAGAAACCATTGAGACGGGTGAAAGGGTCTTTTTTTTTTTTTTTTTTTTTTTTTTTAAATCCTGCCAAAAATCCTTTAACAGCCTATGTGGTACATTTGCAACAGTGTGTCTTAGAGCCTAATAGTTTGAAATGACAGATTCTGGATAACTGGAACACACTTTTAAAAAGTATTGGGTGTGTTTTTGAGGCAGTTGGATTGTGCTCTTCTGCTGAACCTTTCAGTGCCCAACCTATGCATGGACAGAGAGAAGCATTGGATTTTCCCTGTGGAGTGTATTTAGAGACTCTGTCCATCATTCAATTGATTGGATTGCGTTTTGCTTTTCTGTTTCTATTTATGTTGTTCCCTCACCGGCAGCAACAAAAGATTTGCCTAGAGTCTCATTAAGGGCCAATTTAGGCACAGTCACTTATGTTTGTGCTTGTGGTGTGGGTGTGTGAAAGGGTGTGGGGCCTTCTGTTAAATGGCAGAGACCATGTCAGGTTTGAATACACACACAGTGCGATTACCCCACTGGGGTTGGATGGAACTGCAGGAAGCCAGAGTGACTAAGTGTAAATTATGCACTTATTCACCACTGCTAAACACACACACACACCCACACACCCACATGCGTGCACGTCGTTTAGACACATCTCTCATTCTTTTCCACAAACAGTAGGGCGTACAGGCAGGTCAGTGTAGGACTGTGCAGTTTTATTAAATTAACATGACATCAGTATATCTCCAATGAATCACAAAGCAACCTGAGAGCAAGAATGAGATGCTTATAAGTTTCTTTAATTATAACAAAAGCACACAACTCTTATAATTTCACTGTTTGATTAGGAAGTACATTTGGTCATTTTTTTCAAATGTCTTTTTTTTTTTTTTTTTTTAATGAAAGTTGTAAGTTAATTACTTTGTAGTGTCCAATCTATGAGCTATGTTCAGTCAGATGACAACATTGCTGATGTTCTGTGTTGGGTCCACTAATGGACTCTTAATTCATGGAGAGAGAAGGTACCACTAGCAACCTGCAACTCATAGTTAAAACTAGGACATTAGTTCATATCCACACAACAAACCTTTCCATATTAATGACATCGCTTTTTATATCACTATATTCATGTCGTGTGGCTGGCTTGTTTGATGTGGACCACCAGCATATATCAACACTAACAGCTATTTGATCTCAATGTTAGCTGTTGTGCTGATAAACAAAGGACTGGGATTGGAGAGTAAAGCAAGGGACAGAGCTGTTAATAGCTCCTGCAGCAACAGTCAAAGGCTGTATGCTAATGCTAATCTTTCCTGGGAATTGGACTTTGCTTACCTTTTCCTGGCACACTTTACAACAAAACTGCAACAGGATTAGTCATCCCTACCACTGTTTCACAAGTCTGCAGGTTAACAGGGTGAAGGCAGTTCTCTCAGACTACTTGAAATGTCATGCAGTTTCTCTGGTTCGTCTCATTGCGAATCTTTGGTCTAAACACATGAGGCTGACTGACCTTCACTTCACTCCTGTTCACCGCCTCTTTAAACGACACCAGCTGTTGCCTTTTCTTAGCCTTAATTGGCTGGGTTGCCTAACTCAAAAGCATCTGTGAAAGGTGTGTGTGTGCGCGTACATGTGTCTGCATGCATACATTTGCGTGTGTGTGTGTCCCTGATTTTCGTTATGAAGGGAAGCTGTGAACACACTTCCTCTATTGATTGTCGTGCTTTGGGCTACAAGTTCTCTGTTTTGTTACAGGTTGAATTGATAGGTAATTAGTTACAGCGTGTAGCCTGGGTATACTGAGTGTATATTTAAGAACTAAATTCTCAAATATCTCTTGAATTAAGTAGTACAAAATGGTGTTTGTGACAGAATGTTCAGTACTGTTTACTTACTGAGATGACATGAAAAGTTGCACTTCCTCACAGCTCATTTGGCTCTCAGGTGCAATGCATGTTTGACTGCTCACTTCTTTTAAAATCAAATGTGAAAGTTTTGAAGGTCGTTTATTTGTTTAACCCCCCCCCCCCCCCCCCTTCCCCTCACAGGCAGGGAGCCCAACTTCTGTGAACGCCCCTTGCAGTTTCTCCCGGACGTCGGTTACACCCTCGAACCAGGACATCTGCAGGTACCGGCTCGCCCGCCTCACCCCAGACTGCTCATTCAGATGCTCCCGAATTTGTTTGTTCATGTCCTCAGTGGTACTGGGACCGAGCTATAGCTGTAGAGCTACATGGGGAGGTTAGAGGTGGTAGTGTGTGATTTGATGCCAGTAGAGACCTTGCTGCATTTTCTGATGGGCTGGCTCCTGCCGCCTTTACTCTTCTGTCTTTTTTCACCCACTTTCCAATTCTCACCTGTACTTTTTTTGCTGGTACACTGTTTCCATGCTGTCTAATGCATGCTGCTTGTCTGTGCCTGGTGGTTCTCTCTCTCTCCTTGCTTATGGCCCCTATTGCTGGCCTGTGTTCCTGCCCTGGCCCATACCTGGGGCGTGTGGTTGTAGCGTGGCCGCTCCACCCCAGGAGCGGGTGTCTCAGAAGCCAGCGCAGACCGCCGTGCTTCTGCTCGACTCAGCCAGCAAGAGCTCAGTGCTGCACAGCATCACCATGACAACCCTCTGTCCGGACTCGCCCACCAAGTGCAAAAATAAAGGCACATTTGGAGCAGATTGGCTTTCTTTGCTGAAGTCTTCAGTGAGCCATCGGCCCGGTGCCGGCAGGCTCAGGTTCTCCCGGTCCCTCAACGATGTTGGCCAGAAGATGGAGAGCCTGTGCAGTGGCGTGCACTTCATCGACCATACATGCTCAGACGGTGAGTTGGGCAGGGGGGCGGAGCAACAGAGGGAGGCTCTAGACGACAAGCCGCCTCCCTCCCTCCTGGTCCACACTGCCTGCGTCTGCAGGGGTGGCCAGGGGGTGGGCCTGGACAGGTGCGGTTGCACCTCTAAGCTGCAGAGCAGTTCCAACCTGCTGTGTCTCGGCTTCCCCCTGCCACGCTCCTCCACGTCGGGGAGCCTGCAGCCGGGTGACCGAGAGGCTGGCGAGGGCTGCAGCAAGGAGGTGGGCGACGAGGAGGTGTTCGAGGACGTCCCCGCCCACTGGAGGCGGAGGGCCTTGGAGCGAGCCGCCCCGCTCTGCTCGCCAGAGGACGACGGTGATCTGGACCGTGGCCCCTCGCCGCTGTCGGAAAAAACGGGGCCCCACTCACCGTTCTCTCTGTCGGGGGATTGCTGCAGGTTGGTGGGGCACTCACTCTGTTACGCAGGCCCCTTGTTACCCATGTGCCCAGCCCATAGCAGTGTGGCCAAGTCTGTAGAGACCCATCACCCTGCCTGCCTCCCTAAAAATCCTGAAAACCCTGCTGCTCTGGCTTGTTTAAACCCCATGTGCTGTGTAGGTGCTGCTGTCATATATTAGTAACCCTGCAACATTTTTCTTTTCCTCTGCTAATTGCTACAAATGAGACCTGTGTGATCGGCTAAAGCATCAAAGCTTCAATAATGAGCAATAAGGTGGTAGAGGATGATGAAGTACATAGTCCTGGTTACATTCTTGTGGATTGGATAGTTACATGACTTATGGCTGCACTTCTGTGATTTGCCGTGGGGTTTTGCCAGCCAGGTTGCATGCAGGGAGTCCAGTCACTCACACATTATGCATCCTGTGGCAGCTTGTCGATTGGTAGAACGCTGCCAGGATTGGTGAGAGAAAATGGAAGGGAGAGATCTGATTACAGTACAGGTCATAGTTCCTCAGCCTGGAGAGCAGAGCCAAATGACTGCCATGGTGTCCACTCATCCGTGATGCGGGGTCGGTGCACTGCAATGCACCTTATGAGCTGTGTAAGTGACATCACCAGCAGCAAACCTGTGAGTGTGGCACTCTAAAAAAGTTTCCATCTTAGCCATTTTGTTTTTCTCAGCAGATATTCATTTATGCATATAGCATGGCCATGTTAAATGTTTTCTGTTTGAGTTTAAAAAAAAGAAAAGGAAAAAAATAATTTGTTAAAAATAAGTGTTTTAGTCAAATGAATTAATCAACCCTTTACATTTTTATACATTGTGTTCATGGTACATGGCCATTGCTTGGTGAGGTACCATCCTGTAACATGACCATGCAGATCCATAATTGGACAGTCCACTATATTGGACCCTTCACAGCCTTTCAAGTCCAACGTTCAGAGTATCGCAAGTTAAGCAATGCCTGAACGTCTCTTAGGGATGCAGCTTATGTTCTATTTGAGCAAAAAATGAGTCTCCCTTTTATCAGATACTTTTTGCTCTCTTTAAGGGGATACGTGAGGTGTCTGTTTTCCTGCGTTTCTTTCCTCCTTTCTTTCTTTGTGCAGTACCTTAGAAGGCCACATACTCTGAAACTATCTGATATCAGCATAGTGATGACTGGGGTTGAGAACCTTGGAGAAGGCGTGCGTGTGTGCGCGCCTGTGTGTTCACACTCATGACCAAAAAGGACGACGCATAAATAAGGGTCCCCGTTTCACCTGTTTGTCTAATGTCACCAGACAAGGAAAGTTCATTTGTAACTTGACTCTGAATGACAGTTTTACAGAAAATGGATTTAAGTGTATATCACAGTAATACTGGAAAACTTGAAATTTCGAAAATGTGAGTGTGACACTTTATTGGCTCTAAGTGTATGATGCTGACATTTTCAGGATAACAGACATGACTCTCTTTGTGCTCAAGTCTTTGCATGAGTATTTGTAGTTGCATCAAGTATGGATGTCTTCAGCTGCAGGAGTTTGTGCTCCGAGCCTGTTTAATGATCTCTGAAAGAAGCTTGAACAGTGGGATATAAAAGTGATGTCCAATTAAGCCATTCTACTATTCAGACAGTGAATCCAGAGGTCACAGACTTAATGATGATTCCCAGTACCTGTTACCCAAGTTACCCAAGCGGATGGAGGAGGTTGGATGTCTTATGTGTGCTAAGTGGATTGAGTGGGTTTAATCTTAGAATCTGGCAGTGTATGATGGGTTTAAGGTGCAGTGTCTGAAATGTGGTTGGTTTGTTGTGTGGGAAAGTTGATGAGGTGGGGATGTGGCACATTGCAGCCTCACAGGCCTGAAATCCCAGCAGCTTTTAGCATGGCATTCCCAAAAACAAATCTTATCATAATTGATGTTTTGTGGAGGGCAAAGCTGAAGTGTGTTGCGTTTTTGTTGTTTTCTGAATCAAGCTAACAGCAACACTTGTTGGATTTTATTTAGTCTCTTTGCTGTTCATTTGTCATTCTGACTGCCCTTGTTGTATTCATTCACTGAAACATAATGTTTATTCACTCTGTGTTCTCTTCTGCACAGCAGGTGTGAAAAAGCATTCACTAGTCTGTTTATCAAATTACATGCAATTGCGTTGTTCTGAATAGTTGTGAAGGCTCCACTGCTCACTTGTCAATATGAACAGAAGCAACTGGACTTCAGACAATAATTTGTTGAGCGCTGCTGTCATTACGTTCCTGTAACATGCATGATCGAGGTCTTCTGAAGTCTGCAGACTCCTCAGCAGTCTGAATTAGGTGGAGAAATGAATTGTCCTCTACCATCTGAATGCAAATATCAGTGTCAGCCACTAAGTGGCCTGTTCCTCTCCATTACTCTGAACTCGGTACAGTACAAACCTCTGCTGTCTGTAAGGGCTTTGCATGTGCTGAAGGACATATTACAGGCCTTGTTTTTCCTTTTGTTCACCTTGTCTGTTAATCTTGTAAAGCCTTGTTCGGATAAGGCCCACCTGGAAATAGTCATTATCCTGCTCATTCAGTGTGAAAAGTGATCCCTCAGCACACACAAGCACAGGAAACAGCCATATCTAACATGGATGACTGTCTGGTCCGATTCTGTGGCTGAGCCCGGTACCTCACTTGAGTGGGTCCAGCCAGACATTTGCTTGCTGTGGGTTGGTGATTTTTCTCCTAATCTGGCTCTAGGTTGGGCAGTATTCCCAAGTCTGTAAGTAGAACATTCCTAAACACAGAAGAACTGTTCTAGGAGTGAATAGTGAGCACATTTGCAGAATAGCTAAGGCTACTTTCAAACAGGGGGAAAAAAAAGCAGTGTCTCCCAGTGCTTCAGTGATGCTTGCTGGCCATTTGAAGCACAGTCTGATGTGAATTGCTTTGAGATTCACTTTGAACTGTTGCATTTCTCAGCAGTGCATGTGCTCTGCTACCTGCTCAGAAGACTGCTTCCATTTACGTTGGTGTTTGCTGTCAAAACTAACTAGCTAGCTGTTAGCTGTGGATTCCAAGTCACAAATTGGGGTGTGTGTGTGTGTGTGTGTGTGTGTGTGTGTGTGTGTGTGTGTGTGTGTGTGTGTGAGAGAGAGACTAAGGACGTATTTGTGTGCGTCTTCTGAGTTGCCTTCTTTGATCCCCTGCTTCCACTACACAGATGCTTAGCTTTTTGTTGGTGGCCTCCCGCTTTCATTCTCTTTCCTGTCAGCGCCCCCCGTAACGAGCACCTCCAACAGTGACAAGCGAGTCCAGCTCCGCCCTCACCTGCTGCAGAGGCTCCCTTTCATGTGATTTAAAGGCAGAATGGGGAGGTGTTGAGCATCTCATGCAGATTCTATTGATCTGTTGAAAGAAGTGAGTGAAGTATCATACCAGAAGTCCAGAAGGGAGGGAGACATTAGATTGGGTGTTGGCAGCATTGATCTGCATGCTGGATGAACATGCCCCTGTGTGGAGGCCTCATCATTCTCACCATAGGACCTCAGGCCTATGTGCTGGATCTAGCTTCGGGCCAATATGCTGGGTATTCAGATTCAGGACAACTAGACGAAAGGGGTCCTGCACCAGTGGCAATGTAACTTAAGCCAAGCCTAGGATGAGTCTGGGTCTAAAGGAAAAACCAGCACCCTTGCGTGCTCATTTCCTACCACATAACGCCTTATCTGGAGTTTGAAAAGCATGATGCACAGAGGCAATATTGGTAAAGACTTGCATCACAGCATTTCAAAACTCATTCTTCTGGATACAGATAAGCAGATGTTGGATCAGAAAGCTTCTAGGGTTTGCCTGATCAGTGCACTTCTGCAGCTCACCTTTGGAGGAGTGTTATTTGTACGTGAGACTGTGTGTGTCCGTGTGCGTGCGTGAACGCTGGAACAGTGCAGGCTGTACTTCTGTGAGATGTTCGCCATGCTCTGATGATGCTGCTTGTGCGTCTGTGTGTGTCTGTGTGTGTCTGTGTGTGTACGTGTGTGTGCAGGATCTGTCACTGCGAAGGTGATGAGGACAGTCCGCTGATCACGCCATGCCACTGCACGGGAAGCCTGCGCTTTGTCCACCAGGCCTGCCTACAGCAGTGGATCAAGAGCTCTGACACGCGCTGCTGTGAGCTCTGCAAGTTTGAGTTCATCATGGAGACAAAACTGAAGCCGCTGCGCAAGGTAAACACACACCCACAAACCACTGCAGTACAGTCATGTGCACCCTCGCACTGTTCACATTTATCTCATGCATTTTTCACTGTAGTGCTATGAGAGTGCAAATGTGTTGGTGTAATTATGTCAGGCATACGGTAGTGCAAATGTTCACTTTGCAAGAACCGAGGAATTTGACATTGGGGGGGGGGGGGGTGGCCTTGAACTGCTCTTTTAAGCTTATTACAATGAGTTTGATTTTCATGATTTTAATTTGATTGTGATTATTTGATTTGATTACAATTCTCACAGTGATTCAATTTGACTACAGTTCTTAGGGAAATTATTAGATACATCATGATATCTCAGGTTTCAGTATAATTTGGTAAAATATGATTCCATTGTTTTGGAATGCATTTTTACATATTTTAGAAATAAACTGCAGTAAATACAGTAGAGGATTATAAACAAGAAGAGAGTTTTACATTTGAAAGTAGCCCAAAAATGAGAACATGCTTTATTTAATATTACTATAATAGATTAATTGATTCTAACATTTCCAAAATCAGTGCAGTTAAAATGATGTGAATGGTTTGGTTTGCTGCAGGATGCTGAGCTTTCAATTTCCTGTAAAGATTTTCATGAGTGCTATAAATGACTGTGCTAAGGATGGCTTTATTCTTCGAGGCCTGTAATGATTAAATGTTGAATGTTTGTTTATTAGTGGTGGAAACAGAATGAAATTCCAGACAGTGCCATTATTGGTTCTTATTGCCTGCTGGTTTCACTTTTTAATTAAATTTCCTGTGATGCTTTTCTTGCACAGCGCATCAGACAGGCCTGGAAGCCCCTGGGTGGCTTTACATCGCAGTGGGCTCTCGTCTCTAATAGGCTCCTGTAAAACATGTCAAGGCCAGGTGTCTGTCAGGATAGTGGTATAAGCAGGAGTCCAAGCTGGGCGTGCTGGCCGAGCTCATGGTGACGGCACACTCTCCTGTTCTGCTGCATTTCTGTGCTCTCTGCCTACTTCGTCTCCTGATATAGAGCAGCAGTGGTGTGTGAAAACGGTGGTTTGTTTGAGCTTGTATATGCCCTGTTTTTAGTTCACCGTTAGTGAATATACAAAAATGCTTCCTTAGCCTTCCTCCAGAGTAAATTCTTGTGATTTTTGAACACTTTGGGGTTCAGGGAATAGGAGCTAGGAAATGTCCTGTTTCTCTGGAAACACTTCAACCTTTATTACATGTACATCTTTAGGTTTCAGAGAAACAGTATGTTTTGGACAGAGCTTTGCTTGCACAGTCCTTTTTCTCTGAAACCTTGTGTGCTTCACTATAATTTTGAAATGCACAAACACACGCACACAAAGAAGACTACAGGGGAGTAACTGCACTGTACTGTAGTAAATGTAAAAGAGGTTCTTCATCAGCTATGTAATGCAAGAAAGGTGTCTTTTTAGGAGGAGGAACCAGTTTATATTTGAGAAAGTAGATGTTTAGAACCCCATGGAATGAATGTTATAATTTAAAGTTCCAAGAGTATAGATCAGTTCTTTTTCTTTGACTTTCCTAATTTCACTGCTGCCATAGCAACTACTGGCAATGCAAACAGATGTCATAATGCAGTGTCCATTAGTATTAAAATGCCTTCCCACTGGAAATGTCACATTCTTAATACTGATGGTCCAGATGTGTTCAACAAAACTGATTTGCAAGCCTTCTCTTGGTTTCTCAAATGTAAAGCTGATTACAAGTAATACAGTAGACAACTCCTGCAGTAATGCATAAGGAGGAATGTGTGATGGATGCAGTGATGCACGAGGAGGAGTAGTGTTGAACAGATTCTTTTAGGAACATCACAGTACTGGATCTAAGAATGCAAATATGTATGCATTCTGCTTTCAACAAGCTTTGGCCCACACAGTCATTTAGCTTTTTGACAGAAGTTTGAAGACTATGCATTGATTGTCAAGAGTTTCAGTCAATTGAATTTTAGCCAGTGTTTTGTCATTTTGTTTTGTACGACTGTTCTCTACAGACTCGGCACTGGGTCTATGAGTAAGCATTTGTTTTCAGGGCTTGTAGCTTTATGAAGAGACAGGCTGTGAAGCTGCTCTTCCCACATGATGCGGAGAGATTTACATTAAATATTTATAGTGGGTTTAAGAGCGGAAAGGCCAGGTGAGTGCAGGTGTTTAAGATGGCTTCACTGTGTCTGTAATCTGCAACACAAGACAGTGCAGCTGGTGAGACAGAATGAGTAGGTTGTGATCGAATCCCTTTTTTGTTATGCCATCAATGTACAGGTAAATACTGGCTGTTGTCATTATACACTTGTCTGAAATAAAGTCCCATCATTACTTGTTTTCTACCTTCTGTGTATGTAAATGGGCTTAGGTGTTTTTGCTTCTATTAAAATGCACCAGACCTGAGCTAATGCACTCTGCCCCCATCTTTCTGTGTAGTGGGAGAAGCTGCAGATGACGGCCAGCGAGAGGAGGAAGATCATGTGCTCTGTCACTTTCCATGTCATTGCCATCACGTGCGTGGTCTGGTCCCTGTATGTCCTGATCGACCGCACCGCAGAGGAGATCAAACAAGGTCAGCGGTCCCTTCCCAACCCCAGCCTTGCCCCACCATGTCCCCACCCCACCCAGAGCCTTCATTCCACCACAACCCACTTCACCACCATTATATTTGTCACTTCTCCTGGGATCAGTTCGCTGAGATTTTGCAGTAGGTCCATTGCATCCCTGCTGAAGTGCACTCGTCTTAGTTAATGGGGTGTAGTGTGGATTGTGTGATATGTCCCTTATCTAGTGTTTCTTCTCTTTGAAATGCTGCTCTTTTGTTGTAAGGGCTGACTAGACTTTGTGAGGTGATGTTGCTCACTTCTGTCTACCCAGTGAAATGCCTTTAAGAGACAGTCATCACATTGCATTAAATGTGCAATTTATGTAGGTTTTGTGGTAGTCTGATTGCTCCTGCAGCTATTTAAAGATGTAATGAAGTGAAGGTACAATAAAGATACAGTACAGTATTCTCCCTACTTGCTCATGCCTCCTCCTGACCGTAGTGAAATGGTAATAAACTCTCTTTGAACATGCAGCCGGGAGAATACCAGGTAAACACTTTCTCTTTTAACACCCGATGACGTGTCTCTCCTCTGACATCTGACTCTGGTTCTTACTCCACATATCCAAATGTATAATCTTTCCTCCTTTTTTCTGCTCAGATGTCTGATTTCCTCTTCTCCTCTGATCATGTGTTCGATTCTCCTTTCTGCTCCCCCCGAACTCTGCATTGCTAGAGTTTCATCTGCCATTTGAGCTTTAATTGCCAGTCAGTCTATGAATAAATGGAAGAACCTGAAATGCTTTTGTATGTTGTGCATTTCTGCCTGAAGGTGATTGCTATGATTACAATGGGCAAACATGGTTTCAGCCAGACCAGCCGCTCTTTATGCACAATTTTAACTGGTGCATGAATATACCCTCCACAGGGAAACATTGATTTCACATGTGACTGAATTAAGGCTCATGAGGTATGGCTGTGAATGATTAGAGATCGAGTAAGTCTCCAGTTATGCAAAAACAACATCTGTTCACTGAATTTCAAACCATCCATTAAAAAAACAACTTTTGTTTTCTTATATTCTGGGAGCATTTAAAAATAGACATGTTTGTTGAATCACACAATGTGTACCTCTCTTGTTCTAAAAGGATCACATGAAGAAAGTGTTGGTCTGGCACAGGACAAGTGTCTCCATCAACTAGGGGAAAGAAATGACCAGTCTGCAAGTCTGATTAGGCTTTGGCAACATATATTTTTTAGAGCTTGTTCAGATCTCCACAGAAAGTGACTGCGCAATTTCTCACTCTTCACTCTGTTCACTACATCCCAGCCTAACTTATGGTGCCTCCCATGGCAACAGAGCATTCCATTCCACATTCAGGCCATGTGGGTCAACTGGTCATGGAAAATAATGATTTACCATATGGTAGTACCCACCCAATTGATTTATTTTGCCATTAAGATATACTCTGTTATGGAATGATGAGATTCCCTACACACTAATGTGACCATGATTGACTGTATTTCTGTGAAAGGTGCTCTAAGAAGCCATTACCCTGCCTTTTCACTCCTTTGGAATGACTTTCATCACTCTTTATAGTACATTCTTCACTTTGATGAAAATTGATTGTCTATGCAATGATGGAAAACCATGTTATATTAGAGTGGACACAGTGAGATGTTGGTGGAATGGGTTTAGTAAATGGTCAGGGCTAATCAACATAACTTATGTTGGAGGTAACACATTATTTAATAGGATAAAAGCTTCACTTCACCAGGAGTCCATTCTCATGCCTGGGCAGCAGGTGGAGCTTTTTAAATTCCTAACAGAATCTAGGATGATGTGTCAGACAGAAAATACATGCTGTATGTGTGATATCAGGAGTCCTCATCTTGTGTATGTGATTCCCAGTGTCATACCTTCTTTGTCTGCTCCTAGCTAGAGCAGAGCAGTGCATTGAATATTGTAGCGAATAACCTTCCAGAATCACATGGTATGTGTGCAGAAATTATGTATTATTATTGGCAATTATCATTCTGTGCTGTTGCCAAATAGTTTTCTTCATATGATTGATCTTTAAACTTTTGCTTATGTTTATAGAAATTAAAATTGTAATAATTTTGACATTTTATTTAACAGGATTTATATTCCAGGAAGGTGAATTTGAATCAGATTCTATAATTCTTATAATTCTATGATGTGATTCCCATAACGATCCACTCCTGTTTTCTGTAGGAATACTGGAGTGGCCTTTCTGGACCAAGCTTGTGGTTGTGGCCATCGGTTTCACAGGTGGACTCGTGTTCATGTATGTACAATGCAAAGTCTACATTCAGCTGTGGAGGAGACTCAAGGCCTACAACAGAGTGATATACGTCCAAAACCGGCCAGAGACTTATAAAAAGAACATTTTTGACAAACCTGTACTTATGGAGCCCAACCTGGAAAATAAGGAGGTCCTTGCACAAGCCCAGTCAGACACAAACTCTTCCCAGTACACAGAGACCGAGGACTACGGCATGGAGATACTGCATGTGTGAGTGGCATGGACACAGCCCCTTCCTGTGGGACCAGAAATTGCTCCTTCTCCAGGCCACCAGTGGCACTACAGAGCACTGGGCGGAGTGTCTAAGACAGAACTCCTTCTGTTCTTTTGGTGTTACTTTTTCTCTTTTGTTTGTCTGTTCTGTTCCTGTAAGTTGTCGGCTAACCATTATAAATCGGTGTGCATCAGATCCAACTACTGCCATTGTAGTAATGCTGTTGTAGGAGGTGTGAAGGCCACCACTCGAGCTGTGTGTGCATCCGCCCTGCCCGCGTTTGGGTGTGTGTATGCATCTCTTCTAATAGGGAGTTCTTAACAATGCATTCAAAGCACTTTTCAGTTCCCTGTTCTGATGCTCTTGTGTTTTACTATTGAGGACATTTGTTGTGTGATGATATATATAAAAAGCTTGAACTTTTGAGAGCTTATCTCACATTTTATATGACAGCATTTGTATTCCCCACTCACCCTTTAGACAAGAAAAATTGTTTGGACTTTTGAGGGACTGGACAACTTTTAGAGATATAATCATGCCATCTTTCAGGACAAAAAGGAAAATATTTGTCATATGTGTTAATTAGCTCTTTTTTTCATTTATTTTATTCTATGTGTAATTTATTCTGTGGGGGATACTGAATCAAAGCAAATCAAATTATTCTTACCAAGGGCTAGATTCAGAAGTCTTAGCACTAGCAGATACATTGACATGTTCTAACTTGTGACTGGTCCATAAAGAACACATTGACCAGTCACTAGCTATGCTACTGTTTTTGTATATGCTAAAAACTTTGCACAGGCTTAAGACTTTAGTAAGTCAACCCCTAAATACACCTTCAGAGGGCTTTATAATGTGGACTCCTTAATAAAAAACATTCTTTATTGGTGACATCACATTATTCTCAGATGGGTGATTCCTTGTAGCATCCCACAACCTTTCTGAATGAATCATGTTTTCTATGCTTGAAATAAATTTATATTCAGTTTTTATTTTGATCACTGTCCCGAAGAGTGAAATTTTTCCTTGGGGGGGGGGGTGAGGAGAATGTTATTTTTGTAATCCTAACCAATGTTTATTTAAAGGCTTCAGTTAGATTTTTCAGATTAACATTTTGTATTCAGATTCATCTGACCCAAATTGTTGTACTGTATGCCTTTGCATGTGGCATAATTGCTTGGCATAACAAATTTTATTTTTCAACTTTGTTTTATCCTTTATTTCTTCTGTTACTCTGTTTCCTCATGCACCATTAGTACATAATTTTATTTCTAAAATTCAGTATCCTGAGGCAGTATTGAGAACATTGCCAGGCAAGAATAAGGTCATGACTTCGGTGTCAGAACTCAAAATGATGTTAAATTAATCAGATGTGCAAATGAACATGTTTTGTTAACTTGTTTGCATGAGATCAGAAAGGGTTCCCCATTTCCTGAGGCTTTTCAGTTCTGCTCTCGAGACGTGCTATTTTGTAAAGATCATGATATGCCATTCTGCCAGGGGGTAGTGTACCCTGGGATATTGTCCTGAAAACTCTTGACTTGACCATGTCCACATGAAGAAAGTGGTTTAGACATTATACATCTCATTTATCTCAAAACAATATGATGATTGTAAGTTTTTAAACAGTGTGGGTGGGTTAACTGGAAAACAGGGTCTGAAAGTATACTTCTGCCATCTAGTGACACTAGTCAGATTATAATTTTTTATTTTTTTTCCCAGTTATAATATACCATGACCACACCGGCCAAAAGGAAAAGTGCAATTACAAATTTACTTGTAGGGCGATTATTGCTGTCCTCACCACATTTTTACATGTTTCACAATGCTTTCTTATTTTGCTGTATTTACTAAGTGTCTTGGCACATCATGAAGATCATTTCCTATTTTATGCAAATAACACTACATGTTCACAGGGTTGATATTGCATAGGTAGCATCATCAGTACTTGCATCTAAATGGATTTCTTTTGTGTGGAAAAAAATTAGGTACTGTTGCGTGGACACAACTTTACCATCTACTGTGTTGAGCCTGGCTAACCGAAGAATGCGGTTATGCCCTTTACCTGCTTGCCCACGCCACTGACCTCAATTTTTCATAGCTGTAACCTGGTGCCCTTTTACACTTTTTTCCTAGATTTTATTGCACAGGTTTGAAACTAGTGTACCTATACTTTTGATGACCTTAGAGATCAGTAGGAGCTGGCTCCTGTAACTCTACTGCAGCATGGGGCCTCTGAGCATAGGCATAATCAACTTCAAACTGTGAGATTTTAGCAAGTGTTTGGACAAGGTATGATTTGGAAAACTTCTCTGTTGTAAATCTGCTGTGCACTTTGCCTTGTGGGGAATATCCATTTCTGTATTGCTGCACTGCGTCGTGTTTGTCCAGTTCTGATCTTTTTTTTTAAAGTACAGCAATAGTACTGTTTGCCTCTCACCTCTTTGCAGTACCATGCTTCAGGTTGCTTGCATTTGAGTTCTGACGATCATTGGACTAATCCGTCTTCATTAACCTACGCCCAGATGACTCAGTTGTGTTTAGGAAGCATATTCAAAACTGCAGTGCATTACTACTGAATCGACTTGAACATGGTCGATGCAACTGTTTTTTGTTTGTTTGTTTGCCCCTCCATCTTATTCCATTTTCTTTGAATAGTAAATGTAATTTTTGTAAAAAAAAAAAAAAAGAAAAAGAAAAAAGTTTTTAATGAAAGTGTGTTTTGATTTGTTTGATTTTTCTGTATTTGAGCAAAATATATAGACTGAAAACAACCAAATAAAATGAAGTAAACCTATACATTCTTGCAAATATGACTTTTGTTGATTCTACCACAAGCTGTGCTCCTGTTATATCAGCAGTTATTGCTAGACATATTACCATTGTTTCTTGGAATATCATTAAATTTCCTTATGGCATCAAAGCCTATGTGTCACCAAGGTCTTTCATAAACACTGTCAGAACAGAAGCAGTGGCACTAGATCAGCATTTTACATTGTTGTGGATTTCTCAGTAGCTAAATATGGTTTTATGAAACTGAAAAAAAACAAAAACTGTTATTTACATGTATAGTTTTGTATTTTATGTATCTTTATAATTTTTTTTTCTCAGTATTATCACACTTTTAGGAGATTAACTTTAAGTTTCTCAATTGAGATGTAAGTGACTGTTGTGTCGTGTTTTAAAGGGGAGATAAGATGGAGCAATAAAATAAAACTTTGAACAAAATGGCTGTTGTCCACTTGAGTTCTTCCAAAAGGAGTTTGAGTACTATAATAAGATCACCCAGTGAGAAAATGCATAACTGTAACAATCCAGCAATACCAGTACTAATAATGACTTTCTTTTGGTGCATCTGCTTTCATTTAGTTACCTTTGGCTCTTCTGCTGGTCAGAAGCATAAACCCCAGTTATTTTCTTGCTGGTTATTTTAGTGGCTGTATTAATACATTTCCATGTAGTACGACTGATCACTTATCTCACTTTTGGTGAGCATAGCTTATGTTTTGTCTCATCTGTAGGAGAATAGTGGAGGATCCCAGGTCTGTGTAACCTCCTGGAGGATTCTGAAGTGTTTATAATATTAGTCACTGTTATTTGTAGGATGATAACAATTACTTTGGTGCTCAATTGTTAACTTAGCAGTAGATTGTGATGGTGGTAATAACTTAACACTTTAATAAAATCATGAATTCTATAGAAATACAAATTTGTAAGTATAGGATGAATGATTATGAATCATGAAAATGGGTATCTTTTGTTTGATTGTAAGTCCAAAACTCTGCACACCTTGAAATAAAAAAAAATCAGGGCCTCATAACATAAGACATGTTTTATGTTTAGGACTGGAGCTGACTTAAAAGGCATCACTGTAGCAAAGCTTCACTACAAGTGAGTTTGTGCCAGGCACAGCAGAAGGCTTGCCCTGCTTCAAATGCCTGCTTCACACCTAATTAACTTTGACTAACCCAAAAGACACATACAGTACAGCAAAACTGAAAAAGCAAACTACAGGCCCCTGAACGGAAAAATGCTCACTTTCTGGGTTAGTGGTCCAAACAAAAGGTTTTGTGAAAAGCCTTAAATCCCAGGCAGGCATCCCAGGAAAGTGACACTGTCACTGTTATCACTTAACCATTATGCCTCAAAATTCATTATAAAAGCAGTTTTCAAACAGTATGCTATCAACATCAAATGAGGTGAATGGCAGAAGTAATAAGGCCATTAAGAAACGAGAGCATCCTTATAAATACTGTAGTGTTAAGACATAAGAACAAGCAGTCAAGGCATTGACCACTTTTTATTACAAAGATTGTTGTGGTATGAGGCTTTTGGGAACCTTTATCCAGGATAATGATGGTACTTACTCAAATGAGGTGAACAGCCCCAGCTGTGGGCATCATTTGCTTAGTCTATTTAACCTGCTGTTGTCACTTAGTAGTAAACACAGCATGCCAGTCCAGATCACATCCATCCAACAGGAATCATTGCAAAGCTGTTTGTTTTTATGCCTCATTACAACCTGTTCACAACATCACTAAGATTGCAAGCCTGGAGCTTTGCCCAGAATATGTAAAAAGCACCTGAATGAGATGATGAGATGAGATTCACTTTGAGCATTACAGCTCAGTGCTTTCAATGTGTGCAGAGGCACTTGGCTCTGACATTCCTTTTCATAGTTCTAATTATTCTTCTGTAAGGAAAGGTTGTATGTGAAGCCCAGTGCTCAGACCTCAGTGGACTGAAGAAACTGCCATGCCAGTCCTCAAGGTTTCATCTTTTCATACAAAGACAATAAAGTAATAAAGTACAAATCCTCAAATGAAAGATCTGTTAAGGTAACTACAAATCTTACCTGTAGTATGTTTTAAATCCAGTCAAATCCAAACAAAACAGTCTGACCTCTTAATTTTGTTGTTGTAAAATGACTATCATAAGAAGCACTATAGCAGCAACCAATGTTCCTATAGCTCACTTGGAGGAGCAAGTTGAGCAGTATACTAACACCACCAAGGTCTTAAAGTTATTCTCAGCCATATTGATAATTGATATGAAAACAGCATCTGCCAAATGCTGAAAATGTAACCATTATGTTAACTGACACAAAATGAAATCAGGTTAGCACCTGATTATAATGAATAATGAGTATTACAGTTAGTTGTATTGTATGCAGCTTATGAAGTATATAATACAGTTAATGAAATTCATGATGTCCAGGATCATATTTGACAAGAATTTCAGGAAGTAGCCTGTGACATAATACAGCATTACATATCATTGTTCTGAACATGATAAGATGCACAGATTGACAATGCCCCAATACTGACAAAACATTTGTAAAATGTCCTCCTAGTGTAATGTTGACAGCTGAGTGAATTTGTAAGCTCCCTAAGGCCATGTGCTACATCAGTCGCAAGATTTGGTGTTATAACTAACTGTCACATACTGACCTCCAGTGGCAAAACAGAGGACAGAGGACAGAAAAATAAATAATAAAAAAAAAAATCAAATACATAACCAAGCTCCCCCCCCCCCCACCCCCAAAACATTAAAAATTAAAAACAAATCAACCAACCAATTATATATAGGCGGGGAATATATATTCTATGCTGTCATTCACATTCATTGTTATTAAAAACGTTTTATTATTTTTTCAAGTTTTCTTTTCTATTTATTGATGGGGGGGGTATTTTCTCAGGAATATTTCTGAGTTTTACAAATGCTTACCCAAAACGCCCCTTGATTGCATTGAGACTTTTACATTGAAAGCTACCAACGGTTTACACAATAGAACTACGGTTGCGGCTCTCATGCCTTTCTGTTTGTCAGAAAATAAATAAAGTTGTAACATTTGAATTCCTAAAATATAAGAATAAATGTGAATATATGAGTCCAAATTACTGTAATGAAAATGGGCAATAATCAACACGAAATGTATTAAATACATAACCTGATTTTTATTTGTTTTATTTAAAAGCAGGCAGATATGCTATGGCTGACAGAAAGGGTCCTATAGGTTTCGGATATGGGGTGTGAAAGGTGTGGATATCATTGCATTACAGTCTCCTTCAGTTCGCCCTCCAGTCGGTGTAGTTCATTGTAGCAATTGTGCGTTGGTGACAAGTTGATTGAACTTACTTGGGTTAATCGCTAAAGCTGTCTGCTAACTGGTAAGTCATACGAAAGAACTAATAAATCACATTTTCAAGTGCCATTTTTCGGATCTTGTGTAGGGACGCTTTACACTTTGCTAGCTCATTCTAGCTACGAGGAGCTAATGTTAGCTGGCTAACCAAGCTAGATAGCTAAATGACAAGTGGGTTGGTATGGCCTGCCGCTGCTATTGCTGGAAAGGCACGCAAATTGCATAATAAGTGACTGATGGAGCTAGTATATGAATAACATGAATATAGCTAGAGTCAGCGTTATTAGTCGGACGATACGAGTAGAGCTCCTGGGTTTATTCTTGTCAATGACAGACGTGCTATCTTATGGTAACAGCTAAGTGAATGTAACAACAGAGGTGAAGTGGCTAGCATACCTAGCTAGCTACTCAGCTAATACTTGGCTAGCTAACTTAACCCACAGTACTCGGTTGCAGAGGAAGCATGCACAATATTACACAATTCTAACTTGCTTAACCCTTTAACAGATGTTGCATAAGTAATGCTTTACACGTAATTACGTTCCGCAGCTTTATTTCTAGGTCTAAAACTTGGTGGCTAGCTCACTGTTTAGCTATAAGTAATTTCTGGCATGCTGTTCTTAAGAGATTTATCTAGCTAGTTAGTTAGGTACGTACCCACTCTGCCATGCAAGATACGTTAGCGTGTAAATGTATTAAAGATTGGCGCCTACAGTCAGATCCGTTCCGTACCACTTGGAAAATGTTATCCATACCTGCGTTATTGAGGGAGATCATATCTGTGTGAACACCCATGTTTCTTCCATAGGGGCTGTCCGGTCAAGATGGCCTCCAATTTTAACCTTGCCAGTATTTTGTCCTTAATGCTTGCTATGTGTTTTATTTTACTTTCAGTGCTTCTATGATTTAAGCACAAAATAAATTGACAATTTTAAGCATTTTATGAGTGAGGTGATCCCCTCCAGAAATAATTTCTTAATTGACTGAACAAACAAATGTTAAGCTCAGACATTTGATTTATTACCTTTTTGACACGGAATGTATGGGCATGTTTCAGAGTCCAGGAATTCAACCACTTTCTCTTGCATACACACCAGCATAAATTGCAAGGACATGCTGGGCAGTAGTGCTGGCACTGAACCTAAGCTATACCTATACTGGGGCACTGAGATGTGTTTTGAGATCAGTTTAAGCAGCTAGCAATTCAGTGCAATTGCTTTCAAAATAATTCTGGACAGCTTGGATGTCAGGACTCTTAATGTCATCATGGAAATGCAGTGTGCTGGCTCCCATTATAATAGATTATAAAGAAGTCAGTTAGTGCACATAAGTGTACTTGAACATGGTCATTTCCTCCTCCTGGTTACTCATAAAGGTGTGGTATTTTGTCAGGTTGGATAGCTCACATTCTTGTGTGAAACACACAAGCTAGACAGATAGCACAGTGAGACAAAACCTGGCACAATCTTGATTAGATACCCAGAGTCATCAGACACACCCTTGCTCATATAAAGAAATTCATTTTAAGACGGTCAGTTGCCAAAGGGCGTGTCTCTGTTGTCTGCTACATGGTCTTTCAACTGCCTTGAACTTCATTTTTTAAATTTTATTTTACTTCTTTTGCTGTTTCTGTGCACTTTTACAGAAAGAATGGCAGTACCCCCAGCCTATGCCGATCTCGGAAAATCTGCGAAGGACATCTTCAACAAGGGATATGGTAATGTCTGTTAAAAAAAGTCAGTCATACATATGAATATTTCTAGTTGTGAAGTGGGTATGGTTGTATGTTGTAATTAGCTTTGTTTTCTAATAGGCTTTGGTCTAGTGAAGCTTGATGTCAAAACCAAATCAAGCAGTGGAGTGGTAAGTGCTCTGTATAGCAGCTACTCAGCAAATTAATGTTAATCTTGTAACATTAAAGTAAGATGATTATCACCTCATTTTTACTGGACATGCATATTACTAAATGTTCCTTATACAAGACACACTTCCAAACAAATTGTTTTACATATTTGTACATGCACTTTTGGACTAAGAGCCTTGCATGCTAGATTTTTTTTCCCTTATTTTGTATTAGTTTGTATAATTTGTATTTTGTATAAAAAAAATCAAGTCTTTCAATTTAATTGCAGAGGCACTAATATGATGCTTGTTTTGTGAGAGAATTGCGTACTGTATGTAATGCATTGAGCAACTCCGTGCATGTAGCAGTGTTGTGAAACAGCTGGTGTACACGTGCTTACAATGTGTGATATTGTTCTTTCACACCCCTTGGCAGGAGTTCAAGACCTCTGGCTCCTCCAACACTGACACCAGCAAAGTTGTGGGCAGTCTAGAAACCAAATACAAGAGGCCTGAGTATGGCTTGACCTTTACAGAGAAGTGGAATACTGACAACACCCTGGGCACAGAGATCACTGTTGAAGACCAGGTCTGGCCAAACATGGAGAATAGATGGGTTTAATGTAGTTCAGATGAGAACCCCCACCCTGCCCCCATGTTACTTATTACCATTTCTTCTTGCTTTAGATTGCAAAGGGGCTGAAACTCACTTTTGATACCACCTTCTCACCAAACACAGGGTAAGCTCTGTCCTTACTTGTAATCCTAGTTGTCTGAAGGTTGCTTATAAGGCTGATGGAGGAGTGTCAGCAGAACCTGGACATGTAGAAGCTTTTTATTTGGGCTGTGGTGATTTAGCATTGACTCTAACTGGATACCGTATTGAGAAAGTAGTAAATTGTCATGTGTTTGGGTAGCACAGTGTGTTTGTTTTTTATGGTTCATGGATGTTTGGCTCACTGACAGTAACAGAGGCCAGTGTGGGGTCTGGTGCAACCCAACTGTCATGGCTGTCTGGGCTTTATAAATCATGTCAGAAAGATGGATGAATGAGCAGTGTCTGGTATAGCTTGGGCCAAATGACTGAGTCTGTGTTCTCATATGACCATCACATTGACCTTGCATTCTGTGAGGTACAGCTGTTTGTCCGGGCCTTGACATTTTATAGCAGTGGCGTAGGGACATTTATGTGTATTGTATAAATTAACATCTGTACATGTATTAATAAATGGGTCTGGAGGTTGGTGTATTTCTGCATAAACACTTTTGCTTTTTTTTGCTTTTTGAATCCTATTGTAGGGCCTGGGCCATTGTATGTGAAACAGTGTGGAAATATGATAAATGCAAAGGCAGCATTTTGTGACTTTTTGAATATTTTAAAACGGTGATGAGTGGGAACAGCCTATTTAAGGAGCCAACTTTGTGCTGACCACTGCCAAATGCAAGATCTGATTTATAGTGCAGACAAAGTGGGAAGTAGCACCATTACTCCCTCCAAAAGCATAATAATCAGACTTTTTTTTTTTAAAATTCAGACTGGTTCTAGTGAGTTAGGTGAAATCTTCAGAGTAGACATATGATGCACTTGGATCAGTGAGTCCTCTCCAGCACCTCTGACTTTGCAGGAATTTAGCTGGTTCCTTCAGGACCGTTGTTTGGGCTGTAACAGTTTTCAGACACTATAAGTTATGTTGCAGCTAGCTCAGACTCAGCCGACTTATTGTTTGAATGTGTTGAAAATATTGACGTTCTATGAGTGGCTTCGTTTTATTAATTAACTTTGAAGTTTTACTAATGATTTATCTCAATGATAGTAAATTAATTGATGAGATGAAATTGTCCTTGAAATAATTCCAACATCATAGAATGCCCAACCAATATGGAATTTATTTATTTATTTATTTTACAGCAAGAAGAGTGGAAAAGTTAAGACAGCCTACAAGCGGGAATACGTCAACTTGGGCTGTGATGTTGACTTCGACTTTGCTGGCCCGACTATCCATGGTGCCGCTGTGGTCGGTTATGAGGGGTGGCTCGCTGGCTACCAGATGACCTTTGACACGGCCAAGTCAAAGATGAGCCAGAATAATTTTGCTGTAGGTTACAAGACGGGTGACTTCCAGCTGCACACCAATGTGTAAGTACACAGCCACATAGTTAGCTTTAGTGGAGGTAGATCGCGAATGCCCCCAAAACATTTCCTCAGGAAATTGCTGTAAATGCAAATGACTCATACATTTTCCAAAGGGCAGCACATCAGCAACTTGTCAGGCTCATAGAGTTATGTCCCCTGTTGATTACAGTTTGGTGTGAGTCTTAAATGGTGATATTAGGGTTCGGGGGTGAATCGAGGGCACCAGCCAATGTTGGCTGTTTAACAGGTTATGTTGAATTGTCTGACAGGGTGTCTCATTCTCCTGCTGAAAGGTGGGTGGAACTGTCAGTGGATGCAAAATAACAATAGGGCAGACATCCTGACAGCAGACATCCTGAGCCTAATATAACAATAGGTTTTACAAATTCACATTTCTTTGAGCACCATTTGTTTGGGAATGAGCAGTGGTGATGTCACAATTGTAGCTAAAATGTTAGACATACAATAAGTAGAAATGTGCTAAATTAAATTTCATTACAGGTACTGTCCAGTGTTTTCTAGGTTAGTGAAGTGCCAGTTTGTTAATGTTAATTAGTTTTAATATTCATCAGACCTACCTGGGGAATATTATTGATGTCCAGTTACTGTGCTTTTTTAAAGGCTTTTTATTTCGCTTACTGCAGTAATGATGGCTCCGAGTTTGGTGGTTCCCTCTACCAGAAAGTGAGTGACAACCTGGAGACAGCCGTGAACCTTGCCTGGACGGCTGGCAGCAACAGTACCCGCTTTGGCATCGCTGCCAAGTACCAGCTGGACAAGGACACCTCCATCAGTGTGAGTGCATGAGCGTTTCACACCGGGGGCAGCCAGTGCAGTGTGTGCGTAATAAGACCATGTAGTGTATAACCAGTGATTTCACTGAAAGGGGATAGCTTGCTAAACAGTTAGCAGGTTTACTGAGTACTCTAAACGTTTTACACATTTTGTGATGGGTATATTGTACATTGTTGTTCTGACCTGAAGTCAAAGAAAGTCACACCTCTTTCCAAATGAACTAATCTTTTAACCACACCATTAGTATTATGATGTATCTATTCAGATTTCTGCTACAAATGTGTTTTTAACCATTCAATTGTTACTAAATACTTCTAAACAGAAGATCTGCATTTAGGCAAAGCTGTGGGTTTCGGGTAATAAAAGCTTTGGCAGTGTATTTTCAACAGTTTTGCCATATATAAATTATTTTTTTATATATATATATATATATATATATATATATATATATCTTAATATTGCACTAGAATTAGTTGATGAGCTGCAAATGTGTGATCTTAGAGAGGTATTGTACTCTTTGTTTTGGAAGCACACTTCTGTACAATATTATAAAAAAATTGGCTGAGTTCTAAACCATGTCTAAGTCTGTTGACCAGATTTGTCTTTTCCGAAGTACAATGTCATAGACTTTGAGAAGCTGTGATGTAGGTTTTTCTTCCCTGATTTATAAACATACACGGGGATTAAATTTATGGGAAAGGCTGAGACTGGTTCAGTAGGCATTTCAGTAGGTAGTATAGTTTCTGGCAGTATTGCTGATCTGAATAATTTGTATAATTGTTATTGACTTCTTTTTTTCTTTTTTCTCCTTTATGCAGGCCAAAGTGAACAATACTAGTCTTATTGGTGTTGGCTATACACAGACCCTGAGAAAAGGTATGATATTGATTATTCTGTTAGTCAGCTGTAGTATTGGTGCAATCAAAGAGTTAATGCATATATGTTCTGCTTGTGCACATTATTATGGTATTTTGTAGAAATATTAATATAAACATAAGACAGTGTTCTGTTGCAATCAACAAGGGCTCCTGTGTGGTGATGCTTCTTTCACTTTGGTCTCACACATCTCTCAGGCCTTATACCTGATAGATAGACAGACACACACACCCCTCTCTCTCTCTCGCTCTCTCATAATAGTGTGTAAATATACAAATACATGAGGGATTGCCACACATGCACTGAAGTGAACCCATTCCCAGTGAGCTATCTGCAAAGGACACATCCTGGCTGGAGATATTGTGGCTTTCTAGTTGGTCCATTTGTGCAGAAACCACTTTCATATGCCATACAACTGTGGCATATCTACTGAGCATTAAAAAACAAACAAATATATATATATATATATAATTTTTTTTAATTCACACTATTTTGAAGTCCTCAATCTATTTGCTGGCCCTGTGTAATGGTACTCTGGTGGTTTGGTGCAGGTGTGAAGCTGACCCTGTCTGCCCTGGTTGATGGAAAGAACATCAATACTGGAGGTCACAAGCTGGGCTTGGGGCTGGAACTGGAGGCCTGAAGGCCTTCACTCACTTGCGTCAGGGATGAGGGAATATCAGAGGAATCTGGCCTTAAATCTGTCTCCAACTTAACCAGCAGGGGAATTCTGGATGGGATAGAATATGTTCAAAGGCTACAACAAAAACAATCATTTTTTTTATTAACCATTTCAGTGGTATTTGTTCTCCTGTTTTCAGTCATGGTGAACATTTCTGGATTGTTGCAGTTCCCTTAAAGACCCATTGGGTCTGATGCAAATGAATTTGTTTCTCTGAATCCAGCACTGCTGCAGCAATGAAATCCTCCACTTGCGGTATTGGGCATTGTGAGCCTATGTGCTGCATTACCTCTTCAGTAAGACAGTGGTGGTCTTTGGGGGGGGGATGTGACTCTGTCTCTAATTTCACCCTTTTGTACCATCTGATATTCCTTAGTCATATGAACACAACCTATGAAACAACTTGTATCATCATATTAGCAGGTATAACCTTGTTGTTGTTATATCTGCTAATATTTAAATACTGTTATGCATTTTTCCATACAAGGAAGGACGTATTTAAACTATCCTAATGTTTTTTTTGTTTTTGTTTTGCTTTGTCAGCCATTAGAATTTGAAATGTAGTTGTACTTGAAGTCTGCCCTTAAACTTGGTAGTTTTTGGGTGGCCTAACTGGGTGAATGAATATAATGACAATACAATTGTCAGAGTATGGCTGTTTTTTTTTGTTGTTGTTGTTGTTGTTGTTTTTAGCCCAGACAACTAGGTGAGGTTTGACAGTGTCAAAATGGATGTGGTATTTAAGTTCAGTACCTGAAGCTTTCAGTGTCACCATGAAGACCCTGACTTGCTGAGGTTATGCTGTCACAAAACCATAGAGGTCCTTTATGTGTATGTGTAAACTTTTCAATAAAGTCTTTGAACTCCACAAAGGTTTCATTTTGACTGAATAGTATAATTCTAAGCAAACCTTAAGACAAGGAAAACGGATATCATTTGAAAGTAAACCATATTAGTGAGTGAAATTTAAAAATCTACTAATACATGGATCCGGTACTGGAGAGTGGAGATTTAGCAGAGAAAAGTCAACTCAGTAAATCAACCACAAATCAATGTACTTTAAATTATGACTTTATGCAGTTCTCTGAAGCTGCATCTAATAGGCTGTCCTATAATTTATTTATTTATTGACTAAAGGGTCTTTGTTACTTGGAAGCTTTTAATGTATTATAAATTAACTTGTAAATGCTGTTTATGCAGACAAACATTTTCATGGGTATTTAAAGAGGAAAAATACCAAACACCCAGAAATTGCCTGATATTTCCCCCCCCCCCTCACTTTTTAAAGAAATTTATGAACGAGTCCACTGTAATGAGAACAAGATGTTACATTAGATAACTTTTGAGTTCATAGAATTGACTGAAAAAAGATTGGTAACCCTTAGGTACAGCTGTTGGGCCTAATAAACTGGGATTGCTCTGTACTTGGTCTTTATAGTTAAAGGCTTTTGTTATAGTACGGAGAGAAGGTCCAGATATCCTTCTGTAAACATGTGCCATAGTCAGCATTACATCTTTTTTTTGTTCATGCACATCAATTTGTGGTGCTCTGCTATGTATCATTTACATATTAAAAATGAACATTATTAAAAGTGGAAGACTAGCAATGCCAGAAAAATGTGTATTAATGTATAATAAAAGAATGACTCATTCACAAACATTGATATGCTGAAATATTTATTCCTACAACATGTAGCATTCTTTTAATGTACACATTTATCTAAATAGAGCTACCAGTATAGCAAAAATATTTAATTTGATCATTAAACATTCTTTATATATTTTTTTCTTATACTCATTAGGTTCATTAGCTTCAACACCTAGATGTCAATACACATGCATTCATTAGTCATGGTCATTAGACATAGCCTTTAGGCTGTCACTGCAACTATTTGTTATTTGGTCACCTGAAATCTGGTCATGCATTGTTTGAAAGCTTTTAATGCCATATACATCTTCATTATTTGAACTGACATTTAAATTCCAGTCTGCATCTCAAAGCCTGTTCAGGTTAACATATCTCAAAAAGTGTTTCCACAATTTGAGTCTCTTAAGAAGTTATTCCATTTTCAGTTACCTCTGGCACGTCTTTGTTCTGCTTGGGGTCACCCTGCTTGTCAGGAACCCTTGCTTTGTCTTCATCTTGCCCTTTCTCAGATGACTTTTTTGGAGCAGACTCTAGACTTTGATCAAGCTTTTTGCAATCTTTTGATGCACTGTCTGTTTTAGGACCTTCAGGTTTTGTGCTGTGCACTTTTGGGCCTTCAGCCTCTATTCCACTCTCTGTCTTGTCTGATTTCTCTGTTTTTGTGTCCCTGCCTTCATGCAAGTCTTTGTCATTTTTTGTGTCATCTTTCCGTTGCTCTTTTTCTAGTGAAACCTTTGGAGCCGTTTGCTCACGCAGACTGTCCTTGGATGTTTTGCTGTGCATTTCTTGACCTTTAGTCTCAGCTATATCTGCCTCTTTAGTTTCCTCAGAAGTGTCCAGTTGGCTCTCTTTGGTCTCTTTTTTATCCATGTCTTCACTAGATTTTGTTTCCTTTTCTGCAGCTTTAGGGGGTTCTTTCTTCTCAACATTCTCTGTCTGGTTTTCAGATAGTTTAAGAGTTTCTTTGTGAACTGTTTTAACACCATTATCATCATCTGTATGTTTGTGAGATGGCTGCTCTGATCTGGTCTCCACCATCGCAACTTTTTTCTCTTCTTCCTTTGGCGTTTGATCAAGCACTTTTTCTGCTCCCTTTAACTTGGCACCTTCCTCTTTGTCTTCTTTTGCACTGTCTGTCATGTCTTTTGCGCTATTTTGCTTTCCCTCAGACATCTCAACTTCTTTTTCTTTGGCAATGGGTTTAGAGGCATCAGCCTGCATTTTTTGGTCCTCTCTTGACCTGACACTTTCTCCAATTTCTTCCTCCGCAGGTGCTGTCTCAGCAGCTGGTTTGCTGTCCACTTTCTTCTCTGCCTGCTCTTCAGATTGTCTTTCCTTTTCTTTAGCTTTTAGTGGTACTTCTTTCTTTACTCCATCTACCCGCTTTTTTGCCTCCAGGTCTTTTTGCACCTCCTCCACTTTGTCTTTTGCTCTTTCTATCATTTGCAAATCGTGTGGGTCAGCTTTCGAAGTTTCTGCACTGCTGTGTGGTTCTATTTCGCTTGCCCTTTTTGAAGCGATCATCTGTCCTACCTCAGCTTTCGGAAACGCTGGCTGCGGGTCAGCAGTACGAGCACTGGCCTCTGTGAATTGCATCTTGCTGTTTTCCATGTCTTTCTTTGTTGGTTTTGCCATTGCAACATTTTGAGCCTCAACTGCATGTGGTGTCTCTTCTGTCACCTTTTTGTCCTCAGATTTCTGCAAGATTTTCTCTGTTGCCTTTTCACTTGGCTTGGGGTATTTCAGTGGTGGTGGAATAAGATTATTTGTCTTTTCTTTAGACTTTGTCACAGTCTCCCGCAAGGCTTCCTCTTCCGTTAGCTTGGGTTGCTTTATGTTATCTCTACATATCTCTTCTGCTCCTTCTTGTTTCTGTTGTTCAATATCATGGACCATCTTTTCATCACCAGCTATATCTGCTTGTGGTGCCCTTGTTTCAGCCTCCTGGCTTGTGGACTCCATGTCAGCAGCCTTGCTGGAATCTTTATCCTCCTTCTCTTCAGTGAGTTTAGATGTGGTTATTTGGCTTTGTGTTGGGTTAGTATCAGCGTTTGCTTCATTGTTAGGGATAGAAACATCAACAGGCTTCTCTGATGATTTCTCTCCTTTCTCTGCTGGTTTTCCTCCATCTTCATCTACTTTGGGGCTGCCTTTGTCATCCACTGCAACTGATTCTTGGGACTCCAGTGTCTCAGAGGCAGTTTGACTCTGTGCTATCTTACATGCCTCCTCTTCTTCACTTTTGACCTTCTCTGGCTGCTCTCCCTTTCCCTCCCCACCAGCATCATCAGACCCCATGTCTGATATCTCTACATCTTCCCTGGTTGTCTCTGTAATGATCTCCTCAACAAACTTGTACTGTGGCTCTGCTTTCCGAGTCACTGCCCCCTGCCTTGTGACACAAGGGAGAGTATAGACAGGCGACTGCCTATAAACATATGGTGCTGAAATATGTGCATCAGAGAGAGTGGAATACCTTGATTCTTCACCTTCCAAAAGTTTTCTGTAGGAGAAAAGTATAATAATAATAATAACAAAACATTGTATTTATATAGTGCTTTTAAAGGACCAAAAGACACTTATAATAGTCAATACAAAGTATAAACATTACAGATAAAAATTTGAATGAATATTTGGAATAATTTGAATTAAAAGTATTAAAGAAATACTTCTTATAGCCTTATAAAAAGTGCTTATTTTATATTTGGTGAGATACCTGATGATATTTGATTGAGACTTTTACCTGTATGAATATATTTCAGCATCCAAGGCCATTTTCACATTGAGCAGGTCCTGGTACTCCTGCACATGGCTGCCCATGTCATATTTGGCATTTTTCAACTCATGTTCCAGTTCTCTGATGGTGTCCTGTCAATAAACATCCAAAGGACATATTAATGCCTAATAATCACTTACTGTCAGATATCTATTGACTGGTATTATTTTTCACTGAGCATATAAACAAAGATTATTTGGTCTAGGTAATTAAGAGTAATATGTCTGGAAATCACACAGTAACAAATCGTAATACAAATCGTAATACTGTAGACTACTGAAATGTGTGTCAGGCTTTAGAGTTCAGAAAAGGTCTGGATGGTCACTCACCTGATACTGATGGATTCCAGCGTTGTGACGTTGCTCTACGTCATATATTTGTCTTTCCAGTGCTTCTCTGGTTCCTTTCACAGAGTCAAACTCGAGGTTCTTGGACTGTAGCTGCCGCCTGTATTCTGTCATTTCCGCTTTAGTGGCTATCAGTGCTTCTCTGTTGACCTCGGCAGCTTTGGTCAGTTTGGCTACCTGTGTGCGGAAGCGTTCATCTGCGTATCGGATATCACAGACCGCGTGACCTTCAAGTTGCATCCTGATGTCTCTCAATGCTGCGGTGATATCGCTTCCACCCAAGCCACTTACTTCTGTTGTTACTTGTCTTTCCTGGATTTGGGCCATAATCTCTACCACTTCAATCTCGTGGTTTTTCTTGAGGAAATTAATCTCATCTTCAAGAGCTTTCGATTTTATATTCATCTCTTGTTTTGCCAAATATGCGTCACTGATATATTTCTTCAATACTGTAATGCTTTCTTCAGCCCCAGATCTGCCGCGCGCTTCTTGTTCGTATTTCTCCCTCAAAGTATTAAACTCATCCTCCAAATTCTGCTGATTTATCTCAATCTGACGTTTTTGCACAGATATTTCTTGCAATTGTCTCCTTAATTCTTTCAACTCAGGTTCGTACTCCTTGGACAGAGAGGCGGACGATTTTGCTTTTGATTTAATGTCTTCTATTTCCCTCTCAAGCGCTCTGTTTTGGTTTTCTAGTTGATGAACCCTTTCGATAAATCTAGCGAAGCGGTCGTTCAGGCCGTGGAGTAATTCTTTCTCATTCATTTTTCTCAAAGGCATTTCACCTGAAAACTGATGCGAGAAGTCAAAGCTGTCGACTGATTTCCCAGCTGACCCAAATTCTGTTCTTACGGTTCCATTTCCTATGCTCAGCGAGGTTGCTAAACAAGGGCTAAAGCTAGCCCTTGACATCACCTGGGATGATGTGCGCGTTTGATGCCGTTCTTCATGTCTCCTGCCGGGTGACTTCAGCAAACGCTCCATTGCGAGACTGATGGTGCTTCTGCTGTGCCGTAGTATAGGGGGTTTATATACTGCGTTGGATGCTAGGGTTGCAGAATGGAACTGTCCATGGCGCACAGAATCAGCTGTTCAGCAACACGCGCACTCGGTGAACTGTTATGCTGCGAGTGTGACGTCCTAAGAATCCCCCAACGCTGCTTTATTGTTCCAAATTAACTTTGAGTAAACTAGTACATATAAATTCTCTGCTAATCTGACGATGGTCGTTGTATCATTATATTTAATAATGATAAACTGCTAAGCCATTTCCTCGCCACCATAAATTGCCTACTGTAACAATAAACTGGGCCTATCTATCTTATTTTTAATGGAGAAAGGTACATTTAAATCGACCTACAGCAGGGTGTTGTACATTGTTTCTTCATGTCCCTTTAGGTTTTATAATGCACATTTTGACTCGCCAAAATCATTATTTTGTATACGTTTGTGCTGCAGATAGAAATAGGTGAAATCTGCACTTTCAGTCACGCTGAACAATCAGTGAAAATCTGGGTTGAATCCAAAAACAACACGCCACATAATAGCGAGTCATTTGAAACTCCTGCGCTCCACTTGAAAGTTCTTAATATAAAATAATTATTTCTAATATAAATCAATGTAAGTCATTGCATGCACTGTAAAATTGTATATTTTTAAAAAAGTAAATGTTAAAAGCATCTCAAAGTAAAAGATAAGTTAACTTACTACACATTTTAAAATGCAAATTGCTATATCTGTGCTTGATATAATGGAAGCTATGTTAAACTATTTCTAATATTTTTTTCTATATGTATGGCTATTTCAAAGATGTAAGGCTTTTCTGTTGGAAGAAAAAGTATTAGGAATATTTTTGTTCTAATATTTCTTATGCCTGACCATTAAGGATAATTCACAGTTGTCAGTATTATTAAAATTTACCCATGATTCTTTTGGAGACCAAAGGCAGTTTATTTCTTAGCAAAGGAATTAATGAACTCTTGAATCTGATACACATCTTTTCTGTTATTGCGAAGAATTTTGTAGAGTCTGTTTCTGCACATCCTCCATTCAGTGGATATATTTTGCAGTACCATGCCCTCTTTGTAATGGTTGACTGCAGTTGCCTCTGAACCCAGGCGGTACAAGTTGAAGTCTCCATACAGACGATGCCAGGCTTGGAGATCAGCCGGTTGCAGGTTTGTGAGCTCAAACAACTCCTTGAACTTCTGCTTGGCTTTAGCATAGTCCTTAATTTCAGCATACCTAAGCGCTAACTCAATCTGTGGATAGATAAAGCTGGGATTGAGGCGGGCGCCCTTTTCTGAATGGTGGATGCAGAGGCTCAGAATCTCCGGGTTGTGGATGTCTCCTAACTGCCAGGCTTTCCAGCGGTAATTGTTGGCAATCTCATGATGTACACGAGACGAGTCCGGGGCTTTCTCCAGAATCTTATGCAGCACTTCCAATGCCATGTCATAGCACTGTTCTTTCTTCATGAATTTAGCGACATGCAGGTTGACACTCAGATCATTTGGAGCCATGCATAACGCCTTCCTCATGTGTCCCCAGGCCTCTGCGTTCCTCCTGTTTTTGTGGCACTTCAGCCCCAGGTAGACATGGATCATGGCATTGTCTGGGTCCAGGGTCAGGGCTCTCTTCAGCTCGATCACCGCAGAAGACTGCTCGAAAGGTACGCGCTTGTCCTCCCTGACCTCCAGGCCTTCCAGATGGAACAGGGAGAAGGCGTAGCCAGTGTTCCACTCTCTGTCTTCTGGTTCATTCTGTAAGGCCTTCTGAAAGCTCTCCTTGGCTCTGCAGTAGTACTTTTTGGAGAATCGCAGGAAAGACCATGCCTTTTCACTCTGGACTTCATTGAGCAATTTAGCTGGTGGAGTAGGAAACGCTCCAAGAATTTCTGCCAATTTCTCAACATAAACTTTGGCTATAACATCATTAGCCATATGATGGTGCACCCAGGCAAAATTTCCATATGTAACAACACATGGGAAATGATCATTGCATGCTTCCTTTGCTCTTTCCAAACACTCAAGTGCCTTGTCATTTAATCCCTTCAAGTGTTTAATGTAGGCCAAAAAATTTAAGCCTCTTTGTCTGAAATTCCCTCTGTCTGTAGATTGGACTGAAAGACTCTCAGTGAATTTGATCTCCAACAAATTAAGATCAGCATCCTCCTTCTGTAAGTCCCATGTGAAGTGGCAATCCAATTTCTTAAGTTCCTCAAGCATTATTTTCCTGTTCCTATTGCCTAAAGGTTTCGATATTTAATAAATTATGTGCATTAGTTTATTTATGCCAATGTATTGTAACTATGCCATTATTTACAGTGTAGTGAACCAATTAAAATGTGTAACAAGACATTTATATTCTGCACTTACATAATGAAAGATATGGGAGATTTTTAAATACACTGTAATTAATCATAGCCTAGAGTTACACTGTATCTGGTGGTAAGGTAATGAGGTGCCTTATTGTTTATTAAGCAGGAAAGTTTGCATTTTAAGTTATGCTTCATTCTGTCACTTTGGTGATATAGTTTTGTATTGCATTGACATGTTGAAATAAAAGTAAATAATAATAAGTAAACAGTATCATTTATCTGCATTGTATCTTATTGGTTTATTACATCAGTTAAATCAAAATCACCATTTTTCAGCATGGGTGATTTTCAGCATGGGTGGTATTTTAGACACAAAAATATAGACATTCTAAGAAGTGAAGTATAGCCTATGTTCGTATTGTAAAGTATGTTAAACATCGGCTATCATATATTTCAATAGGAAAACACGTACCTTCTTTTCATTTATTAACTCCTGAAACTTCCAAGCGTATCTCGTGACGTCTGTAGAATTCACAAGTGAATGACTACACAAAGTGCCAGATGCCTTACTAAAGTTTCATTTTCTATTTCTGCAAACAAGTATAATGAAACTGTGAGCTGGTACTTTTAACCACGCCCGCAAATAACTATTAATAAAATGTTTACTTTTACTGGTTAGCAGTGTTACATTTGACATAATTTACAAAATTACTTGAATCCTCGAAACAATGCGATTATCCAGTACCGTAACTAAGAGTGAAAATCACTTATAATGACCCAAACAAACAAATGCCTGTGTAGCTCCCTTGATATAATAGACTACTGGCTCCATCTAGCGGCCATTCACTGAAGTATCTCAGCATTCTTTGAATGGTCGGCCGAATATTCGATTCTGATTGACTGGCATGTCTGTATTAAAACCGTAAAATGCGCAGGTAGTTCCAGTCAACCAGTTCATACACTGATCAAAAGCAACATCAGCAGGCCGCTTTTTAACAACCGTGTATCAAGATTTGTATGGCTGTAGCCTATCTACAAACAGGCCTACATTAGACATCACATATACACCACCTGGATGAGACAAAGAGCCGGTCTTTTGCAATGATACATAAATATTTTCTTCATTTTGAGCAATACAAATCATTACCATGGTTCAAAACCAAAAATGGTTCAGTGTCTGAGAAGGTGTGCGCCCTGACCAAATGAAAACCTGCTGGATGGAAAATTCATCACAAATCTCAATTTACTGACTTGGAATTTATAGAGAGAGAAAAACACTTCTAAGCAACAGTCAGAACATATGTCGCTAAAGACTATAGCAGGTGTGCGCATCTGGAGAACTGGGGTCCAGTATGGTTTGCTACATGGATAGGGTCCACTCTGCTTTCTTAAAAACATACACAGCACATTTAGAAACTAGAAATTAGTAAAAATTGAGATACAAAATACGTCATTCAACATTTGCTTTCTCCAGACATGGGAGAGTAGAGCGTGATTAGGTGATTTAATAAAGTCCAAGCCTTTAATGAATAGTCAAAATGTGATTAATAATCAATTAATAATAGCTAATATCCAACACTAAGAGCATAACTGGCTCTTGTTTGGCTATAGAATCAGAGATCACATGTGGGTAGAATAACCAAAAACAGTAAAACAGTAAAATTGCTGTTACTGTGCTGGCTGACTGCTTCAAAGAGAGACAGAGCATGGAGGGCTCACATGAAGGGGAGACCTCACAAGGACAGGAGGGGCCCATCTCTTGGGAGTGGATGTACTGGAGCTGGCCAGGATGGAAAGCTATAGCTCTGCAATGCTATGATGTGACTTGCGATAAATGAATAAATATTTAAGAGTGCATATTAGCTATACAGTTCCTATGTTTCTGCTTTAACGGACATACTGCTGACATGCTCACCGAATAAACTGAATAAAGAAATAAACAATTTCTAACACTTTTAGAGAGCAAATTGCACATGAATACCCCGCAAAATTAAAAGGACATACATTGAAACAAGACAATTTATATGAAAATAGTTTAATTGATCCTGCTCCCGTTAAAATATTGTTTTTCAAACTCAATGTCACAGGCGTAGAACGTGCAGGAAATGAGGAAAAGTGAGTCTCCAACTAAGAGTTTAATGGAACTAACGAAAATGAAACCGAACATAAAAATGTACTAACGAGAACAAAAGAAATTCAGCGTAAATTCAGCGTGACCATCGACCATCAGGAAAGCAAAAACGGCTCATAAAGAGAACATAACCCACTGGTGGTGCGGCAAATGAGCCCACGTGGTGACAAATCCAAATAAAGTTTATGTGCAACTGAAACACAAACGCCACGCGCAAAGCCTCCGAATGACGGAAGCTACCGCACACTTAACAAAAAAAAATATCTTGAAATAATACAAAATCGGGTAGAAAACAACTTAGATAAATTTAAATTAGACATGTTGGTTTAAAATAATTCCCGTAATCATCAAGGCCATCAACTCCGCACAGGGCGCTTTTCTTTTGTCTCCGTCAAACACTTTCCTCACTGCTTCCTCGGTCATCATGCTAACTAACCTAGCGACCCATCCCAGCAGTCCACACCAATCTTATGGTAGCTGACGGGGCTTAATATGATTGGTCAAATGATGTGTGTTTAACCCAATAGGTCAAATAAGAAAATCGTTTTATTTACACACGTCATGTCAGCAAATCTCTTATGCATTGCGTCTTTTTCGACGTGTTTATTGCGTATATTCACATCGCGATGACGATGAAAATACAATTTATCGGTCAGGACTACCGGCAGACTGTAACTTAATTAAAAAGGCATTTTTAAAAATGTTTTAAAGACTCTTTGTGTGTGTTTATTCAGTTGAGCCTGTTCCTCCCATTTTTATTAATATTAGGGATATGTTACTCCCTTCATATTGTGTTTAGTTACCTCCCCGTATTGCCATAAATTTTGGGGTTTTCCGTTGTTAACCCGTCGCTTAATAAAAATTGCAATTATTTTGCATTTAAAAATGGCTCTTCCATGCAATACTAAATGAATTTAAAATAATAATTACTCACGTTGACGTAAAAGTTGTCATTCAAATTATTACTTAAGTAAAAATAAGATCAGTACGTCCTGGCAACCCCCAACGGTGTGTGCTCTGCTACAGATAACGCTTTTTGCTCTGTATTAATGACTGCACCTCCACATAGCCTTCTATCGAAAGGCTTTTTTGTTTGCAGATGACACTACATTTATTGGTCTTATCAAAGACAATATTTAGTCCGCTAACAGATGGGTGGATGAACGGCTGGTCCTCTGGAGCAGTCACAACTTAGAGCTGAACATGCTCAAAACAGTGGCGGTGATGATGAAGTTCAGAAGGAACTATCCAGCCCTGCCATCTCTTACCATCCTTGACAAGACTTTGATGGCCGCAGGGTCCATCAAATCCCAGGGAACAACAATCACCAGGGATCTGAAGTGGGACATCAACATCAGGTTCATCATAAAGAAAGCCCAGCAGAGGATGTTCTTCCTGCGGCAGTTCAATCTGCCGCAATCTGGCTTAGTTCTACATGGCCATTACAGAATCTGTCACCACTTCCATCACAGTCTGGTGCAGCTCTACCAATAAACTTGACATTCACAAACTGTAGACTATTACCTAGTCTGTGGAAAAAAAATCACTGGTGCTAACCTACTCACCCTGCTGGATCAGTACTCCTCCAGAACTAGCAAGCGAGAAGTGAAGATCATGGCTGACCCACTGCACCTTGGCCATCATGTTTCAGCTTCTTCCCGCACTTCATCAAAATGAACAGCTAGACTGCAGAAAAGCTTCTTTCCCCAATCCACACTTATGAACAACCAGAGTATATAGGTTTTATGTTTCTTGACACAGTTCTGCACTTAAATCGCCAGATTCTATTCTATTTAATTATTGTGACCTCCCATACAGCTGCTGTTCTCTGCACTCTTCTTTTCAACAATATATGTATGTTTACAGGAATGAACATTTACTGCCATGTAAGTGTGCATATGTGTGACCGTGTATGGAGCATGTATATGTGGTATGACTGAGGTATGGATGTCTACTACTGTGTACTGTGAGCTACTGTGACTATATCCAAACATACTTGTGCTAATAAAACACTTTTCTGAAAGTACCCAGTGGAATTACATCCTCTGATTTCTTTTAATAATCAAAATGGAACTGCAAATCAGAGCCTGAGTTATGCTGCTCATAGAAACACCAAATCTAAGATGCCCAAAACAGTTTCAGATTAATTGTAACAAAACTTGTTGCCACCTTCAGATGATGTACCATGTCATTTTGGATACTTTATTTTAACATCGCATATATAACGTTTGAATGTATTGGATGTGGTTGTACTGGATGAATGTATTGGATGTGGAATATAAAACGTGAGACTAGCTAGCAAATTTGCTGTGCCATGCGTTATAGCGAAACATAGCTGCATGATGTTTATGATAATGCTAAATACCGTGCCTGTAACAAGCACCACAATCTATTTGATGATCACTTTGTGGGAGCTCCTGTCCAAGATAACTAGGTAGACATTTTATTTTTGTGATATTTACCGACTGATTAGCTAGGCCAGCCGGCTATCCAATGATCATTACCTAGCTTGCTTAGTTAACCTAATACAACTACGCGCATAGAACAAACCTTGATCTTTATATCCGCGGACAAGTCTTTCCCTTAACAGAATGCCTCAGTATCTAGCATGTATTGACGGACACTGCAGTGGTAGTTGAGCTGCTGCATTTAAAAATGTTTTTTGGCTTGTAGCTGGTTTGTTTACATGTAACGCTAGATAGCCATTGTTTTTCTATTAGAAAAACCTTTATGTCGTCGGATTACAACACTTTCATATAATGTTGAATTTGCACACTAAGAGAACTAACATCTTTGACGCGCTGATACGGGAGTCCTAAAAATATAAAATACATTTTAACCTCGCAAATATAAGTAACAGTATAAAGTACCTAATTTTAAAAGAATTCTTAAAATTCTTAAAAGTAAAAGTTGTTAAAAAAAGTTACTTAGGTAGGCTAAATGTAAATGTATTGCTTACTACCCACCTCCGCATAGGGTTATGATTTAATGACCGCCCTAGGACCTCCCTGATAAGCATACTCAAATCAACTCGCAGAACTGTATGTTTTTTCTTGTTCACTTTGTCAGAGGTCTGTGAGGTGGTCATTAGGTTTAGGACCTGAGGAGAGGGACACCAGGACAGTGACTGCACTGAAGCAAATCACGCTGACCTACTTCTAATTCAGAGATTATATGCTGGAATATCCAGGTGCTGCTAAAATTTATCAGTGTGAGATTGACTTCCGTAATTATTATGCCACTTATTATGTCACATTTTGAAACATTCATCATACTTATTCATCATTCTAGACCATACTTACATTATCAATAGCTATTTTGCCTACCTTATGAATAAAATAGAGAGATTTTTCATAGTTTGTATCCATGTTTCCCAGGTTGGCATAAGTGAATACAAAGTTGTACATTTAAGATTCTACAGCCAAATTAAGGAATTTGTGAGGAGAACAAAACAAACACAGATTGCAGTCACACTGAAACAGTAAAAGAAATGGAAAGTAAGCATCTAAAGTAAGTTAACAGTACCCAAAGTTTGAAGTGAATGTTGAAGATGACAGTCTGTTTTGTTTTGTGGGAGTGCCACCTAAAGCAAAGAAGCATTACCTCTTTATTCATTAGAATCACTTATTCAGTAATTTATTAATTAGCATTATGTCTTTAACTGTGAACTGTGTTACAGTTGTGGAATTCAATAGTTGTAAGTCTGTTCAGCTCTTGGTATTGAAAAAGCATAGCTCAAGCAAATTACTGTGATGCTTGGTGTTGCAAGTTGTGCAGACATTGATACCCACGTTGACATCGACCTGTGCTTCCCTCAGCACTCTCTACTCTCTGATGGACATTTCTGCAGCTCTGGAATCAGCACTCTAGTAGTCTTCACACGGTCCACTCCATTCTCATGGGTTTTGGCAGAAATCAATGGGTTCATCTGTAACTACCTATGCTGCAGATTTTCTTTTAAAGAGCCTATGCCATATGCCAGAGATCTTTATAAGATGGATCATAAACTTTGAAAAAACATGTTTTGGACAGGGGTTCTTCATAAGCTGAGCATGCAAAGTTCACTGAATGCAGTGAAACACTGGCACCTCTTTATAGTATAGCTTCCCTATTTCCAGAAACCAGAATTCAGAGACATAAATCAGATTTATCATAACCAGGACTGATGTCTTAAATGAAACAGCTGTTTCTATTTCAGTGGATTTGTTGCCTTTGAATGGTTTTATCAGCTTGGTCATTGTTATGACCCCACAGTATCCAGGGAGAAAACCACAGCAAAAAATGTTTAGGCGTATTGAAGAAGTGGGAAGTGCACAGTGTGATCCAGGAGTAACACGCAGACAGACATAATGAGCTCCTCGATATTTAATGTTTTGTGGTATGTGGTAGTCCAGTGTCGCATCAGTAACTGTACACTTAATGTGCAGTGATACACAATGGAGGCAGTTGGACCATGGGTGGCACTAAAGAATTTAAAGAAACAAAATAAAAAAAGCCAAATTAAGTGCCACACACTTAAGTACAAAGGAAATATCAGTTTACCTAGTCTTGCCATAAACAAAACATAAATATATAGCTAACCCTGCCCCTTGTCTTCTGTGTCTTTTTACCAGGTTAGCTATGTGAGTTAATGTATGAGTATGCTGCCCTGTATAACCCCCCAATAAAACAAGAACTGTTATGATTGAGCCACCATTTCTAAAAGGTGGGTGTGTTAGCAAAAGAACAAAAAAGTTGTCTCTTGAGACGAATGGTATCTTTCATCACCCTTTCATAATCCAGTTCCCCATGTGTCATGGCATTCATAGGTGTGTAGTCTCAGCCTCATTGTCTCACTGCTCAGCCAACCTGTATTTTATCGAAACACTCTGCTCTCCTGGGGAGTTACAGGTTGATGGGTATGGGTACATGTCACCTGCAAAGGAAAATCCAGGTGATCACTACCTTCATGAACCTCTAGGAATCTTCCATAGTTCTCTGAAAATTAAAAATGCTAAGCAATAAATATCACTGGCCGGCAGTGGGGCCAAATACGCATAATGGCCAGTGTTCTGTGATGTGAGGTCATGCCTTCACACATCATGCTCTGCTGACCTCTAGTGTTTGTAAACTCAAACATACTCGTAACAGCAAAGCACATCTGTCTTAGTGATCAGAAAAGAAAAAAAAAAATCAGAAATGTGATTTTTATTATTTGGTTGGATTTGTAGGAGAAAAATGTTTTTGAAGTTTGTTCATCATGGATGACAGCCTATACCAAGCACCATTTGCACTGGATGTTCCCTGAAAGAGTTGCTCACCACATAAAGTAACAGCGGGGTGTCTCCTTCATGAGTCCTGCCAGTAAGGCCTGATCTTCCAGTTCTGTTGGACAAAATAAGGTCAGAATGAAATTCAAATTGTTAGCTGTTAGAGAAATTAATGTGTGATAGACATTCACAAATGCCTAGATATGGAAGAGAACATGTATTAACTGTGATATGTCAGACTGGATTTATTATTACACCTTAGTTTTTGAATGACTGCTTTCTCTAACATTGTTTTATTATTTTTCTTATGAAATTACATTTGTTTTATGTACAGTATAACCCAGTGTTAAGATAGACTGCACCATTTCATTTTCATTTTATGAGCATTTGCAAACACAGACTGTACCATTACTCTTGCAGTTTGCATCTTTAAAATGGTTTTAAAATTTCTTTATGGTCTTTGCTCTGCTTGCTGTCCCCCCCTTAAAGGAATCAGCTACTCTGCCTTTTGATTAGAAGCCGTATTAGATTCATATGTGACCTAAATAGCATTGATTTTGCAAGCACCGAGACTTATCTGACAAGGGCAGGAAAAGCAAACCAGTAGAAAGTCTCACCATGTGTGTGTTTGAAGTGAAATCATTGCACTGATTGTGATAGAAACATTCAATTTGCACATTATGTGCAAATTATTTCACCTTTACAGTTACATTGTGTTACCATGTGTGGCTTTAATGTGGTTTTTATCATAAAACATGTGGCAAACATTTTAAACCAAAAGCCAAGAAAGAATCTGTCCTTTAAAAAACAAACAAACAAATAAAAAACCCCATAAAATATAGGTTTATAGACCACTTACAAAGTAGATCTAATCTGACAAGAGCAATGTCCTTTATAGGTTTAAGCTTGTAACTCAGTCTACTGAATCTGTTATGCAACTGATGAGAATATACTGGCATCCCAATATCAGAAGAATCAACCTTTATCCAAATCTGATCCTGAATTGGGTAATCACTAGTAGTTAATTGAACAGCTGATGGATCTCATTGGCCACTTTGCTGTCACACCTGACTGTTGGTAAAAGGAAGGTGTAATATTTCCAAAACCTTGATTTTTAGGATTATATTTTAATTAACTTTTCAATACAATTTTTGAGTTATTGGATAGACCCCTCTAGTGGACAAATAGAGCAATTACACAAACACATGGTTCATTGCACATTTACGTTTCCATCAAGATTGTTTGGTCTTGTATTTAGAAATAGAACCGAAACAGAACTGCTACCTCTAGAGAATTAATCTGTTTTCAGATTTGTTCGCAGTGTTCTGGTTTAGCCAATCTGAATAAAATTCATGTTAATTATTAGACTCTGGAATATTGCAGGAGTACTGCCTATGGATCTGTCTCCCACGTGTAGTGTTGGATGTCCTGCTGTCAGTCTCCAAAGCAGTGGAGTGTCACGCTGCAAAATTGTTTACTTGTTTAAGTCTGCGCGCAAACGCCCGAGTTTGTCTGTATGGGAGTTTGTGTATGAAAGCAAGAGTGGGATGTCAGAAAATATTCCCAGTGTTGGAGGTTGGGGCACTCTGAGAGGAGCAGCACACTTCCTCCGTCGATTTTCTAATTAGGTATGCACGGTACAAACACTACCCCCCTGCCCACACGTAGGCATCAGTGAAATGAGCCGTGACTGCTGCTGTCTTTGAAAGTCGCCCGTGCTGGGCGTCACGGGGGGGGGGGGGGGGACGTGCCCGCCACCGAGTGTGCCGTTCAGGCCCGTTCGGTGAAAATAAGATGCCGTGTTCTCCCATCCTCTCCACCTCCCTGGCGCTCTGGCTCCGCGTGTGACGCTAATTGTTTCTGCTACTTGTGCCAAGTACGTACTGTTCGTCGGCGCTTTCTACAGACAGGGCCCAGTCCCTCTGCTGCTTTCTGAGCCTGTTTAAGGACTGAAGTGATGCGCCTTGCCATCTGTGGAAAGCGCCCCTCTTCCTCTTCGCGGCCCTGTTTGTTTTGGCATTTCCTGTGCCTGTCAGCGTGTCATGCTGATACATACTCGCAGACCCTCTCAGGATGTGTGTGTGTGTGTGTGTGTGTGTGGTTGGGGGGGGGGGGGGGGGGGGTGATGGGAGGTAGGTAAGGAACGCTGATATGAAACAAAATAATTCAAGAGGCTCCACCTTTTCATTTTTGATACAAACACGACTGTTGTTGGAATGGGCTTTTCTGGTTTGCTAACTCAACTCTAGGGAGCAGCATGAACCTCTTGAGCATTATGGGTTTTTTTTTAATTTATGCACATAAATGATTGATTTTGAGTTATAGTAGAGGTTTAAAATAAATCTTGTTTTTCATTTCACTTTTGTTTTATTTAATTGTGGCTGAAAACATTGCATGTTGTGTTTGGTGTAGAGTCCTACATGTCTATGTGAGGAAATCGCTTTTCTACAGTACTTAAGTGATTTGAGTGCACTAAGCCTTTGCTTGGGTTTTACTGCATTGCTCGAATAGTTTGCAGTTCCAGTACAGAACGATGCCCCAGAAGCGTACAGAGCAATAAAAACAAGCTCATTTCCACAATTTTTCAAGGACACCAGCTGCACCACACCCTGAATGAGAGGGGAACAAATGCTTTGTCCATACTGGTTGTCCAGAGAGGTTGGTGGTGGATATCTTGTGATGCACTTATGTGTGCTGTGCCCTCTCTTCCAGCACTGAGAAAGAAACCGCTTATGGTGACTATTCTGTGCGTACTCACACTGACACACAGCTTTCATGCAGCGTCATGGTCTTGGTTCTTATCTGTCTTGGTGCTGACTGCTCCTGCCTCTCCAGGATCTTCTTGTGAAATTATTGCAACCATGATATTTAATACATGACTCAAACTAAATACGTCCAGATCGTGGAGAAGTAGAAGGTTAAGCAGTGCTGAATAGCAGTACAGAAAGAGTGCACTGTTGCCATATATAGGTGGGACGAGGCGAAGCAGAATGGCTATTCTCTCTAAAAGAGCTGAATGCTGTTCTTGCTGTTTTGCAGCAAGTGGCAGTGTTGCCTACATAATATCACATTGTAAGAATGCAGTTTATAAGAATAACATGTTTAAATATGGTATATTGAAGATCATGAAAAAAGAAAATAAAATGGATCTGAATATCAAGTTAACTGTAATTAGTGAGCATTTTAAGAGCCTTTGGGTACAGTTTAATGCTTGGATTAACAGAAGGTTAAAAGGCACAAGAAATACCAAATTGCCTTCTTTACAAGAAGTAATATTTAGTACTACCAATTAGTATTATTTATGGAAATTCTTATTTTAAGTGCTGGTGGAAGTGTTAGGTAAAAAACTTTTATCATACAGTTTGATATCCTGCCTTATTCTGTCATTTAAAATTCTGCCTTTGTATCTCTTCCCTGTTGTAGCATGCCGAGGCATGTCTGCATAAAATTACACTTGAGTGGCACATGCACTTAGGAATCTTTTTCTATTAACCTCGCATGTAAATAAATACAGATTTCAATTTCTGGGGAGTTGCATGAGGAAGTGACACTCCTCAAAACATCAAACAAGGCGCTCCAGGGCAATCGCACCATCACAAGCCCTCTAATCTGAGAAGCACTGACACCTGAAGCAAGGTGCAGAAAAAGACAAATGTCATTTTTTTTCAGAAACAATTAGGCAAGGAGCCTTCTGCCACCAAGGCACAGCGCGTGGTGTAGGCTGTTGGCTCTGGTACGCCACAGTGCCACACCGCCCAAGAGCCCTGTCCATATCACTCACTAACAACGACTCCCTGTGCCTGTCAGTCACAGCTATAAGCTACACACTCACTCACACTCACACACACACACACACACACACACACACACACACACACACACACACACACACACACACACACGTGTCTGCAAACGTCCCCTCTGCCCAATGAATACCAAATAATGTAGAAAATACTATATATGGTTAAAGATATTTTGTTATTTTATATGAGAGTCGCTAGTTCACTAGAGGTGATGTATGCTTGGAAAATTTGGTTTATGTGTTTTTAGGAGCTCCAGCGAAGAGTGCAGTATCTTTGTTGCATGCAGGCTTTTCAAATGTGCTAATACTTCAGCCTACAGAGTTAGCATTACCTTTTTGTGCCCTTGTCACTGTTTTTTTTAAAAAAATCGTCGGTACCTGAAATGATTTAGTGGGAATTTGACATCAAGCCTCAGAGCTCAGAGCTCAGAGCTGCATGCACAGCTGCGGCCACTGGTCCAAAGTGTAGAAATCCTCCTGCGCTTGTCCGTCTGCTGAGAGATTGTGTGGTGCTGCTGTAGAGAAGGAGAAGCCAACCCACACGATGGGACGTTACACTACTTTTATCTCCATACTGCTGACACCAGGGCTATTTACACCACCCAGTGCGTCTGAAATGGATGTCCTTTTGTGCAAAGTCACTTCATTTTCCTTCTTTATTCTTCTTGCCTCTCCCTGCGAATGTCCTATAATTGCCATACTTGAAGTGCTAATGATAATGTTATAACTTGGATCAATTTGCAATGGCAATTGGACCTACTTAATTGAGTCGATTATCAAGCCGGTGTGTGCTGAAGCTTACAGAGAGGGAGAGAGTGCTCTCCCTAGGCTGCGAGCTGTGTATGTGCCTGTGTGTGTGTCTGTCTGTGTGTAGTGACTTCTGAACTAGTGCCCTGGGCCGGAGGTGACGGTTTTGGGTGAAAGGGGGGGTGGGGGTGTAGGGAAGAGGGGAGAGGAGAGAAGGGCAGATCACAGAGCCTCTCCTGTAATACTCCCAGACACTCGCTACATCTGAAGTTAATCCAATCATGAGCAAATACCATACTTTCATCTGCTCCAGACCCACTAGCAGAAGGTCAAGAGCAACTTGTATTAGCACAGTAAAGTCAAAGAGAAATGGTGTATATAATTGACTTTCAATGCATTTGACAGAAAATCCCCCCCAACAGTCAGTTAGCCATATGTAACATATGTAACACGGATATGTCTGCCCGTGCTTTGTTTAAGGGCGGTCTAGGGAGAGTGTTCAGCGGACTGGCGTCTCCTGGCATCCTGCAGCTCTTTCCTGTCTGGCGGCATGGACAGCCTTGTCAAATGATCTCAAACAGAGCAGGAAGGCCATGGCAGCTCTGAGCTGAAGAGCTGCTGACCGCTCACGTGAGCCTCACTGCGAGAGTGAATGCAGGACTTTGTCACGTCACACTCGCAGCTGGGAGAAGATCCAGTGTTGAACAATCGCTTGACTGATGAGGCCTTGTTGATCAACTTACTTGCTAGAAATGGAGGGTGGGAGCTTAAATAATGCTTTTTTTGTGTTGCCCTGATAGTCGTTTTCCTTCTTTTTTGACAGAAATATTAATAAGAAAATGAAAACCCTAGAAATATATGTTCAGTGGCCTGTGATGTTACAATTTACGAATGGATTAATAGATTTAATTTGCTACACAATGTTGTGTTTCGAAAGGCTGCACTCTGAAACAAACATTTCATGGCCTATTTACAGCTGTGTTATTCACATGAGTAAAAAAAATTCTTTAGAGGAACCATTTTAGACACCCCCCCCCCCTTTTTTTTGTTGTTGTTGTATATCAGTGGTGGAGAGGCAAAGGGCTTTGTAGGGAAACAGGAATCCGCCTAATGTTCCATGAAGACCATGGTGAATTTATATTGACGGGACTGTTGACTCTGAACCTCATAGCCATGATTTTTTCACAAGCCATAGGGAACAAGAAGTCAGTCAGCTGACAGGTGTTAACACTGAGAATAGCGCCGTGAATTCGAAATGGGACACGCATAAGAGCGTGGCTAGGTTTTTCTCTCGTCGTACGCTTTCAGAACTTGTGTTGTGCACTGCACCCTGTTAAGTATAGCTGGAGGTTTTACTGGGACTCTGTAAACACCACAATGCATGTCAAATATGATGAGTCTTGATAGCTGTAAAACATACCCAAGGACTGTTCCTCACTTATTATCTGTAGCCGAGCCCTGGAGCCACGTCTGTATCCCCCCTGCTCATCAGCTCCGGCGGCCTGCTCGGGAAGCCATTGATTATTTTGGCATGAGCTGGGGAGATGGAAAGGTGTGATTCTCTTTTTGCACTCCTTGGAAGAAAGGACTTGGGGAAAATCAAGAAAAAATAAATATTTGTATGTGCACGTCAGAAGAGAAAAGGGGGCGGGGGGATACACTTGATGGATCCGCTGGGCTGAACGTGAGTGTGTGAGAGGAATTGTGTGTTTGGGGGTCGTGTTGCAGCGTTACTCCTCAGAGGAACAGTCTGCCAACCCCGGGCTGTGCCACGTTCACACCAGTCAACTTTACTGCCTTTATTTGGGCTCACAAATGGCTGCCTGACTTATCAGCTCCACGGCCTGCAGGCTGTAGTGAGTCCCAGGAGCTCAGAGTGCCGCCGGCCCTGCACGCCTGCTCTGAGCTCGCTCTGCCTGACTCCACCACTTGGGGGAGGGGCGGGGAGCCCTGGTTCCAGCCAGTAGAGCTATACTCCTCCAGGGGCTGGGCTTCCTGCATCTGCCCAGGCCTTCTGTCCCCTCCCAGGGCCCCGCGCTTTGCTCAGCACACATACATCAGACAGATATTACAGTAATCCAAAGGTAATACATTAGCCAGCGGACCAAGGGGACACTCTGCTAGTAATGGATGCCTCAACTACTCGCCCCTTTTGTCAGGTCTGGGTCCACAACTCTTGGAGAAAACTCCACCGCTAACCTTTTTTTTTTTCTTTCTTTTTTTTTTTAGTTATGTCACTAGCAGAATTTATTTCAAAGTAATGCACCTAGTATTTTATTCTTAATCACACTGCCCAAAGGATTGAGGCATATTTCCAAAAAGCGAATACAGCTTGCATGCTCTTATGAAAGCAATATATTACTTACGCACTTAGCAACCCAGAGAGGAGAAATAAAACTACTCACACTTGTAGTCTGTTTATAAGACTATATTACTACCAGAGGGTCCCTCTGGGCTTTAGGCCGTCTATTATGGCAAATATTCCATCTTTAGTTGCATTATGTTACCTCCAGGTTATTATGACACAGATTTGTTTAGCTCAATTTAGTATACATTGTGTTTTATGATACACACTCTGTACAAGTATCTTAAACATGCTCTGTGGACTAGTTGTCATGCTGTGGAAGATGCTATGAAATGAAAATTAGGAACGGACCAGCATGCATCAGGAAGCGAACAGCATCAGTGTTTATGTATGACAAATTCTATAAAGCAGGCAAGGGAGGGGCAGCACGCTTGTCGTTGACTAGTTCTTAAAGTCAGCAGCAGACTCGCAACCGCCAGGAGGACGAGCACTGAACAAGACACCCCTGACATTCTCGCATATGGAGAGCCATATGTTTGCTTGATAGACAGGTGAGGGTAAGGAAAACAGAGACAAGGTCTTGGCAGCCTGAGCACTTCGCCTCCTGCTCAAAAAGAAATAAAAGCGTGGCAGTCTCTCGTGCCGGCTGATGGTGCAAGTGAATGCATCGCTGAAGGGTGTGTTCTTATCGGCAGCTCATCCTGATTGATATTATGACAACAAAGACCGTATTACACCTTTAGAAGTATCTTGTTTGTTGGGCCTGTTCTCACATTCAGTGCTGTGCTATGACTATTGCTGCTGCTTAAAAAGTCGAGCTCTGGCATCAAGGCATGAAGTCTGGGCGTACACAGACAGGGGGATCAATATCATCTCACCAAAAGTTTATCAGTTTTAAGGCCTTTTAGAGAAGTACGAGTGGTTGGTGCCGTAAGCGGGGGTGGGGGAGGGGTGTATTTGCTGCCATCCCCATGTTAGCTCTCGTCAGTGCTGAGCGGAGTCTTTGATAGCTGTCTCTCCGCGAGACTGACAGCCCTGCTGATGAGATGATGGCATCAGAAAGAGCTGGCTGACAGCTGCTGCTCGACAGGCTGCGAGGGTGCCCCCACGGCAGATCCTCGCCCTGTGCTGCTCTTCTTCATGCTGTCGAAAGCAGACACACACACGCGCGCACATTCACTTCCCTGATCGAGGGGCGGGTTGAGGCTGTCATCAACAGGATATGTTTTTTGGTCATGATGGACCTGGAATGGTAATCATGGACAACTCGGAGAGAGACAAGTGCATGTGCATGTTACCTTAGGGGGGATGTAAAGTTGATCAAATTACAGCTTGAAATGTGTTGCCCATGTTTGACTGAACATTTCTCACCTTTCTTATCCTTCTTATCTTAACTAGGCTTTTATTTGACTGGGCAACAGATTATAGGTAGTTTTTTTTTGGTGGGGGGGGTGGCAGTTGGGGTTGGTAACTCTTCATTCTGTTTGTTCCTTTAGTTTTAGTTACTCATTGGGTAATTTATGTACGATATGATGGAATGGGTTTCTCTTTGTTTTTGAATAGCTCTTTGATCGAGAGCTGTCTGTTGGCATGTCAATGCTATGCTTAAAGCTGACAGACCCAGAGAAAGAACAAATATGTCAATCATTAGGCTGTCAGGGTTGACTGATACTGCAAAAGCAACCACTTTCTGTCCAGAATGCTTCAGCACACTATACTCGTTGAAAACAAAGCCTCATGGAAATTGCATCTAACCTGTATATGTGTATGTAAAGCAACATCATTTTGATGCTCCATATCTTGGGTCTGTGTTTATTTAAGCTTAATGTTATGCTGCCCATTGTTGTTTTATGATAGGCTTACTGTTTCTGTGAAGTAATCTTCTTTCTGACAGATTGTGTTGACACAGATTTTGTTCACGAGTTCTGCCCCGCCCCCAAACAGTTTACTCCTCATTAATATCCTATTACATCTCCTAATGCAAGGCTTTGAATTTCTCAGATTATTATAAGATTTCATCAGCCAAATTCTGTATCCCCCATCCCCCCAGACCCCTCCTTTCCACAACATTTACATCGTAGTTAATATCTTCAGAAACATAACATGCGTTGTTATCATATTTCCCCTCAACAAATTAATTAAAGCTTAAAAAAGGGTCATGTATCCATAGCCCTAGGCGTGTTTGTACAGAAACGGCTCTCTGTCAACCCACATGCGTTACATGAGAAAACCTAGGCTAGACTTGTGAAATGTGCCATCTTGCACATTTAAGAGGGCAAAACATTGTGGTTCTTGCTACTTTACAAGATGTCCTCTGAAACGACATCCTGCACCCTCAAATCACTATCATTATAAATACAGTCAGTTCGGTTTGACTCACACAGATACTATTAATACCAAGAGAAATGAGGGTTTGAATATTTATTTCATCAACCTGCCAACAGTTGGATTTAAACCATCAAGCAATTAGTACTGAGTTTTCAGATCACTTAGCCGAAGCTATGAACCCATTTGCATTCACCATGTCAGTCACCCTCTGCCCACATGCGCTTCTTGTACAAGAATTATTGCCAGCAGCTGAGGCTTCAGATATAGCACCTCCCTGTCCAGTTCTTTCAGCGCTCCCAGTCTCAGTGCCTACTGCCCTTTGAAGTCAGGATTGGTGCAGTAACTCAACTGACTGCTTTACATTTCCCCTGCCTGCCATGTCTCCCAGCGCCGAGGTGGGCTGCTGGCTGCAGCAGGCGAGGGGGGGGGGGGTGTGTTCTGGGGAAATATCCCATTTCTCTCTTTAGCAGCCAGAGCGATGGCCTCTTAATATAGTTAATGAGAAAAGGGTGGCTCCATGAATCCTCATGAGAGAGTAATTGTCAGGCCTCCCCCGAGGAAGAGGAGCTCTGTGTGTGTGTGTGTGTGTGTGTGTGTGTGTGTGTGTGTCTCTGTGTGAGTATTGAACTGCTGCTCCCAGCCTCCCACCACCATGTGACACCTCTCTCTGTCGCAGCCCTCTGGGTCGACACTTTTACTCGATTATTGAGGAGTTATCAGCTAACCTCCCACCTACAGAGAAGATCCTGCAATTAAGAGAGCCCCTGGGTGCAAAGCAGCCAATCAGAACACATGCCCGAATGTGTACTGTACTTGCGAGTGTGGATTGGCGTTTACTCGTGGAAGATGGATGGCCTAGTTTACCGCTGGGCCTATTTGGGTGCCATGTAAACAGGGCTGGAGTTCTGAGCTGTTTTTGCTGTTGTGCATAATGCTAAAGTGGAAATGGGACAGCTGGGTGTGGGAGAGGAGAGCCGAGGCAGTAATGGGCCTAAATGATTTGGCCACGGAAACCGTTTCAAAAAGTAGTTTATTTCTTTTTGCCAGAAGGGTTGTGTCAGAATGGAACATCTTGACAAATGGTGCTTGGTTTAAGGAAACATAGATAACAATTAAATCTTGTTAATGTAATGCAATGCATGAGACAGCTCTGAATGACCCAGAACAATGAATCCTGTAAAGATAAATCAGTTAATTTTGAGTAATTTTATAACTTACTTTGGTGTGAAGTGTCTGTGTGTGCATTACATGGTAACTGATATGATGAAGATGTTAGACCATTGCTCTTGAGAGGTTGAGAGTCTAAACAGCTGTAAAAGGACTGGAGGTTTTGTCTTTATATGTAATATTTGACTTGAATAAGCAGTGAAGTGAAAAGAATGCTGTGAATTAAGCTTAATGTTACTTTGTTCCTTATTCCATACTTTAGAATGTAATTATTCATCAAATCAAAACTGCCCCCTCAACACAACCCTGTAATTCATGGCATGCTGCATGCGGTACAGGTAAGTTTATGCATGTTTACCGGAGACATATATTGGTCTTGGAGCTGCTTAAGAAAAGGATTTTACTAAAAAGAAAGCAGGCTCATTCCTTACTTTTTCAATTATTAAATCATGATTAGATTTGTTTTTATTGCCATTAGCAACATGGCTCACAATCAGTTTGTGTTAGGTCAGTAACTCTTCTTGAAATGAGACTATGCAAAATTGGGAAAACATTCATTTAAATAATCATGATATGTCCAAATTCTATTTTCTAATTTAGCTAATAATGTGCATAAATAATTCATGACAGACATATACATAATTCATAATTAGATTACCGCTTGATGGGTTGGAATTTATCAGTTGTGCAGATACATGTGCCTCCATTAATAATCTAATTTATTTCCGCAGTTTTCTTTATTGGCACATTGCTTGCTGAGCTGTATAGGGCTGTTGGGTCTAGTTACTGAACTGCAGTAACACATTGTTACAGCAAATTATCTCTTTGCCGGGAGAGAGCAGACATTTAGTGATGGCCACAATATGCATTTGCCTTTAAAACTTAAAGGGGGGAGATTAATTTATTGAAAGTGTCAAATGGTCCCAGTAAGTAATTATTTCAAACACCCTTAAGATGGCAGATAATATATTCCAGCACTATAGGGAGGGCAGTGTGACTAAGCTGTTCTTTCCTTGCTTTGCTCTCCATCTGTTCAAAGACCCACTCATGCAGTTGGAGCTGTAGCTCAGAGTCTTTTAGCTTTTGTAAAGTGCATTTTAGTGGAAAGTTTTTCTTATTTAATTCTATGGAGAACTACTTCACCGTAGTACCGTAATCACAGTACTGCATTAGGATCCATTATATAAAAGTAGTGTGTAGGGTTTCAACCTAACCAGCCTGATAGGACTTTTATAGAGGGGCACAAGCCAAAAACCATTACAGAAAGTTCACACTGCGCTTGTGATATTAAAAGCCATTTTGTTTTCATTGGGTTTATTTTGTTCAAAAATATTCTTAAAGACAATGTTGTTAAAATGCTTTAAAATTTCAAATTGTTCTTGTAGCTCTAATTAGCTAATAGACAATATTTGTTTTAATCCACTATTTATTAACAATGATGGTGTTAAAAAGACGAGATTTTAAGACATCTTTCTTCAGCTTACTGTGTATTGGTTCTTACATAAACATGAAGAAGAAACATGCCCTTCGCTGCAACATTCAGCTTTATAACAGATCAGGTGACTGGAACACCATCTTATTGTTCTTGTTTTGTCTATTTTGTTGTAGCTTTAAATATCTTTCCATAATTCAGACTCTAGCACAGAGAGATGTATGTTACACCAGCAAATGGCATTACTACAATAGAAGCTGCACTTCCTCTGTGTTTCTGAGGTAATGATTTTCACAAGTTTGAAACATCTGTGATCAGGCACTGTGTTGGATGGGTCTGTGTATTGGCTAAGCTCTGAGGGCAGCCTTGTCTGCTCCTCCACACTTCACACTGTCACCTTCAGTTGGGGGAGTTTGGTATTATGACACAGTAATCTCTCGCTCTTCCTGTGTACTCCTCTCTCTAGAACATTCTGGCCAGAGGCCTAACTTTATCTGGACAGCTGGGGACCATAACTCAGACTGCCTGAGAGAAATGCATTCATCTGGGCCTTACTCAGTTAGTTCCTCTAATTAAAACCACTGTCAGATGACTGTATGAGTGTTTATGTTTAGCTGAATAGGACAATTCAGTTGGCGCAACTTTGCCTTGTGAATGGCATATTATGAGGTCCTCTTCAACTATCAATGTAATCACACAGTCTCAAATAAATCTGTGCTCTCCAGCATGTCTGGAGCTGGCCTACTTGGCGAAGACAAACAGGACTAGCTCTTTTAATGGATCCCATCGTAATGGCCCCTTTAGCATTCATGAGAATCCGCTATTATCTATTGATTCGCGCTCACCAGAGTCATGCTGACTTACACTTCACCCTAATTCCTATTACCAGGAACACTGTACCTTTATCAAGCCAAACAATAAACCAGTTGTCAGTAGTACTAGAAAATATGAGGAAGCATCTGCCAACTCAAGGAACTCATGACTCCCCAGTGTGTGTAAAAAAAACCCCCCAAAAAAACAAAAACAAAAAAAACAAACAACACCACAACAGAAGACGTGCTGAGTCTCCTGCTGTTGAAGTCCTCTCTGTGACCTCCAACTCGGCATAAGGGTAGCGTGTGTGTAAATGCTAAGGTAAATCTGATCGCCTCACAGATAAATCAGAAAATTGAATCTCTCTCATTTCATGTGGGCCAGGGTGAAAGTGGCGAGGACCGAGGGGACAAGGGCCCCAAAATAGAAGCGGCCTCCATGCCTATAAACCTGCCACAGAGATATGTCTCTTGCCATGATGGCATCCGATTCTTTTTTACCCTCTCTCTCCAGCGGTTCCTATCACCCTCTCCTCGCTATGTCTCCCTGCTCTTTAAGACAAAGGGTAATAAAGCTATAAATTGTGTGTCTTGCAGAAGGTATAGACATCCTGTCTCAGAACTGCTGTTAGAACTGCCATAAAGCACCCTCCCAGTCATAGATAAAGATTTACAGTTATTTAACATCCTCCTCTTGCACTAAATCAGTGTGATAAGAGAATTAAGTGATGGCTATAGGTTCTTTGTCCTTAGGCTATTGATTTTTTTCGCCCTCAGAAGGATCTGGTATGTTATAATTATTGAGCTCTGGATTTGATTCAGGTTTACCAAGTGGACAAGGTGCATGCTTCTCTCATTCCTATGTAGTTAAAAGAAGATGTATCTTCTTGTTCAGTTGTTACAGAGACTCCACCATCTTTCATTTAGCTTGTGTTTTATTATTATTATTTTGTTGTTATTTAGGGTTATTTGAGAACTCTGTGTGATAAAGCTCACATCTTGGTCTGTATTCTAGGGATTTTCATTTTTCAAAGAGACCAGTCAGTCATTTTAGCTGTGCATTAACATTTTAAGAACACAATAATAATTAAGTGATTCCTTGTAATATTTATTCCCAGTCATTGCTAGGTTATTTGGTTTGCTGACCTATAGTGCAATGTGAAATATAAGAGAGATATGTCCAGTTTTTAAACATGCTGACATGCTGACATCCAGGCTATTTTCACAGAGCTACAAAATGGCAGAGGTGTCTGAGTGAGCACGCTGAACTGAGCGAGTATAACACGACTTGGCTGTAGTTGTGCTTTCGGTCTCCATGAACATGATGTCTTATCAATACGTGTCATAGAGAAAAACAGGTGCTCAGGAGTGATGCCATTAAATGGAACCATGGCGCCAAGTATGGCAGTCAGTATGGAGCACTCACTCAGAACTGGAGCAGCAACAGACAGAGTGATGAGGAGCAGTCATGAACTCGTGCGCCTGTAAACCCAGGGCCTGACAACAGAGCTGCCTTACTTCTTTATTCCATTTGCTTTGTGTCATTGAACTGGTTGTCTTCAGGCTGTGCAGAAAAGAGAGATTCGGGGGGGGGGGGGGACAGACTGAACGAGAAAGACCGAGGGCTTTGTTGAACAATGTCCAAGACCTGCCAGTCAGAGTCACAGAGCTGTATTAACCTGGGCGAGACTGCTAGTGTGGCGCAGTAGCCGAGCACCTCAGTATACCTGCTAGTTCCTTTTTCTGCTGCTCCGCTGAGCTGGGCTTCTGCCTCCAGCAACCCTGGGCATGCAGCACACAGCCCCCGCATTCTACTGCATGACAGCTGGCTCCTTAACAAAGATACTGGGGATATAATTAAATCACATTTACCTTTGATACCCAGCCAGCTTTGTAATTAATTAATTCACCCTGGGCGCATTTGAATTACATTACTAAGAGAGAGGAATGAAGGCAAAAGCCTAATGCACTACGGGGCGAAAGAGGGTTTCACTCAGCTTTGCCCAACCAACTTCCCAGAAGAGACTGCGAAAGGGCTTGGGCAGTTAAGGATATAAGCTGTAGAAGTAATGACCTGCACTCTTGTTGGGGCAAGCGGCGGTGGCATGCAGGCTAATGTCTGAGGACGCTGGCTTTCTTACACATTCATGCAGCCTTTAATTTCCCCTGACCTTTCGCTGTGAAGTGGGAAGAGAATTGTAGTTGATGCTGTCATCACAGCGCTCCGAAAATAGCTGCGGAGATCCATGGTATTTGGCGAGATGAATGCGGGTAAGGGCCACAAAGCTACCCAAACTACCTTTTCCGAGGCCACGGATATGTGCGCGCGAGCGCCCACACACGCGCGCACACACACACACACACGCGTATGCATACATGATACCATGCAGGCAAGTACAGTATTTTATCTTCCATTATCTTTGTTAGCCTTAAAGTATTGTGATATACTGAGTGCCTTAAAACACTCAGTATATCACAATACTCACTCCTCACTCAATCACTCACTCCTTAAGACAAACTGAGATCATTAAGAATATGGTATTATTTTTTGGCTATGTGAGACAGGATGTTGTGTTTCTGTCTTTTCTAGGGTAAAGAAGCCTGTAGCATTGGCCTCGTGTGTCTGTTCCTGAAAGCATCAACCATTTTAATCAATGAGCCTTCACTACCTATTGAATTTATCCTTTAGATTGCTTACTGCTGTGCCACTGAGAAAGAAAATACAGCTATATGTTTTTTTAACCTTCATAAATTACTGTGATGGAATAAAAAGCGGAAATCGGAAACCACTTCCGTAAATTATCGTCGACAAATAATAATTAATCACTTACGGAATTGAGAGATGGTTGATTTATAATTGGAGGCTGGCTGCACCAGGAAATATGGGCAGTGGAGCCTGGAAAATTTGGTGGGTCTGTGAGCTCGTACATCATTCTGCACGCAGATCATGCTCTCAACGTTCGCCACTGTTACATCATGTAGGGAGAGGCCCGCCTCTCCTTCTGCTTGTGCTGCAATGGTTAAACACTCTGGTGCCCTTGTTGGAGTGCAGTGATTCCCCTTTAAATGGATCTGATGTTTGGGCGAGGAAATATCAAAATTGTGCATGTGGTAACTCCAGAGAACACACTTGCCTTCTTTTCATTTTTATTATCATGACAGGTCAAGCCAAGAGGATATTATGGACAGATACTTTAAAACAAAACTGTTCTGTCTAACAGATAGCGATGCTTGCGTCAAACACACACAACAATTAGTTCGTGGGTGGAGGAAGGATGGAGTCTTGTCCTTGGCTGCCTGGCCTTATCTCGGGAATACTCCTCCCGCCCTCAGTCTCTCGCCCTTTCTCTCTCTTTGGGGGCCATGGAAGTGATTTATCTTACATGAAAAGACACGTGATAATGCCCCAGCAGGAGAAGAGCGAAAGCCTTGTGAACTGAATGCTTCGGTGCTGTTTGCATGAAGTTCACGGCCCTCGAGTGATGATAAATGTCAAGTGCAACAAATGTCCTGTAAGGCAGGGCCTCCAGCACTACACTACAGCCCTCGTCAAAAGCCTACCAGTGGCTGAGGGCTGGGGGTGTGGGCCCCGACACAAACTTATCTCCTCAAGGAAGAACCCCCCCCCCCCCCCCCCCAACAACAAATTCCTAATCAACTTTCTTTTTATATCTCTACCCCTTTCTTCATCTACGTCTTTTTCTCTCTGCACCTCTGACTCAAACACATATACAACACATATCCAGCATATTTACTGTCATTGAAATGCATGTACTTTTGGACATAAAACAGCTTTTTCATTTTAATACAGGCTCTGTGATGATAGGCTTGGTTGTTGGTTTTATATTGACAAACCTACTTTTTGTTTCAAGCCGAATCTAAAATTGAGGCTTTGCACAGCAGACACAGACCTCACTGCTGCCACCTTATGGACAACAAACATACCAGCACAGCAACTAACAGGCACAAGCCTTGATGAATAACAAAAAACATTACATTTATACATCCCCACTTTCATACCGTGTTTGTGGACACATATGTTAGTAATGCTTAAAGAGATTACCTCCAAAAGTGGTTAATGAAAGACATGTTCGTCATGAACATTCTTGTCTTGTATCCCTGTATTATTGAATGGTTGCCTGTTTGGTAAGCACAGTAATAACTTGTCTTGCAATATGAAGCTTTTATAGTGGTGATCCAATGGAAAAAGAATGCATATGTGGAGCTCTTAAACCCACAGGCTAGGACACTGTGTGTGTGTGTGTGTGTGTGTGTGTGTGTGTGTGTGTGTGTGTGTGCGTGCGTGTGTGCGTGTGTGTGTCTGTGTGTGTGAGAGAGAGAGAGAGAGAGAAAAAGAGAAAGAGACAGAGAGACAGCCTGAGTGGTGCTATGGACATGCTTTCCCCATATGTCTTTGAGCACAGGCCCTGCTAGCAGCTTCCAGTAGCCACGGGACGGCTCCAGACAGACATACAGACAGACAGACAGAGAGCACGTTCTTTCATTAACACACATGTCAAGCAATCTCCCCACGCACCCGCCTCAGAGCTCATTTCCAAAAAAGAAGTGCCTCACATCTCCTCAGTCTGCTGCTCTCCCTGCCTTTCTGTCCTGCTTCTTCTCGCCCCTCCGTGAGGCACCTTTATCTAATTTTGAGATGTCATCTAAGGACATGAGTCATTTTGGGATTCAAGCGTGCTCACTTCAAAGTATCGTTTCATTTATCGATTCCCTCCCCTCTGGGCCTGTGCTCTGGGCTGCACGGGGCTCTGTGCTATTAGTCCTCTTATCTGGGGAGAAGCAGTGTATATCACAGCAAGCAGTGCCATCCCCACTTGATGAGCAAGCTTTGCTGTCACCAGGGGAGTCTGAAGGTTAAATCCGAGGATAGAACAAAAACACAAGCCATGTTTTTCATTGGGAGAATAGAAAACTTGTGGCATGCCCTAGCTTTGTGGAGCGCTTCCAGATACCTCCGTTAATTTGTGTTGTCATCATGGGCTATGAGCGCGGGTCACGCCCCCCAGCTGATTGCGTGTGTTGATGTAATGGCAATTCCGGAACTGTCTGCAGTAATAGGATGACCACACCGAGGAACGCGCACACGTGTTTCATATAATGTAAAAGATGCACACCGCTCCCAGATGAACGCATATCTGCACATGCACTTCAGTGGATTAAAACCGCGGTGTGAGTTACTGCGCAGCGCTACCGACAGCACGTGACAGACACTCTGTTCCTCCCTTCGCTTCTAGCTGCGGCAGGCAGCGCTGCTCATGTCTGGTGCGGGCTCGGGCCACTGGCTCCGCCGTACATCCACTGCCTCCTCCCCTGGCCGTGACCGTGCTCCGTGGACGTGCCTGGATTTATGGAGCACTGGCTGCTAGCTGATTAGGCCACAGCTTGTAAAGCGGATTTTGGCATGTACAGAGGTTTTAGTGGAGCGCCTCCTGGCAGGCCGCTGCAATACATCAGTAGCAGGAGGGGGAGTGAGAGGGACACTGTGACAGCTCCACCCCCCAACTATGATTAACGCCCCACCCCCCACCCTCTTTGTGCCTCATGGGCCCATATACTGCGGCATCCTTATAGTCCTCTCCTGCAGCACTGGGCCTATTATCACTGTTATCACATCTACTCTCTTTAATCGAATCCTGTAGTTGTTCGTGGTAGTGTGTGTTTGAAGTCCACTGTCACATTTTTGAGTAACTGCTGCAGAGAAGTTATGCGTCACATCTGAGAAAACTGTACGTTAACATAGCCACACAGGCAAGTGCAGGAAACAGCTCTGACACCGCTGCACACATCCAGGAAATTTATGACTCCTAACAAGTCTCTGCTTCGCCAGGTTAATGAGGCCTGTTTTTTTTTTTTTTTTCTGTTTTGCTCTGTAATGCAGCCTCTCTCCTCATCTCCATTATCGCTGTGCTGAGCAGAAGCGGCTCCATGCAGCCGGGCCATCAGACTCCTCCCCGCCAATCCCCGGGCCGCCTGCCTGCTGTATACAGGAAGTGTGAGTGAGGCGGGCTACCTGTCAGCTCATCTCCGCTGTCATTTGTACCGCGGCCTGGGCGAGCCCGACCAGCTCGGCTCTGACGTATTATCACAGTGCCACGAAGGCTGAGCTGTCAGCCCCGCTCATACCATGTGAGACCTTGATTCAATTACAATTAGAGAACGATAAGTCCCTGCGTGGAAAATGCACCTCACACGTCACTTGGCCAAATGCCAGCATTGCATGAATGGGCCACTTATGTAAGTGCCCTGGAAGGCAGACGAGCAGGGACTGCCAGACCACTCCAGGATAGAGCTTTCCCCTCAGGCTACGTGCCTCTTCAGGCTGCCTGAGAGGCTGATCCGGAGCTGAAGGATGGCTCTGTGGCTGCGTGTCTGCGCCGGGCGGCCCGCTGGAACCGAGCGAGCAGACGTGGGAGGCGGCGAGAAAAGGTCTTCATCATTACTGTCAGGCCTGGAGAGGCTGGTGGGTGTACAGTGTAGGGCACGGGGATCTTGCTGTGGAACTGCAGCTCAGCAGACTGGGAGACCCCCTTAAACCACAAGCTTCAGAGCCAGCACCAGAGTGCACTTCTTTAGAACATAGCTGGGGGCTGTTCATCAACAATATTGTCAAGCACGTCTGCTAGAAAGTGGATAAACAATTACTTTCGGCAATCCGCTGAGGTGCATTAATGTTATTTATGGCGGCATGTAAATATATAAATTGGGCCACATACCAAATCAAGTCCTCTCCAGGGTGTTGTGCAAGTTGTGCTGCCTCCCATTAAATCACTGATGCAGATAACAATGGGCATAGTGTGTGTATGATAATGCTCTCACTGTAAAATATGCCTCCTACTTAGCTGTCTATGACCAAGCACAGCGACATATGCTGAGAGGCTGAAGCGTCCCTGCAGGATCAATAAACTCCACCAGGTTTTGGGATTTATGACTATGTGCCATCAATCAATTAGGAATGGGATTATTTTAAGTGCTCAGAAATGCCAATGGGCATAACACCTAAATCAGAGGGGAGACAAATGTTTCTAGGGTACACAGCCAAATGGGAGGACTCTCAGCACAACATATACAGGAGCAAAATTACAACACTTTGTTATGGCACAGCTGCTAGGCCTCGTTCGGAGAGAGGGTGCTGTAGAGTGAGTCAAAAGGCGGTGTCGGTCAGGGAGAGAGGACAAGCCCTGTGTGACTGAAAGAGATGAGATCTATAACTCTGCAGACCATGCACAGGACGGGGTCCCTTACCGCCAGCAGCTCAGGACTACAGCAGAGATACAAACGAGCATGGTGTTGCCTCCCTGGCCCCTCCTTCCCGTCCTGGAGACGGGCTCATTTGCTAGCTCACTCTTGCTCTGCCTATCACTCAAAGGCAGCAGCTTTCAGCATGCCACTGATAATCATACATATTCTATGTGCCAGCAGGCCATAAATCTTTGGTTGCTATTTCATCTTCCAGTCATTCATCAATCACGTGGTGAGCTGGATGGGGAGCAGCCTGCTTTCACAATATATCAAATTAGTACCTGGGATGTTTACCAAGATAATGCAAGACAACAGGACGGGGTGAGATATAGCTGTGCAACGTTCCCCAGATGAACAGGTGCAGCAGGAGGCCGCGACCTGCGTGTGTCTGTGCTTCGCTCGCTGCTACCAAGCTCCCTGACTTTGATCAAAATTATGGGATACAACCGAACAGTGAGGTTATGTATATTTTGAATAATTATCTTTGAAAAAATCAGCTACAGTAATATATTGTCGATGGAATATCTGGGGAAGTCAGTAAGGCACATGTAGCACATTTGCCAGGTATAGTTCATAAAATTAGATCGGGGATGAAACTGGAAAGGTAAGGAACTGCTGTTTCTCTTGAGTGGATCCCAGAATCAATAGAAAAATCCCAATATCTCATTTTGTTGCTCTTGGGCAATAAATGAAATGAAATATTAAATTCGATTTAGCTATGGCTGCAGTTTTATGAGAAACATGAAGGAATAAATTCACCAACTCATAGGCAAACCTGATTTCTCTCCTGCTAGGAGAAAAGCGTAGATTCAGCTTATTAGAGTGTCAGAGTGTGCTCAATAATTAAAAGGCAAACAACCATCTCACATTATACACAATGACAAACTAAGAGAGAGCTGTATAGTTATATTACATATATCATGGCCACATTGTCTGTAATGACAGCAATAAGAAATGCTTGCCTACTAATTAGAGAAGGGATAATCAGGATCATGTGGTATTTGATAGTTAATTCAAAAATTGACAAATCATTTTAAATACTGTTATCAAACACTAGCAGCAAGCGATCATCTCTGATGTGCTAGCAGTGCTCATTCCTTTATGGACCCTTTCTTGATATAAATGCCTCCTCAGGTGAGATACTGACACTTCTGTGAAGGGATATACTGAAAAGTCCCAAATTGTCTTGATTGGACACTGCAGATAGACCTAGGCATTCTCCCTGGTTTGGTTTCCTCATGTAGGGCCATGGCTGCCATGCAGCACTACTGGGTGAAATGGATGCTCTCATTGGGACTGCAATCCATTTTGATCTGGCTGGATTCATTAGGGGCAGTTAGCCAGTAATAATTTGTGCAGATTACTGTATATAATTCACAGTGCAGGCACTCTTCTTGATGCCAGTGCACATTTTTTACCCCCTCCCTTTTTTCCCTTGTGCGCACACACACACTTGACACTGAAAGGGCTTTTGATCTATTACATGTGGGTTATTTATGGTGAGGGTATGAGGAACGCTTTGCGATGAATTGAATCTCCTGGCCTGTGTGCAGTATGTACTGGGCTGTCTCAGAGCAAGCGTTCTCCCTCTGCTTTACCAGCGTCATCTCCAATCAGATCATGAGCTGAAGAGCACAGATGTGAACAGAGGACAGGCCATAGAGATTCCCTCTGGAGTGAACATGACACACTTGCAATCTGAAGACCAAACACTGAGAAATTACCATCAGTTACTTCAGCTCAAATCCCCATGATGTGTGATTCCAAGAGGGACTGCAGATGACCCAAGTCTGCAGGTTGAAGTGCATTTACAGTGCAGTTCATAAGTATCTGGAGAGTGACACAGTTTTTGCTGTTTTGGCTCTGTATTCTAGCACAACAGACTTGAACTTGTTGGGGTGCAGAATGTCAGCTTTAACTCGAGGCTATTTACATAATGGATTAACAGTATATCACAGCTTTTACATTAGTACACCCATTTCAAGAGACCTTAATTAGTTGAACAATTGGCTGTTCAGTTGTTCTGTGGATGGCTGCGTGTTGTTGCATCATTAGTCTAGACACAGAGAGAGAGAGAGCTAACAGTAGGGCTACAGCTGATTCCAGATGTGTGATTTGCCTCTGGTGTTACAGTCTATAATGCCTTTGTGAGGCTGAAATATCAGAATACATTAGTAAAAAAAAATAGCCAAACAATAAGTGATGTAAAAATAATTTGCCTGGTACATTGCTGAAAAGCAAAACATACTGGTGACCTTAGCAATAACAGAGAACCTGAAAAAACCCAGTAGTGGATGACTGAGAAATAAAAATAAGTCATCACAGTGAAAATAACATCATCATGGTGTAGGCGAAGATGTGTCCCAGACAAAAACTACAGAGAGGAGTACAAAATCAGAGGGTTTACTACAACATACAAATCACCGGTGACGATATACATCTCTTCATTGTTACTCATTTCTTGATGCATTATGGACACCAGCTTGTCATGTGATTGATGCTGTCATAGACTTGTGACTTGCTGGTGAATTTGCTGAGGGAATTTCCCTCCTTTTTCACAGTTTATTAGTTGGTTGTTGGTTTGAATCCCATTAGCATGCTGACGAAGGCTTAAGGGCTGAAATGTTCGTGTTATGTCCTAGAGTCAGTTAATCATTTGTGTATTATATGAGTGCTGTCCATCTATTTTCAACAAAGTCATTTGGACCAATACAATGGAGATTAACCTGCACCAGCCTGATGGAATGAGGGATATGTTGAATAAAAAAGTGATCAAAAGCCTATCACCACTGCAGTGATATACAGTGGCATGGGAATGTATGGCTGTCAGTGGAACTGGCACACTTGTCTTTAGTGATGATGTCACTGCCATTGGCAGCAGCAAGACAAATGCTGAAGTATGTGGAAGCATTTTAACTGTTGACATCTAACCAAATACCTGAAAAATTGAAACATGGAGCAGTTACAGAGTTGTTCAGGACCCAAAAATGGAATGTTCTTAACTTGCCAACTTAGTCACTTGACCTGGAGCTCAATCACCATGGTCAGTCACCATGGTCAGTCACTATGGTTAGTCACTATGGTCAGTCACCATGATCAGTCACTATGGTCAGTCACCATGCAAGACTGAAGGCAGCAAAAAAGGAGAGAAAAAAGAAACAAGCAGGAACTAAAAATGGCTGTATTGCAATCCTGGAAGATCGTCTGGTAAGAGAACACCTGGCCATATCTGTTGTTCACAGACTTCATTGCAAAGGACTGGCAACCATCTACAAAACCTGACAATTGTATATCATATTATATTCATTTTCCAGTAATACTTGTGGGTCACCTGTAATGAGGGGGCTGTGCAGAATAAAGGTTGTTTCACCTAATGTGTTTTGGTGATATTTTGATTCTCATAGTCAAAGGTTCATAGTCACTCATAAAGTTTCACTTCAAATCCAGTGTGCTGGAATATTGATCGAAAATAGAAGAAATTGTGCCACAGTCTAATTAGCACTACAGAACTGTTAACTTTACTCGAGGTACTGGATATTTCAGATGCAGAATTACAAAATGGTTCTGCTACCTTAGTGGCATAATGTTCACTAGATTGGAATTTAACCTAACCTATATGCATTTATATATGCATTGTCTGGCCTAGAAACAGATCTCCTTCAGTCAATTACATGCTCTCTGTCCAGTATCTCTCTGATGAACTTTCAGTTCTGTAACTACTGCAGTGACAGATACATAGCAAGTAGTGTTTTGTCCACACCAACTGATGTAGAAGTCAATAAAAGCCACATAACACTGAATCTTCTTTTACATTAATGACACTTACACTATTGGATTCCGATCGATGTCCTCAGGGTGCATATTATTTGGAAAATCATTAGAAGCAATTAGCTAAGCTTTTTTTCTCCCTAAAGTCAGCATACATTACACACCACACTATGGGGAATCATGGTACAGTTTGAGTTATTGTTATTAAAATGTTTCATATTTTAATGTAAATTGGCATGGTAGTGGATCAGTGGGTTGTGGCTCCAAATACCAGATGCCACATTGCTGTTAGTACGAGTGTGGACAAGTTGAGTCAGTACAAGAGTTTGAAGTGGGTAATATGACAATATGCTACTATGCAAAATTGCCAAAATACACTGTTATGAGTCTATGTCCATTATTCTAAAACACTGACCAACTATATATTTAAAAGAAAAGCAAGGATCCTGTTACAGTGAGCCTGTTACCAATGACCTGTAGTGTTAATATGTCAAATTAAAACCTCAAAGTTATACTATATATATATATATATATATATATATATATATATATGTGTGTGTGTGTGTGTGTGTGTGTGTGTGTGTGTGTGTGTGTGTGTGTGTGTGTGTGTGTATGTTTGTGTGTGTGTGTGTGGCAAGATTAATTGGTTTTATATTAAACACCCAATATCTTTCAGAACTGTGAAGTCCATTAGTCCTTAAAAATCAGAACTTTCTTCAGATATTAAACATAAGTAACAAATGTATTATAAAGTGGTCAGTTCAGTTTGTTAGCTTGTTTGTGAATAGGACTATGCGGTACTAGGAAAAGAATACTGATTCCCCATGAAACTGTTTTTAGATTACAAATTTGATTTGCACAGACGAAAGCATTCTATTTGACCTGGCCGTGATCGGAGACTGTTGTGCCAGAGAGCAGTATTGCCTCGTGATTATTGAATTTTTATGGTCATGTAATTAATTGCAGATTCCCTGTTTTGTTCTACTTCTTTCTTTCTGACATTTTAATTTCGACAGAAAGCTATGCTAACCACGCACTCTTTCTCTGTAGATCCTAATGGCCTATAAAACACAATGACTTATAGGTATTGGGCAGACTTCACTTTGCCAATGATTGTTTGAAACCTTGCTGATCACATGAAATTTAGCCTGCTTCTACACCATGTCCTGGATGCATTTCTTGTCAATTAAATTGTCTGCACTAGATAGTTGAGAATCTATGATTGTGTCATCGACCAGGAATTCATTATTGCTGGCAACCTGGACAATTTTCAAAAGCATTGTGCCGGCCATTATTCCTTGAAGACAGTTTTCATTACTTGTCTAAGGGAGTATCCTGGGGTCTCCTCATATACTGTGATGTATTTAAGACTCATGGTAATCAATCATTCTATTAGCTGAGCCATGCTTTAACTTTGAAAGGACACATCTGAATGATTATGTCAAACCGGAATCCTTAAGTACCACCAGGTACATTTAATTCCATGCCAGTTGGCTATATGATCGAAATTAACCGTTGCCCCCTGCAGTTACTGCTTGCTGGTGATCTGAAACGTGATTGGAGATGTTCAAAAAGGTATTTATCTCTGGTTTTGAGACACTGAGGGAACCTTTATTATTTTGCCAATATTTATTGACTGCTGTGGATGCTTCATTACTGTTGTTAGCATTGACCAGCCATCACTTCATGAGTTCTTCTCATGCAGATCACTGTACTGGCTTTCCATACTGCTGTTTTTACAATATTTTATAGGTGTAAACTGAAAGCCTTTGGTTGAACCAGAGAAACGTTTTTTATGTTTTTTTCTCAATGAATCTGTACAATTTATATAGCCAAATATACCCCATAGTTCATTATGGCCATGTAGGCAACAACGAGTAGGTTTTATTGTGCCATGCATTGATTTTGCAGTGCCCACTCACTCTGTGAGACACTGATCCTTTCTGTAGTATTTGTGAGCAGTTTAATATATGTCCCCAAGAGAAAGATCCATCTAAGAGAATTTATTTCTTATCCCGTGACCGTGCCTCGCTCTCCCTCGTCACTGCACGGTGTTTCTGCGGTGTAAGCACAAGTCCTCACACCACATATCACTTCTGAAAGCAAGGCCTAACCTTCAGCTTCTTTGCCTGCATTCCCCTTTTGGATCACACAATAATGAGTGTGGCAGTTATCATATTTCAAGCCTAATTGGACCACCATTTGGAGGTAAGAGTTCCTCTGTGACATTGTTAGGCACCGGGTTGCCTTTTCTGTCTGTGCGAGCGAAGTGTAATTGCTGCAGAACATGAAAAGAGCAGCAGCATAGATGTATGCAGAGCCCAACAGTGGAGCACAGGCTGCAGTAGTGAGGGGATGCTTTGTCCAGGTTATAGACGGTCTAGCTGCAGAACTAGCACTGTCAGCAAAGATTATAGAAGTGGTCTATTGCTAGATGTACAATGGCCAGATTTGTGTTCTTCCACGGGCAAATAAGACTTCTGAGGAAAAAAGTACTGACAACTCAACTCAGATAGACCTGCAGGAAACATGTAGGCCTCAAGAAAATATACCAGTACAAATACAAAAAGTAATGTTCATTTTAAAGCAAAATGACTCTAGCATCCTACACCCTAAAATCTTACTACTGGGAGGCAATGCTACCTTTTACCATCATAGCTTACTTGAGTTTACTCTTATACCTTAGATTTGTGTATTAAAGTGGCCCTTAAATACATGCGATCTAAGATTTACTCATTAAAAAAATAAAAATAAAAATTGTATATAAAATGAATACACAATAATTAAAAAAAGTCTGCATTTACATTCAAATGTAGGAATATTATCTATTTTAGACTTTGAACATGATATGTATGTTATAATGCCATCTCCTGTGGAATCTCCCTATCAAACATGTAAACTGCAGCCTGGAATCATAAGTCAGAGCCTGGTCTTTTGCTCCAGCACCTCTCCTCAAAAGGGAGATCTATGGGCCGATTTCCCAGTCAGCCAGTCATGAACAACCAGGAGATGTAAATGTCAGTCTGGCTCTCCTTTACACTCAATAAAAGTAGAAATTGGGGCTTCCTCTCCCCCAGTCGATTGCCCATCTAATGAGGAAAGGCTTTACCATAACTCTACAAGATTCACTGCTGTTTATGTTGCTGTGGGAGGGCCTTGCAAAGTAATAGCTCCAAGTGGATAAATGCTTTCTCGATAACAAGCTGAAATAACCTGTCTGGAATAAGTTGAAGTAGACAAGAAGAATCACACAATTAGTGATTGTAGAGGATAGATTACGAGATGAGAATTAAAAAAAAACCCATTGTCTTAACTCTTTTCAAATATCTACCTCACTGAAAGAAATTTTCTTTTGTGTTTTTCAGACAGGTTAGTCATTAGTCATAGTTACCTAGCTCAGCCATGGCCCCTGGTCTGTCCTTAACTGTGTTTTAACACTAACATTAAGCTCGTTAATGTAATTGAAGTCGCATGGAGGGCCCAGTGATAGATGACACTTTTGGAATGGGAAAGAGGAGTAATCTTAGTTTATCTTCCCTTCGAGTGAGTGCTCTTTGGCCTGAGAGTGTAGTAGAGGCCATTTGAGATCGGGGAGCAGATACTAATGCAATGGATTCAGCAGATGAGACCACCAATCACTATAAGGATGCAGCCACTCAGAGGAGCCATTTTCCCCACCCTATCTGTTCCTTGAAAGATGTTCAGAAAATGTAAATCAAGATGAGAAAGAAGGAGTCCTTTTCATCCCCCAAATGTTGAGAAAAAAAACCCTATATGTTCAGATTACATGGTTTTAAATACGACTGGTATTTTTAACTATTTGGTACCTGCAGTCTCATAAAAAAGTAAAATATGTTAATGTGTTATATTTCATCTTTCATATTCATGCATTATGTATAGGATTATGATGCCATTAAAATACTATATTAGAAAAATACTGTGCTACTTATAATCATTCAGCTATGGTAATGGTATTTGAATAAATGCCACGTCTAAAATATAAGCCATTTTTAAGTATCAACTTTAGTATTAACAAGCATTCCTAGTATAAATATAATCATGATTAAGTTTTAATATTATATATGCCAGGGCTCCAGGTTTGTATATGACTAGCTACAACATGTCTCAGTTAGCCATTTAATAATCCTGCTTTGACCAGATCTCTCCAACACATTTTCATTACTGAAAATGCATCATTTAGGCTATTGCCAGTTGCAAGCTCTTTCATTAGAATGAGCTATATCATCTTTTCCCCAAGCAGCCTGGAGAGTGCTCAGCTGGGAGAATACATCTTACTACGGGAATGTATCAAAGGCAGCAACATGCCTGGGTAAAGTATTACTTAATTTATACTGCTAATGCTTAGCATTGATTCTTGGTGGAGAAAATAAAGGACAACATATTTTTGGTGCTTACATCATTAAGTTTAATAATTTAGAAGCAGTTAGCATGGTAACAAATATACTTAAAGAATTTAAACCAGGCTTGGTGATGAATGCAATTAGAAAACTTGGCACTTACATAAAAGAATAATATGAATGGGTATGGAAATTAATTAGAGCTGGACCTATAGCATACCCTGCAGTGCCTCTGTCGAAATGACTAAAAAACCCCTCACCTAGGAGCTCCAAGCTGAATGCTAACAGCATTCAGTGACGTTTCCCTGGACTCCATTTTGCCACACAAAATAAATGACGTTGCCACGAACTGACTCCTATTTATCTCGCCGCTCACAGAGCATCCAGTGCACTCAAATTAACAGGCATCCAAACTGATAATGCCCATCTCTTTTTATCGGCCGTTAAGATGCATAGCCCCTATATATTAGCCCTTCTGTTCACAGCGACTCATTAACAGAGGTGTAATGGGGAAAATAAAAGTGCTGCAGAAGATGGAAGGTCTCGGATGTATCAGCGCTTTTGAAAAAAGTTCAGTGGTTTGCTGGTTTCATTTACTCACTTCCTGGCTCAAAGCCTTTACAGATGTGAAGACCCCAAAATATCTGTCTCAGGGTAGATCCCTTCTATTTTTGCTGCTAAAATTAATTTACTTAAAAGCACATAACTGTTGTCCTTCTTGAAATAGTGTGCATTCAAAAATTGTTGTGCTACAAGCCAAACTCTAAGACAACAGTATTAGGACCAGCTATGAGCTCAACACTGCCCTTTGTAGAAATGTGTTCATCCTTTGTATTAGTATCATATATCAGGCAGACAACTTTATTTTGGTATTTCAGAGTTTGCATGTACAAAAGCTACTACAGATGCACACATATTCTCCCTCCAAACTGGGGCTTGACTGCAGACCTCTTAACTAATATATAGTATTGTTAAAGCTATGTAACAGTAAAAGGCAAACAGTGTGCAGCCTGTTTAAAGAGCTTCTTGAAGCAGAATATTAGATCATGCCAAAAGATTAATACACTGGCCTTGAAAAAATGAAAGTCAAAGAAGGTATCAAAATACTTCCAAGGATTAACCATGGGAGCCTGATATCAGGTGTGCTTTTAGTTTTATGATGTCATTTCTGGTTTATGAGCTGATAGCGTTAAGAATGCAATGCAGATCTGAGAGCCAGGTTGGCATAATCTTCTGCATACTATATAAATCTGCTTCATTGATTTCCCGAATCGTCCACACAGTCACGAAGCCCTCTTTTGAAAGTGATAAATACAGCTCTAAACATTTATTGCTGTCACTCAGTCTCAGTGGACCCCTGGTATTAATGCCTCTTAGCATCATGTAACACTGCTATGTGTGATTGAATTCACAAATGTGTTGGAGGCCCCGCTGAGTAAGTTTACGCAGGCCGTAAATCACAGTCTGGGCCAGCTGGCTGTCTGCTCTGGCCAGGTGGAGCTGTCATGTCGGCAGCTTGAGTCATGCAGAGGGGCAACCAGATCTAGAGAGAGGCATGCGCTAGTGTCTTTCTTGTCTCACGTCAACTGGTGCTTACCAAGTGCTATTTTGACTGATACTTTAGATAAGAGATTAGTGTGTTTAACCTTTGAAGGTGCGGTAAATAAACCCCAATAAACAGAAGCATAAAATATGGAAGAATACATTAGCATTCTGTGGCAATGTTTACGTCCACATGCTGCCTACGGTCCGAGCCTATGGCTCACCTGTGATGGAGGGCTTCAGTTTCATTCAAAGAACCCTAGGCCATCCAATCCTTCCAAATGCTTGGCCAACAGGAAAAACAACACTGCAAGCTCGTATATCTTCATCGGCTGTGGAGTGCATTAACATCGAACTGCTGTCTGGCTCTTTCCATGTAGAAGTACTAAATAGGAAAAAGCAACATTTGATATCTGCAAATTTACAAGCAGTAAGTCTTTATAGTAAATTAATGACATCCAGTAATGCACCTTGAAATTGGAGTATATTAGCTAAGCTAAGGTATATTAGGTATATTAGGTAAATCACAGTGATTAGCCTTATACTGTATTAATAATGTAAATATACCTTAGGAGATATTCATTATATCCATTGGGCCTGTTTTAATGGGGAATGATGTGCCACTTCAAGCAGTCTATTCAGGATTCTTCACAGGAATCAGGAGTACTCACTGTTGTCTTTGAAAACTCATATTGCTACCTTGAAAGACCTGCAGAGAGGTTCAGTTTCTCCTATCTACAGAGCACACTGGCCTTTCAGACATACATACTTGGCTCCATATAGACCAGTCCTTAGCAGCAGTGACCACTCTTGGGGGAACATAAAGAGGCATGAAAATGATTGTGTTTTTCCACTGTGCTACATGGGCCCATCACACGTGAGCTGGCTGGGCTCTGCCCCCAGCCCCTCACTCCCCTTCTCCATTCTGAGGCGGCTCTGACAGCCAAGCGCCTGCGCCTCTGGGAGCTGACAAGTGCCCTGCGAAGCAGAGAGGAATGCCAGGGCCGAGGATTAGCGCCCCTGCCGGGACCAAGGTGCTCGCGGAGGGGGGTGGAAGAGTGACATGGTCTTCCAAGTCTCTTAATCTGTTCAGCAGAGCGAGAAAAGAATAGGACAGATTTGAGCGGTGTCTCTGTCATGGGCTAGGCTTGCAAGGTAACAATCACTTTGTAAATATCTGAGGATGACTCATGTAGATAAGTTGCGCCCTCAGCATATCTCCTCACCGAGTTCACTGTCTAATATTTTTTGAAGAAGGACATTGTCAGTTATAACTGTATTTTATCAGACTGAAATCCCCTTACTGGAATGTTAATTTATTTCCCCAAATCAGATTTTTAGTAACAAGGAAGTAACTCATGGTGTGCAAATTTGTAAAGCAAACATATTTGAGTTCTCCACTTATATTAAATATTTTATGGTGCTTTAACTATAAACACTACATGTCTTACTTGTTTGTCTTACTTAGCCCATATGCTGTGCTTGTTATGGCTGTTTGGGCAGAGAAAGCCTGCAGATGTAAATATAGAAGCTTGCCCTTCATGTTCTCCCACGAGGCAGCGCTGCAAGTCAAATGGAGAATGGGTGTCACATTGCTGTAACATCTGATTAATTATTAGTGAGTGTTGATCTGGACATCACAATAGATCCAACTCAATCTAACTCAAAGTAATACAATGTAAAATTACCCTCACCACATCAATCAATAATCAGCTTGTTTTTATAGTTCAAATTAAGAGTATTTAGTAAGGTTTAGTAGACTATTTATATTTTGGGTTAGTAAATGTCACTGTGTGACAAACTGCTGCAGTTTATAAAAAACTGAAAACAGACCAGCATGGCTGTTCTTGGATTTCAGAGGACAATTAAACTGTCAGATGGACATGGCTCTTCATGGCTCTTCATGGCTCTTCATGGCTCTTACCATGTCTCCCCCTGCCCAGCAACTGTAAATTCAACCAAAGACCAATACCTACTCCCTTCTCATCATTTCATTTGACAGCCAACCCGTCTCAGCCTTGGTCCGTTTCAGCTTATGCAATAGTTCCTTCTAAAAGGTAAACGTGACATTAATTGAAAAATCTGATGTGGCATTGACATCTTATTTTAGGACCTCATAAAAGACTGTATGTGTGTGTTTCTGTCCTGGTGATGTTGCTCTGTGAGGTGCTACATTTAAAGAGCTACCAGACACTCACCACTGACTGGGTCCCTCCTCACAAATTTCAACATGGCTGCCATGGTGTGTTTTGCTGTGGTAATACCTTGGTCAACCAGCAGGGGTGCTGTTTCCCAAGGCCAAAGTAGAGGAGCAGGGTAGAAGAAATCACAGTCATATGCTACTGCTATTGATAGTTCACAGAGCTCTGTTTCTCCTTCTGTTTAGTGCTGCATTCCTTTTGGCAGGATTTATGAAAACATCACTGACAACATGTCCTGTCACTTCAAGAATTGCATGACTGGCTGGCTCAGCAATAAAGCAGTCAGTTATTAATAGTGGACATTGGAATGTGTAAATTATCATCCCTCACCTAAATTGAAATCCTTCGCTTCTGTTTGTCAGTTATCAGGCACTTAAGAACAGTGTGCACTGTTATGTGTAGGAGTGAATGATCTCAACTCTGTTGTGGTGGTGTGCTTGAGGAAAGTGTCTGTATTCTGTAAATAAGACCTTTTGTAAGCACTCAGCTAAACATTTCTCTGGAGCATTAGTTGTCAGATCACGTTGTTAAGCCTGCCACTGTGCTTGTCTTGAGAACCAGCAGGACCATTCGGATGGTGGACTGACTGGATGGCCGTGGAGGGGAGCAGGGAGACTTGTGGAGGACATGTGCTGGATGACTGGGAGAGTGCTGAGCCTGTGTTCAGGCACTGGTCTGCTGAACTGCCACTCAAGTGATTACATACAATTCAGGCTGATGCTACTAAACAGCCCACTGAGCAAAGTGCTGCTGTCAGGCAACTCCTATTTCAGTCTGCTGTTCTAATCACTGGAGTTTTATTGCAGCTTCACTCTTGAAATAATAGGGCCTCCCATGTGTGGGATTACAAAATGCCGAGGTCATACCAAACCACATTTGCAATGCTGGTGCTGAAAGAATTAAGACAATTGTAAAGGTTACGATACATTACTTTCTGTGGGGGATGCAGATACCTCCAAACTGGGGCTGCCAGAGTTGGCCTAGGAATGGGGTCATGGTTTTAAAGGGTATTCTCCCTTTAGGACTCTGTTTATAAAAATATGATTTACCAAGAAATTTCAGCAGTGCTGTAATTGCTCTCTGATCTGGGTTCAGTGGCTGTGGGCTAACAGGGGAAGCGGTCATAAAGACAGGCCTGGAGTCCCTGCTGATCTCAGAACATCTGCTCCGCCATTTAGCAGGCTAATAGATCAGCCCAGAGAATAGGTGCAGGTGTTTTCTGCCCTAGCCAAAAACCATCAAAATCAGGTTCCTGTCCAGCTCCAGCACCAGCCTGCAATTGAGCAGGAATGACTCATGTTCTCTCACAGATAATAAAACAAGCATAAAGTTTGCTTAAGGTACATGTGGGGTGGGTGGGGAGTGGGGTTGCACAAGGTTTAGAAGAAACAAATCTGCACCCTGTTTGGGAATACAGTAATATGTTAATTCAATGCAGATGGAAGGAGGTAAATGAAAGAATTTCACAAATATCTCAGTGGAATACCTAATGGGAATGGGACAGAAAGGGAAATTAAAAATTATTGGAAGCAGATGGAGTGTTCTTTGAGTTTTTCAGGGAAATTTATTAGGGCCATGAAAGAAATGTGTCTGTTTATTTTGCATTGCCATGAAATTAATGGCCTGCTGAGTTGTGTTGGTGTTAGTTTATGACGGTTATGCCATTAGTCATAATTTAGCCAGTATTTGATTTGTGATTCAGCTTGATTTATTGGTGCTTGTCATTTTTGATTTTCAACTCCACCACTTTTGTTTCAACAACCGGCCTGAATTTTGGCAAAACAGAAAATAATATACACTGCACAGCTTAGATGTGTGGAGTGCTCTTTCACTTAGCTTTCTTCAATTCTCATCTGTTTTATTTATGTGTTCTATTGTTGCATGTTTGTGATTCTGACACCTTTGAAGTTCATTTCAGATTTTAAAAATAAAAGTGCGCTTCATCATAAAATTGGATTGTCAAAACACAAAAAAACTATGAATATCTAACATTTGGACATGGAACATAGAAATCAGGAAATACACTGTGTGCACAATTATTAGGCAAGAGAGTATTTTGACCATATCATCATTTTTATGCATATTTTCCAACTCCAAGCTGTATAAACTTGAATGCTTATTGGATTCAAGCATATCAGGTGATGTGTATTTGTGTAATGAGGCCTAAGGAGATCAACATCCTATATCAAGGTGTACATAATTATTAGGCAGCTTCTTTTCTTCAGGCAAAATGGGCCAAAAAAGAGATTTAACTGACTTTGAAAAATTGTAAAAATTCTTTCAGAGGGATGCAGCACTCTTAAAATTGCTACGATATTGGGGTGTGATCACAGAACCATCAAATGTTCTGTTGCATATAGTCAACAGGGTCGCAGGAAACGTGTTGAGAAAAAAAAGATGCAAATTAACTGCCAAAGATTTTAGAAGAATAAACGTGAAGCGACCGGGAATCCATTATCCTCCAGTGCTGTCATATTCCCGAACTGCAACCTACCCAGATTGCCCAGAAGTACAAGGTGTTCAGTACTCAGAGACATGGCCAAGGTAAGGAAGGCTGAAACCTGACCACCAGACACTTAAGGTAAAATGTAAAGACTGGGCCAAGAAATATCTGAAGACAGATTTTTCAAAGGTTTTAAGGACTCATGAGATGAGAGTGACCCTTGACGGACCAGATTGATGGGCCCGTGGCTGGATCAGTAATGGGCACAGAGCTCCACTTCGACTCAGACTCCAGCAACGTGGCGGTGGGGTACTCGGCCGGTATTTGGACCTTTTTGGGTTGAAGACAGACTCAAAATCAACTCCTAAACCTACTTCCAGTTTTTAGAAGACACATTCTTCAAGCAGTGGTACAGGAAAAAGTATGCATCTTTCAAGAAGACCATGATTTTTATGCAGGACAATGCTCCACTGCATGCATCGAAGTACTCCACTGCGTGGCTATCCAGTAAAGATGAAAGAATAATGACATGGCCCCCTTTCTCACCGGATCTAAACTGTATATGAGAATTTGTGGGCCCTTCTTAAACAGGAGATTTACGGTGAAGGAAAGCAGTGCAGGTCTCTGAACAGTGTCTAGGAGGCTGTGGCTGCTGCTGCACAAAAAGTTGATCGTCAACAGATTAAGAAACTGACAGACTCCATGAATGGAAGGGTGGCTGTATTGGTCACTTTTTTTTTTTTTTTGGGATGTCAGAAATGTAAATTGAGTTGTTTATTATTATTTATTATTTAACATCTGAAAATAAACAAGTGAGATGGGGAAAATGTCCATCTTTCATTTAGTTGCATAATAATTCTGCAAACGAATAGTTGCCCAATAATTATGTACACATAGATATTCTCCTAAGAGAGACAAAACCTAACTTTTACTTTTTTAAATATTCAGGTTTGAGGTTTATTAACATTTTGGATTGACCGAGAGCATTGTAGTTGTTGAATAATAAAATGAATCCTTAAAAATACTTACCTTATTGTGCACACAGTGTAAAGATTATATGATTTAAAAAAGGAAATAAAAATGATTATTGTTGTATATATAATGTGGAGGTTATTAGCCATGAACATTTATTAAAAACAGTTACTTTTGCATTTCTGTCTTGATTAAGCATAAAATATGGATGCTTTTATTGTTTTGTTAATGCTATGCAGGAACTCTAGTGCTTTCCAGTGTTCAGCACAGAAGACTACATGCTGACCACAGCAAGACCTACTGCATGTAGACAGCATAGTGCTGGGCACAGCTGGGGAGTCAGCAGTGCAGTGGGGAAGGAGCAGAGTGAATGCAGTCTGATTATTATTCCAGAGGGACTCTGCTAAGTGCACAGCCACTGCACTTCCTGTTTCCTCTGATCAATGGCAGGAAGCAGTAAGGAGAAGAAAGCAGAGAGTGGAGTGAGTTCTTCAGGTTTTTTTACTCCTCGGCGAGGCAGATGGGCATTTAAACACCTCTGCAGCCTTAGTGTTTCCCTGTGTAAAACCTGTATACACACACACACACACACACACAAACATGCACGTACCACCCCCACTCATTCTGCACCATGAGACACGGCTCAGTGAATGTTTGGCCTCAGAGCTGGGAGAGAAGAGATGCTGTGTGAATTGTGAGAACAAAAACAATTCTCACCTTGAGGGAACTGTAGAAATACTGGGGTCCATTCTCTCTCTCTCTCTCTCTCTTTCTCTCTTTCTGTCATCTGAACTGAACATTGTGCAGTGAACAATGACATAACACTTTGTAAAACACAATATACTGGACAGTGATTTCTTGAAATTTAGTACTACTCCTGTAACAAACGTACTTGAATATTGTAAACAAAGCATATACAATGTTTACTTGACCCCTAAAAGTGAGAATAATATGTGCAAAATATACTATATATGTTTCTATGCAAATTTCATGGAAAGATTGCAAAAATAGTTATATGACATTTAGAAAGAGTTTGAAAATAATACGCAGGTATCTGCATTCATGCAGCAGGTAGAAGTTTGACCAAATTTGCTTTTTGTTAGGCTGTTCACAATGTATTTTAATCTATAATCTACATGAGTATGAATAAACCATGCTCCCAAACTGACCCGCGTGCGCAAAAGAGCAATATTTCCCATGGCATGATAATCCAGAGGTAACATCACAACAGTAACAGTCACTTGCCTAAAGATAATGCTCATGTTAAACTCCAGTGGAGGCTGGCTGCAAATTCAGAAAAAAATTAAACAGCACACAAACAAAGAACAACAAGAAATGAACAACAACAGATTATTTAATTTACCAATCTCTTTGTGCCCACTAATTACATCTTTAGGAACATGCAAAGCCACAAGATTATCATTCCTATACTTACAATTAGGTGACTGTTGCTATAGACAACAATGAGAAAGCGCTCATTCAAAATTTGCCTACCTGTCTCGACACTGAAGTCCCCTCTCACCATTATCATCTAGCTTTCCTTCACAGCGGAGGGAAAGTATGATGAATGTTCAGCTGGAGTGACATAAAAGTCAGTTCCGATCTGGCTGTTCAGACTGATTCGCGTTGCCACAAATCGGACTCATCTCGGATTTCAGTGCCACATATGAAAGTGGCCTAAATTGGAATTGAAATGACAGATTCAGTATATTTTTTGCTGTTCACACTGCCACCCAAATGACAAATCTGTATCGCATATGATGGAAAAGATCGGATTTGAGTTACATTTACCTGATGTGTGAGCATAGCCTAATGGGATGTCACTTTCTTTAGTTGTGTCTAAATTGGCTTTTCAAATGGCAAAAAAAGATTAAAGACTTCAGGTATGCGTGATTTGAAACACCGATATGTTGGACTGCTAGACCTTTTGCCAGAGTACACATTTTGCTACCTGCTAGTCACACATGAAGCTCCTTTGAGTGATCCCTAAATCCACAAATGGAGGATGTCCTCAGAATCTACCAAAATTGACTGAGTGTAGTTGTGCACATGCTTCATTTTTTAATTGTGTGTTTTGGGATTGTCAGTTTCTTTGTTGAGAGAAATAATTTTAGAAGCTCTTTTTTACTCCTGGCACAAATTTCTCATGTTTGACTTTGTCTCAATCTCTGCACTGAAGCTGCCAGCACTTTTTCAATGTGAATACCAAAAGAAAAGCAACAAACAAGAATTCCCGTGATACTAGAAAAGACCTCTGTGTCTATTTGAAGCCTGTACAACACAATAAACTGACATATTGTAAAGGAAACAATTGCTTCATTAGTAATAGGTGAGATCTTTTAAGGGACGCATGCTGCCATGCTGGGCTAGCGTTAACAGGCTTCGGATTGTTGCTTGGATAGACCTAAATTAAGTTCATGGCTGACAGAATGGCTCAGACATAGGGAGAACTCTTAAAAACTTTTTCTATACTTTTTTTGTCACCATGCATAACTTGTTGGATTCCTTTAGCTCCTGGAATGATGGAAATTAGATTCTTTTCGGGATAAAGCTGCATATGTGAATAGCAGTCTGCAAATGCTTCAAGTATAAAAAAAACAAGGCGATCAATCATATTTCATGCATTCTTACATGCTGGTATTGAACATTTTTCGACCACAGAGGTTATATATTTAAAGCTCAATTCGAAGCCTTGAAGTGCACCCCAAATACATTTGCTGGCTTATTATCCACCGGCGCAGGCGGCAGACCTACAGCAGCAGCAGTAGCAGGCCTGCTGCGCTCGCTCCATATTCATGTGTGCGAGTGAATGAGCTTTTCACTCTGCCTCCCTCAGGTCCCTTGCATCCATGTGGGCCTCCCAGGGAGCAGGGGGAGACGCGGCGTACCTGTCCAGAAGCACCTGCACCTCCGCGCGCCCGCCGCTGCCGCTGCTGGGAGCGTGGGCTCTGCAGCCAACGCTCGTTACCACTGTCACAAACCAGAGAGACAGGCCAGTCCGACTGGAGCAGAGAAGGGGAGGGGCGCTGGAGCGAACAGCCGGCGGAGGGGAGCAGTTTTATCACTGTCACGAAGGTGAATAATTTGGTGGCGAGGAGAAACCTTGATGTGTGAGCGAGCCGGGAGAAGCCAAATTTGTTTTGGTCGGACTCTGGCGTGGGAATGATAATACGAGGCTGCACACCTAAACTCGGCAGCAACAAGTTCTCCTTTCTTCCCCTCCTCGCCACAAAAGCCCAGCCACAGTTGTCTCGTTGTACTTGTGGATAAGAGCCTCTACTTTTATTTAAGTGGACTAAACATCAAAAGGCACTGGTAAGCCTAGGAAAGGAAGTCCAGTGTCAAATGGTTTTGTCGAAATCCTAGCAGGAATTTTTTCCTAGGATCCTGGGTGTGAAGAAAAGCCTTTAGAGCAGGGAGCTGTGAGCTCCCTCCACCCCCTGCCACCCTGACAAGCGGAGAGCTTCTTAAATTGAATTGACATGTCAGCAGGGGAGCAAGGCTTTGTCCCTACTCTGGATGCCGGCATACTTAACCTTACCATTTAAAGCCTTAGCTACTACCATTGGCACTCATGAGAAAGCCAGCCCTGGAAGCACTTCTCAGACCCCCACCTCTTACCTCTGGTGTATTTTCCCCCTTTTCTCTCTTTTTATTCACCCCTCTGTCTCCTTTGCTCACTTGGCAGTTATGACGGTCACGTGATCAACAGCTTTTGTTTTACATTGTAATCCAGCTGGGCCATCTGGGTTTCATTTACGTTTAAGTGCAAGACATGCACAGGGAACCAGTGAGAGAGAGCGAGAGAGAGCGAGAGAGAGAGAGAGAGAGAGAGAGAGAGAGAGAGAGAGAGATGAGAACAGGACAGCTAGAGAAGGTAAAGCAGGAGTAGTTGAGTGAGCCCAGCAAAGAGATAAAGGGAGAAAGAGATGGAGAGAGGGAGGGAAATGGGGAGATAGAGACAGAGAGAGAGAAAGTGAGAGAGAGAGGGAGAGAAACAACTGTGTTTGAAGTGGGGCCCTAATGTAGTGGGGATGGAATCTGTCACTCAGCTTATTGCGTGTTGATGACTCAGGGCAGTTGGAGCTGTAAGCAGCCTATGATTTATGGACACCAAGTGAACTCCTGCAGGCGAATAAGCAAGTTGGGGAGCAGAACGGCAACAGGGCTCTTTTTTGGCTGGAGTCTGGCCCTGATTTTTTTTTCATTCATGCCAAACTGCTTTGCACGGCAATTAGCTCTGTCCTCATTTAGTCTCCCAGTCCCAAAGGGTAATGAAAGTCATATATCATCTTCAAGGCTGCTAATTATCCAGCTCAGTTGCAGGTAGGCTTTGTAACGGTGAGAAGGGCCTGTCGGCCTGATATTTATTGCTCCCCCAATAAGCAAGTAAAAAAATACTCTCCTGAAAGGTTGCCCACGGCCCTCTCCTCGCATCCCTGACATACCTTTTTGCAAATGTGCTAGTCAAAGGGGAAATGTCTTCATTCCGCATAACTCATTTTTCATGCTGTAACGAAGCATTCAGCGAGAGCCTCTGCACAAGTGCTGGAAACCTGAGAAGATCCACAGAGCGGGGGGTCAGCTCGTCTCCGCTCATGCACCATGGGTGAGTTAATGCCAGGACAGAGGAGAAGAGGAGCAGAGTGCACAGTCAGGACGCAGACACACTCTGCTGTCACCGCTCACAGTATCCTCGTTGTCAACCCTCACCGAAACCTCACTGCTGCATCTGTTTAATTGCATTGTAGTTGCTGATGTTTGTCAAGGGTTACTATTCGTTTTATACAGACAGTGTATTTTTTTTTTTGTATTGCATCACATGATAGTTCTGAGACCACTGTCGTCTTCTTGATTTATGACATGAACTTACGGAATTTACAAACATGGTCTGCAAACTATGTGCACAGAGCAAAACTTAATATTCATCTTTCTCTTTCTCTGTCTCTTTCACTCTCTCTCAGCTTCTCTCCTTCTGTCTCTTTCTCATTTTGGAGAAGCATCATGGTTGTGATTACACATTTAAGGGACGAATATACTTGTTATAGGTTGTGACTTGTTGTACAACCATCATCTCAATAAAAAATGATTGTGTTTTTTCGTGAGCATCCAGTGAGATTGAACCCGTGTGATTTAATGTCAAATTAAGAGAAGCCATTTAGTTGAGTCTGTAATGCATGCAGTCTTGTTAAGCAGAGTTATTAGGGCCCTTGACACATTATGTTTTGCAGCTCACCCCCCCCCCCCCCACCCCGGAGTCTCTAGCACCAAAATGTGAAGGGCGTCTCAAATGGAAATATTTATATGGCTCCAAAATGCCTGAAGGGCATCATTAATGCCCATATTCAGAGATCTAAAATATAAGCGGGGTACACTTCGGATTTGGAGCCTGAGCATCTACATATTTTTTCAGGCTAATGACTTTATGTTTTGCCTTGTTGCTTGTTGCTGATAGTCACTGTTCTTTCTGTTGCTGAGAAAAGGAAACTGGCTGGAGAAATAAGAGGGAGAAATAAGGGTAAATGTAAATCTTATGGAGATTAGATTTTTAATTACTCAAGGCTATGATGACAGCCTTATCAAGTGGCACAACAGCCAAGCCATTGTACAGTAAAGAGCATGCCCAGCCAAACACCCACTGCACTGTCACTTCGTTGACAGTTTTTCCCCCCTCTTGACGTAGTAATGTTAAAAAAAGAGAAGCAAATCTCATCCGGTCCACTGGATCGTTTGGCGCACGAGAGTAAAAGTGTATCGGTCGTGAGAGAAGCACTGGACAGGGTTAGGCCCAGTATCAGAGAGGAGACTAATTGTCAAGGTTATGCCTCTGAAGATGATTGATGTCAGGCCAGGCTTTCCTGTCAGCCTGTCAGGAGGCAGGAATGTTTAATGTTCTCATTATTGGTTGCGCTGTTGTGTATATTTCTCTGTCAGCGCTGCGGACCCATCTGAACTGCCAAAGCACTTCAAAGGCCTGCAGGTCATTTATCTTCCCCCTGACGCGCAGAGTGTTCTGCCTCAGCTGAGTGCCAGTGATTTGTTATGACTTGAGAGCCAGCTGACAGACAGCTCTTCTGGTACAGAAAAAAAAGGATTCCTTTTTGTCACACTGCGAAAACATCAATGTCCCTGTAATGGGCTACAACTGTCAGAGGAGGCCAGCACCTGACAGTTGTGTGGTCGCACTAATTTGCAGCCCCGGTGACTTGTTTCTCCGAGTTTAGATTTGGTTATGGTGTCACATACAAACAGGTCACCATCTGCTGTTGGGTGTTAGAGGCCGGGAGAGAAGGGAGGAGTGACGCGGCTAATGGAAGACATGTCGTCATTTCATATTAATCACGCTGGCCCACGTAGCTTATCTTTGAAGTCAGCATGGATAAAAAAAAAAGGAAGTCATGACAACAGAGAGGGGCAAAGATGGAAGGAACATGCACCAGTGGCTGAAGCTGTGGAGGGATGGAGAAACAGAGACAGAGACAGAGAGAGAGAGCGAGAGAGAGAGAGAGAGAGAGAGAGAGAGAGAGAGAGAGAGAGAGAGAGAGAGAGAGAGAGAGAGAGGGAGAGGGAAAATCAGATCTTTGTTTCCTTTCCCAGGCCATGACATGATTAATCGTTCTCTTCTGATCTAATTTTGGAACATGAAAAACAGCGCATTTGTCTTGAAGAAAAATGATGTGCCGTACTGTGCAGATGGAAATTTCGAGCCCTGAAAAAGATTAAAGTGAAATTCCACTCCTTAGACCTAATCATGAGTTGTAGATTATTCTGTCGTTTTAACCAGATGGTAGGTTTGATTCAGCAGCCCCCTTCCTATATTAATGAATGCTAGACTGTTATATTTGACTTAGGTAAGTGAAATGTCTATCACACCTAATGGACTGCCAGCCTGCAGAACACATGCCCCACCACTATGTGCCCTTGCTGCGTTTTTTATGTTTTATAGTTATGTAGAACATTTTGTTTCTTCTATTTTTCATCATTGTCACCAGTTTGCTAAATATTTTTATACAGGAGTGGGGAAAAGAACAAACTTGTGTCCAAAGCTAATTTCCTCTTATAGGTCACAGCTATAACTCTACAACTAAAACCATCACCCAGGGCAAGAGGCGAGAAGAACTCAATAGTAACTTGATTAAGTTCCCAGTCAACATGTCTGCATACACGGCAGTATGTTAACCAACCTAATTATAGTAGAGGAGAGGAGGAGGCTCCTCAGGTTGGTCACATGACCCTCTATACTGGCTGGCCCTCAGGGAGTGGTAGGAACTCGTCACCCTACACCTCTCTCACTCTCACTCTCTGTCCATGTCTCTCTCTCTCTCTCTCTCTCTCTCTCTCTCTCTCTCTCTCTCTCTCTCTCTGTCTCTGTTTCTGTCTTTACCTCACAAAAACATGAAATTCTCAGCCCATTCTTCACTTGGTCCAAATTAGGTTATGTGATTAAATCCCTAGGGCGCACTTGCCATGCCCACACAGACAGTATAAATAGTGAGGCTCATTCTTAGCAGTCCTCATTCAACAAGATTAGTGTTACATTTGTTAGTTTGGCATGATGGTTTCTTTAGATTGCACCTTAAAGTGCAGTAACCAAAAGTATAGTTTTTATTTTTAAAATCATTTTGCTTTTCTAGATTGTTTATTAGGAATGTGACTGCTAATTGTGAAATAATCCGCAATCCCTTAATTCCTGCCTGCTGCCAGTATTTGTGTTAGTGAAAAGCTATGTTTGATGTTTGATTATGTTTTATGTCTGCTTGCTAACACCATGCTGTGCACTGATGTGCTATGTATTTGATAAGCTTACTAATAACTAATAACCTAGGATCATGACAAGTTGATATTGAATAAAATTAAAACTAGACATTAGACACTGAAATTATTTTATTTATTTATTTATTTGTTGTAGTTCCATCAAATAAGTGGTGTCTGTGGAATGATGTGGGTAGCATTTCATAGTCTGGCTCATCATTTTAAGTTAGCAAAGTGACTTATTGCTGAAACTCTTGGAGTCAGGACTCTGGACCCCAGTGAGTCATTTTGCCTTTTGTACCTGACGAATATGGCATGGCCACACTTTGCCACTAACTGGAGGTGCTGCACGGCTTTAGGTATATTTAGCAGCATGCTGTTTTGGTGCTGTCAATATTTGTTTTTTGTTTGTGTTTGAAACTAGCTTGCTCCTGCAATGACTGTTTAAAATGATAATGTTTGTCAACACCACCAAAAAAAACCCCCCAGAAAAAACATACTATTAAAAACAAAAATCATACAGAAAGCTGCATTTGCCCGTACACAAGGTTATATGGGAAAATGGCTGCAGAAACAACAATGCCATAAAACAAGAGTGTTGAAAACACAGGCTGTAAACCAAGAATGTGAAAAGAATGAAAGCAAGAGCACTACGTCCATATGTCACACACTAAATAGTTCTAAATTAGAGCCTGTATATGCCTGTTGGAGACTACATTCATCATACTCAGCTTTGGTCTGCTTCTAACCACTTTGGCAGTAAGAGCTTCCACATGCCAAGTTTGTGCAAAAGAGAGCGAGCAAGAGGGAAAAAGAGAGGGAGTGGGATATAGAGGGGGAGAGAAAATGCAGGTTATCAGCAAAGTTTACATGTCTTTAATCAGTCTGCAGTTAATTAGTGGCTTCCACACAATGTGGCCATGAGTCATTAATCATAGGAGCCTGGAGCAGTTAGCTCCGTCCAAGACATTTGGAAACAAAAGTTTTGTTTTCCATGAAGGGCCTGCACACAGCCTGGCGTTGCCTTTCTTAACCATTAGGCTGGAAATGAAAGGCCTTGTCATGGGGTTGACAGACAAGGGCCCACTGTTCAGCTCCCTGTTGGTCTTTCCCTAAACTCCATGCCACAAAGGATGACTTCACCCCTTGCACAAAGCTTACACACATGCACATATTTGGGTGCGTCTGTCGGTGCAGCACTCCACGCAAAAGCCATCAGGTCCCGCGGGCCGCCGGGGCTGCGTGATACTGCGCAGCAATCCGGCCCAGACCCCCTCGGGCTCCCCAGAACCTCCTGCAGCAGTGCACTCACACGGGGAGATCTGCAAGAAAAAAAGACGGAGGATAAATAAGTTTGGGCCAGTCTCCATGCAGGCGAATGGTCATGCGCTGTTCAGCCTGGAACGAGCATCACTCCGGAGTAGCGAGGAGTCTCGTAGTGTGTGACCCAGATGTCCAGGGCTGTCTGTGCTGATGACAGCATCGAGGCAGAGGCTTCCTAAAGAATCTGTCCCCCAAAGCTCTGACGTGCGCATTTTTAATCTGGACCCAAGATTGTTGGTGGTGGTGGGGTGGTGGTGCCTCTGTCGTCTACCTGTCCTTGGCAGATAAATTCGTTGGCTGGAATTTTTTCCGCACTTACCTCCAGTGCAAGTTGTAAATCTATTAAGGGAGAGAGGCAGGGCTTCTTGGCCCTATCACTCCGTGGGTTCTGACAGCTCCATTTACCATACCTCATCATTCTATGACAGGAACTATTTCCTGCCACTGACTCTGTTTCCCAATCCCTTCTCAGCTGAGCCGCACCGCCAAAGCGTGCGTTTCATTCTCCAGAAATTCATGAGCAGGGGCTGGCAATGGCAAAGAGGAGCTTTCAGCTGCTTTTCATGCTCGTGCATAATGTAGACATTGGCAATTTAGTGAGTGACTGGGGGAGCAGAGAGGGGGAAAATGTTCCTGTGGTTACACCGAGAACGTGATTGCCAATCAGGGCTAAAATACACAAGTAATGTCAGTCTGAGGCTAAGGTGTGTTTCAGGCAACACATATGCACCTCATAGCTTTTAGGCTGACAGACTCTTCTGGCATGTAGCTTCTGCATGTCACTGTGTTCCAGAACTCCATGTAGAGGTTAAAAAAGTGGCATCAAATGAAAGATTGTTCAAAGTTGGAGCTGCCAAAGCTTTCTACCCATCATTTATCTTGTTACTGATACATCAAATTCACTTCGTAGAGCAGTCATAAAAATGTATGAAGATGTAAATGTCTGAGTGACCCATTAATCTTGTTTAAAGTGGCAAATGTAACATGTTCCTCATCCTGGGTGACAAAGTTACACTTCACACTCTTATGAAGGATTCATTGTTGATGGCAAAATGTTCTGCATATCATTATAGTGAGCGTACTGAAATATGTAAAGCAAGCCTGTCTTGCAGAAATCATTCATGATCTCTTTGCGGAAACTGTATGTGTCGGCAGCAGTGTGGGACAGATGCCATCCCAGAAAGGATCTCTCAGCTTCACCTTGTCGTTTTAATATGAGCATCTGACTTATTTTCACAACATGGTGAGGAGTTCTGTGGTAGAAATATAACCCTCAGACATCTCCAGTGAAAGCACACACTCAAAGCCTTTTTTCCCACCTTTTGTTTCACGTGTTTTGGACATTGTTCATCATTCGTCCAGGTGACACTAGCCCAAGTGAAAGAACGGACCTCCCCGTATTCAAATATTTCCATCTGAGATGAACGATTCCCATTTGGCATTCCCTCGAGAGACATATATATATATATATATATATATATATATATATATATATATATATATATATATATATGCTTCTTTAAGAAAAATCATGAATGAATGGCGAATGGGCAAGTAGTGTGTGCATAATGCGCTGTTTCTGCTGGTCTGAGTGAAGGGTGAAGTGAATAAAAGTGCAGCGTGTTTCTTACTGGGTGTGATTAAGCACACATTCAGGCCTCACACACTGAGGAGTTTATGCGCCTTGTCACACAGGGGAAGTGATGAAGTAATGATTAATATGGGGGATGTTTGGAAATGTAAATCCCTGCTGCAACACAAATAAACGGAGGGGCTTTCTCAGGATGATTAAATGTACATTTCACAGTTGATTGAGCATGCAAGAAGTCATCCATTTTCCCCCCTGAACTCTGTAAACAGTGATGCAGGTCTCCTTTCCACTGAAGTATATGACTGTCGCCGTGGGTTTATGTGCACATACAGGCCATTGAAGATGAATGACTACTTCAATTTATATAACCGCCAGGATCTCTTGATTAGGTAATTTATATGGAGGACAGGTTTATAACCACTAACTTACCATCTTGTCCCGCAACAATTATTTCAGAAATCTGGCTGTAAAAGCAGATGGTAATTTCTGGATTTTCTCTTGCTGCCATTGACAGCCCATAACCTGGAATCTGATTTCCAATAAATCCTCTTCATGAAGCAGAGAGCAAGTCTTTCATGAAAGCAACTTCCTGGTTGGAATGGAATCGATCCATTTGGTGAATAACACTTTTATATATGAACAACTTGTTTTGCAAGTCACATGTATTTTGAAACTGGAAGAACAAACCATAGAGCATGGGTCAGTTATGGCTTGGCTGCTGCCTACCTTCATAGGTAGTAACATAATGTTTGAATGAGTGATCTAGCAGCCTCAATGATATCCTCCTTGAGAAAAACAAGAACATCTGTATCTGCTTCTATTAAACTGTAAAACTGTGCCTAGTAAATATAATTGGTGGGATTGTTCTTGAATGTTGGAAAAAGGCTTGACTGGCAACAGCCAGTTCATAGACATCAGCCTCTGTGGTTGACTAAAGCAAAATAACTTTTATTTAAAACAAGTTTTATGAATGGAGTAAATACATAAGTGACCAAGAACAGCTGAGAGTTGGTCATATGAAGAGTAGGAACTCAACTGAGGAAATAAAAAAATAAAGTAACATAATGAATAACAACTGTGCATATGACTTTAAATGTGAAAACAGTTTACTGAATGAATTAATGTGGGTGCATGTTTCTTAGTGCATGTTTCATAGAGTTGCATGCATAAAAGACGTATCATTGCCATGGTTTGCATATCATTAAACATATATTACACCCTTTGGCTACAGTCTTATAATGACTAAATGCAATCTAAGTGTGTCTCCTTCTTATGACCTAGTGACAAATGGGTAAATAGATTGCTTTTTGATAACCTCATCAGAAATTGTCAAATTGTTTAGTCACTGTAAACATATTACATGAGAAAACAGTGGTAACTTGTTATGCGGGAAGTACTTTTTGTGACTATAATATAATTCCACAGTTTCTGGTGTGCAGTGACACCATTATACATCACAAATGCAATAAAATATATTGTAGTATCAGATTTATGCCACTTTTTCCCGTCACAGTAATTTCAGTGAAAATCTGAAACGCGGCATGCGTGGTGGAGTTTTGTTGAAGTGTAGAGGACTACAATGTACAGGGCTACAGCAAGTGGGAGGCTAGCCAGTGTGAGGGCTTATGGGTAAGGGAAGGGAAGTAATTACATTCCAAAGTCACATTTCTACCACTTACGCACATTTTACACAAATCCCTCTTTGTAGAATGGTACTTTATTAATTCCCCACCTTAAAGAGTCTATTGGTTTTGGTGTAATTTACAGTTATAAATGATTATACCAATGAAAAGTAAAGGATTATGTGTTTATGAAGTTATATTTAATATGCTTTTCTTTGGCATATGAAAGCACTCTGATCTTATTGATCTTTGATGGATATCAATTGTTTCTTAATTAGTAGAAGATATTCTTTGAACTGGGGTGTGATATTGTCAGCAAATAACCCAACAAAGTCAGGCAGCATTTCTAAATGGATAGACAAAGAGTCGGACTTAGCAGCTATCACATTACATTAAGTGGCATCTCCTCCAGAAGTGAGCTGGCTGTGTCGAGCAGAGCATCTGGTGTCCTGTGGATAAGAGCTATTAACAAGCTCACTGTCTGCGGCCTCTTCCCAGCATGACTGCTTGTAAATGGTGCTCTTTTAGAGTAAAAGATCCCCTTATTGGCTCAATCGTCTATGAAAGAGCACATGGTTAGGGAACTTAAATTTAGACTCAAGAGTCACCACAAACCATGTGATAAGCAAACTGTGTTTAGTGAGTAACAGTCAGTATCTCTCACCCCAAAGCTTTCTCCCTCTCCCCTTTTTTGCTCTTTCACATTATGGCTGATATTTGCACAAGTGTGCATCTCACTGTGAGGCTGTGAGGCTTTGCTTAATTCTGCTTGAGAAAGGGTTGAGGGTTATGAAGAGAATACAGGCAAGTTAATGCAGAGCATGTTTGGGTTTAGGAGTGTATAAGTGTATTAGTGTATAAGGGGCTGGTGATATCTAATGACAGTAAGAGTGGGTAGACTGTGTGAGCAGACCCAGCATGTAGCATTAATAACAGAGAACAGGATGAACTGCATTGTCATGAGTGAAATCCAGGCTGACTCTTTGAGGCAGAACACAAATTAAATCATGCTCAGATTAGATATGCTTTCATCTACAGTTTTTGTCATTAGGCTTTGTGTAGAACTGTTAGTAAGAGTGATAGAGACATACAGCTGTTGCCAGCAGCTTGGAGTTGTTTGGATGTTCAAAGAGTGGTGCGGAGTGAAGCGAGGTCACAAGAGGTCCAACTATGTCAGTGTGGTGAACTGACACACAAAACCACACATATCTATATGCAGTGTGAGTGTTTATGGAACAGGTATAGCCAGAATATTTGTGGGAAAAGTATCTTGAAAATAGTGTGTTATGTTAAGATGCCCTTTTGTGGTCATTTTGGCGTCTAAATGTTAAGGTTTCCTAAACTGCATGTTCTGGTGAATAATGTGCATGTAACTCTGGCATCATTTGAATATAGATTTACACAATTTTTTTAATGTGTTTCATGTTTAAGATTTGACACAAAATCTATGTTTAAAAATGAATACTTGACATATTGCCAACATTCAGACACCAGTCCTTAAATGCGCATGCATGACAGCTTCATGAGTTCAAATTCACAGACTATAAATGATTTAGCACCTCAGTGGTGATTATATCATCATCACACTGACAGCTGCTTTTTTCTTTTATGTACATGAGTAGAACATACAAAGGTCTTATTCTGTAGTTAGGTTACATACAGCCTAAAAAACAAACACACACACACACACACACACACACACACACACACACACACACACACACACACACACACACACACACACACGTGTGTCCCCCATGACCCTAGCTATGCCTATGAGAAGAGTAACTAGCATAAAACCATGATGAGAAGAAACATGAAAGTCCCTCCCAATAGCAGACCTGCAGGCGTATATTTGGCTGACTAATGTGTTCTTGATCACCTGGTATTTCACTTCACCTTTTACTACAAGCCATTCCTCATTTCACAGACTCTGCAGAGAGGTTAAATATTAGCCCGGAGTATATGGCACATGCTACAACAATGGCTGTTGATTGGCGGTGTCTATGAAATCGAGAATAAATTACTTGGTAATGAATAATATAATACCACTCTGTTTATTAAGCAAAAGTGGACTCCTGCTGTGGAGTGACCATATTTTTCTTTGTACTGACAAAAACAAATATTCACAAAAAAAGGCCTATTCATATTTTATCATGCTGCTCTTTTATGAACACTGGAGGTAAATCATGCATCAAATATTAAAACACATTTTTGTGTGTGCTTATGTGCATGTCACATCAGACATATCTGATGCGTGTAACCTTTTGGATCTGGGCAGGCAAGTGTTTAAAGCCTAAAGCTTTGTAGTTAAAGCCTGATACCTGGCTTGTTTATGAGGTCCACGGCAGATTATTAATCACTGCTGAAGTCCCCTCAGCACGGCCCTGCCTGCAGGACACTTTAACACCCAGCACACGCAACGGAAAACAGGGTGCTGCAAAAGCACACACTGGTAAATTATTTAGAGGTATGTAGCAAATTACAGTGCATGTCCCATTTATCACATATATTTAGTGAAAAATGTCCACAGGGTGAGCAGGCGACACTGGGAGCAGAGCGTGCTGAACCCAGAGGCTTGCTAAACCTCGTCTCTGTATTTTATGGAAGTTTTGCCACAAGCAGCTAATTAACTGAGAGTAATTATGAACAATGGTCTTTAGAGCATCATAGAGTGCTGTTCAGTGGCAGCTTTCCCCAAAGCTCAGTTTTGTATTGCTAAGTCATACGACCCTCACAAATCGATTATACAAACAAACAAACAAACAAATAAATAAATAAATAAAAATACTTGAAATGGTCCCCTGTGCCCCTTAAAGGAAAAAAGATGTTTTGTTCAAAGCGATGAAGTTCAGGTAACATGTTTGACATGAACACAGGAGAAGCCTTAATAATTTAAACATTGAAATATAAGCAGTGAACTACACATTATACAGTGTGAACACTGTTCTCTCTCATAACAAGCAATCACATATTACTTTTATCATTTTCTCTGATTTATTCTCATTGCATGTCAGCGCCTTATCCCAACAGCCTGTCCTTATCTGCTAGGTATGACTGACAGCCCATCACTCTTACCCATCTCACCAAATGGGAAATGTAATGCTTGTCAAAACAGTAACTTGTCTTTAGACACATTTCAAATCTATGCCCCTGAAAGTGCAAAATTGTAACTTTAGACATATGTTTCAAAATTTATATGGTTTTAAAATGCATTAAATATGCACATAATTGTGTAACTACATTATAGTGATTCATGATGGTTGAAATCATTTTTTTATGTATCTGTATCTGGTTTTACTGTAACTCCCAAACCTGTAAGCAGATTTACAATATAAACTTCTTAAAAACTCCTATAGGGGGAGCTGTAGATGATACTTCATCCCCTAACGCTCAGAATTACAGCTATTGTGTCTGTGTCTTTATGCATTCCCAACTTGATTAATAAAACTATCACATGAAATACTAATGAGACTTAAAATGTGTTCAAACATTTATTGTAAGCTAGCATCCATCCTGAGTCATTACTCAGCCATTCTTTCTGTCCACTGTGTCTACTGCAATCAGACAATGGAAGTTTCCGGATCCAGCGCCATATGGCATACAGCTGCACAAGACTGCAGAGGGGACTGTGACGTGTGGCTGTGTAGTCTTCAGAGGCAGAAGATATCTGTGGGGGGTCATGGTCCACACACACATCCTCAGAGTTCCATCACACTGCATACTGGAGTTGGTGGGGTGACTGGGGTCAAGGAGACTACAGCAGCTGGAGCCTACGCTGTCTCCTCCTGCGCAGAGGATGATGTATGAGGAGCAGATATTATATACTGTTTTCAGGTGCTTTTTATGTGCTCAACGCAAGTGGAACAATTTTACTGGAACATTCATTAAATGAGCAGGACATTTTGTGTTGGTAGTTTTTAAGTTGTCTTGCATCTAGGCCTTTTTATGAGGTTACTATATCACTGTCTCATTTAGGGGCACTGATTGTGTTTGTCATTAACAGAAATTTCTGCTTTATGCCTGTGCCAATCAGATTTATTCTGTTAGAGAAAGTTTCGCTGGTTTGTGAGTGTGTGTACAATTGTGGTTTGTTTTGTGTGTGTTTGTGTGTGTGTGTGTGTTGTGTGCAGTGTGTGTATGTTTGTGTCTGTGTGTGTGCACGTGTGCTGATGTCTGAGAGCTGATGATGGATGTGTGTATGGAGACGCTCCTGGAGCTGTGATCTCCCACCAGATGTGTCTGAGCCAGGGGGAGATGTTCCATGCAGGCTGTCAGGATGGGAGTGCTTTTAGAGGAAACCCAGGTGTTGGCCCCCGGACAGCTGAGAGAAATAAACTGTGTGGTGTTAGGACGATCGTCCTAACACCACATCCAGTTGAGATCCAGTCTCCAAATTACATCTTAATAAACTCTTGTTGGCAAACTGCTTATAAGGTGGTTAAATATCCTCTGACTGAAACTCAATTACATGATAAATGACTGTTGTTTCTACTGAATTTATACATCATATCATAGTAGTCGGATCTACTTTAAACAGAAACTGGGGTAAATATGTGAAGCCCTTTCACAGTCTTGCATCTACTGGACATGTTAGAATAGTAATATGAAGCATTTATTTTCCAAGGATTTTTGATGATTCGATATTTGTGTAAAGTTAACAAACAAGGCCCATCAGCAGGACTTCAATGGCATGTCTGCACACTTCCTGCAGGATGCTTCCTTCACATACTACGCTGTGTACTACAAAAGTGCAGTTATGCTTGATATTTGTGCACTTCAAGTACAAGCGTACCACCTTCATGTAGTGCTGTAACTGCTTTGCAGTTTGAGGAGAGCATTGCAATTTTCTTTGGCACTGTGCACAACATGCTCTCACAATTCAATTATCCAAAAGAAGTGATGACATTTCTTAATCCTCCTGTACACCAAGCATGCAGGTAATTCCTTTATACTCATGCAAAATACCCATGTCATCTCTGTTTTATTTTTCTTTTTGCTTCCTTGTCTGTGGGGCAAGAGGGAAGCCAGACTGAAGGGGATTTTTGTCTCCTGTTTTGCAGTTAACAGTAAAATACATTAAAGCAATAAAAATAATGGGAGTCCCATGTTTCCTGAGGCTGTGTAGCCTGGACCCATTTGTCTCCTGGTCAGCTCCATTAGAGTGGCTCTCTAGCTCAGAACTGGCAGCCTCTCCGTTTGTTCCAGATCAACAAGGGAGACATCATCACTGCCTGCATGAATATCACTTCAGAAGTTCCACTTGCAGATCATGTGAGCACAAAGAATCACAACCTAACAAAGGTGAAGCTAGCAGCCAGCACCCAGAACTGCCAGAATAGTGTGGATGTTGGCTACAGTCTAATAACTGATATCAACTTGCCAGATATAGCTGTCACAAATCACTTGAGTGTTATATGTTTAATTCCTTATCCTGCATGGATCTAAGAAGATCAAAAACACAATTCTGTGCAACAACTGTGATATTAGCATGAGCAGCGAGGCATGTTGACAGTCCGTCATTAGGTCTGTCATGCTATCTGTTCTGAATGGAAATGTGGCTGCTAATATTATTCAGTGTCTGCTCAAGAAAATGAACTTTCATCGCATTGCGAACATGCTTTAACAACCACACAAGGAACATGGCATGTAATTTTATTATAATCAGAAGTGCACTCAAAAAATGTTCCCAAGATTGACAGTATGGTTTAAGCTTAATGCACAGACTGTGGAAGATGATACATTCCCACTGGAACAACTGAGATTCTGATGTATAAGTACTAAAATGCTATAATGTGTTTAAAAAAGAGTCAGTTGAAATAGATTTAAATAATAATGCTTCATTTCCTAGGAATATCTATTACATTTATGTGCAAAACAGATGTAGTTCTACTCCTTGTGCTTCAGTTTTATTAGTTGAACGTAAAAGCCTAAAAAGTTGTTTTGTTATAACTTTTCAAGTAGTTAGTTTAGTTTACTTAGTCACACTTCCTCACATCCCACTCTCAGAAACACCACCCAACATTATAAAGACAAAGGTTATAGTCACTACTTTGTTGAGAATGTCCAAATTAACACTTTTATTACATTCTTGGTTCAATCTCCCTGGGTTTATATATATAGGCCTTAAAGGTAATTACCATAACCTGGCAGAAATTCAGTCATCTTTAGATGTGCACATAGATCATTTCAAACGTGATATCAGAAGGTCTATGTGTATGGGCCTATTTTTGACATCTTCTCTGCTATTTACATTTGGCACTGACAGCCATCAGAGCCATCAGTGAGCTCTTTACGCGTGCAGGACCATTAAGTATTCTCAGACACAGGGCTCATTTCCATAAAATATTCTTTGTCAAAACCTAAAAAGTGCAAATGAAACAGGCATTGAGGTATGATAGCAAAGCCCCGCGAGCGGCCGTAAATGACCTCAATTATGCACTTACAGCGCAAGGAGATGCCTGGCAAAGTAGAACCTTTGAATGGCAAGCCGTGGCAGTAGCCGTTTTTCTTTTGGCCCATCTCACCTTGATGAGCACTTTGAATTTGTAAATCAATGAGGGGGAGAAAGAGCGTGAGCGAGAGAGCGAAGGAGAGAGCGTGTAAGCGTGCAGTGGTAACTGGAGCTGCCGTGTTCAATGAGAGAATTGTTTGCCTGGGTCTCCATTACCGCTCTCTCTGGGAGCCTGAACCAGGATGAATCTGTCAAAAGGAGATAGTTCAACATTGATGAATATGACATGTGACCATTGATGATGTTGATTTTATCTCTTGAGATTAGCAAGATTTACTTCGGATGGGTAATAATGTCATTTGCTTGATGCAGTGGATCTGTTTATGAGCTGATTAAATCGTGAGGCTCCTGCTTCATTTCATGCTGTTTAGCTCATGGCTTCATTACTGCAATCACAAAAGCTGTGGACATTTCTGCATCCTGTGTCACCATAAATCACCATTTAAAACTGTCTTTCACCTGCACACCTTAGATGAGGGAAAAGCAGTCTTTAAAGGAAGCCAAGATTTCCTACTGCAATATTTTGTGTGAATGAATATTACATTTAGTTTGACCTAATCCACAGATCCAAATGTCAGTAGCCCAAGACATCTCTCTCACGTTTTTCATGAGCAAGAGTCTGAGGGTGAGCCTCTTATTCTGTTGTAAAAGGATTCTCTGTCATTATTTTAATCCCACAAATCAAGCTACTTTTTTGAATGAGAAACAGATCGAACTCTGACTTCTGACTGGGAGTTTAACAGTTTAGTGCTGCTTACATATTGACACAGCTGTTGCTCAAACTATAGACTTGCCTTCACAGCCCATGGTCTGCCTGTATGTTTTGTCGCACGCCTAGTAATTACATCTATGTTGGTGGTAATTCGGTGCTGTTAAGTAAGGGAGTGGAGGGTGATTCAGTGGTGGAGTCTTCTGGATCCAGGTGTCTCCCTGGGTTCAGCTCTCCATGATGTCAGGGTTTAAAAACAGTGCTGCGTTAGATGAGGCCAAACCACAAACTGGCTTAGAAAATCGAGCCATTGCATTGTGGGCTACCCTGAGACAGCCTTGAAAGACATCTTTTTAATGTGGTCTATAATACAAGTATTCATCTTCACCAATGCAATTAGTTCTTCTTACACTCCAAGTATGAGGCTGTGTCAGATGCCATGTATGTGAGAAGAATCAGCTTGAAATGACACTTTCAAAGGTAATTAATGGGTAGTGCATTTTATGAGTGTGATAGGCTTTATACTGTTGAGTCATAAAATGTTGTTTGTGCTGTTTTTACACGACTGCAGGTTTGGATAACGATTCCCCTCCTAAGGCCCTACTAAAACAGTCCTTGAACCAGTGTTGCTTTTTAATGTAGAGTGCTAAACCTTGATCCCGGTGGTGTCATACTATACAGTGACCCCTAGTTTTGGTTCATCAACATGTCCTACTGTGAAACCTAGCATGAATCGGACACCATTCCTCACAGAGTTGCTACAGGTCTCAATAACATGGCACCTTTTAAATGCCAGCAATACCGAGGACATAGTTCGCCGTATTTATCTCCTACATAAACATTGCAAAGTTGATCAAAAGTATAAGCTGCACTGTGGTACTGGGCTGTGTAGGCCTGTGTTCCTCTTTATTCTCCTTAGACACAGTAAGCGGCAGCAGAAAAGCAGGCGGGGTAATTTATGCACACATGTGCCTGCGAGCACGTCTGATGACAGGCCCGGGAGGAGGGGCACATGATGAATGGCTTTCCATCGGGGACCGCCACACAGCCACCATGATGTGGATAAAAATGGAAATTGCTCTCTTTCACCGTCATTACATCAGTTTAAAGCTTGTGTGGGCCTCCGGAACATACTCTAGTTGCTCTTCAGGTTTTTAACATATATATATATATATATATATATATATATATATATATATATATATATATATATATATATATATATATATATATATATATATATATATATGAGGATTGTTAAAATATCCATATCTATAAAATTATGTAATAATAAAATTGCAATAATTACTGTATATTGCATACTAAAACGTTTACACAATACTATCTAATAACACACACTAGTCTTCATAATAATAAATAGGATACAACTGACTAAATCGACCCATTGTAAATTGTCCTTAACAATTTATAGTGGATGGCTTTAACGTTGGTATGTAATACGCTACCTACAGATGTAGCCAAGCAGATGGGATATAATACCAATCCTGAAAAGTTTTTATTTATTAGAAAAAAAAAGCAATTTAAACAATCACCAAACTTCCTACAGTTCATATTTTTTTATAAAGTGGTAAATGGTTCCGTGGTAATTGTTAAGTTCGAACTAAAACCGCTTGCACGTCTTTTCGCATTCCCCAGGAGCATCGTTATATTATAGTGCTCTCGTATAGCAGGGCAGTTTATTTTATTTTATTTTATTTTATTTTATTTTATTTTATTTTATTTTATTTTATTTTATTTTATTTTTATTTTTGAATTATATATTGAGATAACAGTCTAAATATCATTATTAACATAACAAAAAGTAGATACATTAAAATAGAAAGAAAAAAAGCCAGCGCTTCTATTTCTGCAAAAAAGTTGCGGAAAAAAAATCTACATTATTTACACACAGCACACAGTGTTTCCGCATTTAGGCTTTCCGTACTTCTTAGGCTTTATATATATATATATATATATATATATATATATATATATATATATATATATATATATATATACACACACACATATATTGGCAAATTTTATTTCAAGGAATGGTAAACAGTTTAAAAATAAATCGAAAATTAACGTTGTGTGTAACCTATAGGCCTAATAGTCTTTCATGATCAGCAGTGTCTTCAGCGATGTTGAAATTGCAAGCTACCGCAAGAAAAAAAGTCGGTAAATAGCCTAGTGTAACTTCATAATCAATCCTTGTAAAGGTAAAGAAGTAGGCTATAGACAAGGTTTGATTAACCTCATTTGAATGGCGGTGTCATATAACGAGAACATCCGCTGAAGTTTTGCCTAATGTAAAATCCCCCCAAAAAACAACTGGTGAAACTTTTTTTGAAAAGTCTGTAACATTTTATATATAAGCATGAAAGTGGTTTTCATATCAGGTTGTCTAATCGATACTAAACATTCATAGCGCAGAGATTGCGAGTAATTCATACATAGTTATACGGTAGTTAAAAAGCGCACTGAACAAAGCCGAAATTCTGAAAAAATTTTGTCCTTCAGAACATTCAGAAATAGACCTAACTCATTGCCTGGAATGGGTCATTTGTGGCAGAAATTATCGCCATATTTAACTTGTTAGAATTGTGTGTTTTACTTTTAATGACAAAATTCAACTTGTCTGGAAAAAGAAAATCAAGGATTATACGCAGGCGTTCGTAATAGGTTCCATTAGAGTTTACTTGTTCGTAAACAGGTAGCACACAATCTATAAGATATAAATTGGGATAAATGCCATAATGTGGGTATAATTGTAATAAACTTTACAGCTAGATATTCAGAAGTTGTAGAAAAGATATCGTACCTGTGCGTCATATTAACTTTAAGCCAAATATCCATTATTTCAGTAAAACATGGGGACAGTACTGGTGACTAAGTATTTTGTAATAATATTATAATTATTTTTAAATAAGAAAGTAGAATAATTAAAAGTCTGAATTAATTTATTAAATTCACGGTGTAAAATTATCACCTTAAAAACTGCTGTTAAATTTCAACTTATCAAAGTTTTTAAAAGCTTTTCCGCCTATTTTTCATCCATTTTTATTTGATATTAATTTATATAGTTCATTTGTACATGATAATATTGATAGTGGTGTTAATTGATTAATGGCAAGATTTGTATCTTAACCCCGCAACTTAAAAATCCCCCTAAATTCAAATAACCTAATGTGTACCGTCTTTTCGTGTTTTAGTTAAAGAATACTGACGCCACAAATATGGAACAGAATTGTTTCTTATTTTTCCAGAATACATACAAAAAAATACCAATTCTCTCTCCATGGTATACACCTGAAAAATAACGGCAATTTAAAATTATGTGGACAATTTGGGATTTAAAAAACAAACATGCATGTAAATTATTTTCTTTTCAATGAGACATTAAATAAGAACGTACAATACAATCATAGCAATTTCAAATCAACGTCGAACTGAAGAACCCTATTTTATTAGTATTCTAACATGTTTCACTTTACCTACTGGGTTTAAACGTAATGCACTTTTGAGTTGCTCAAATATTTTCCATTGTATTATTGTCCGCTTTAAGCTGACATAAATAAATACAGTGAGTCCACGGATCCAGTCCTTCAGTGGTGCGTTGATATAAAAGTCTTTATAGTTGAATCTTTATAATCTATAAATTTGGGAGTCTGTTTCACTGGTATCCAAGCGCTGATGCTGTGGTAAGTCTTTGACCGTACAGTGCATAGGGAGAGTAATACGGGCCAGTAGCGGCAGGTACGGGGACTGGGGCACCGGGAGTTGGCAATGGGCTCTTTGAATAAGGATGATAGCGGCTGCTTAGTCCTAATGCATGATGCGGACTCCTAAGTGCCAATGTCCCAGGGCTCCCAGGAGCTCCCGAGGGTGGCATGTGCATATGGCATGCCATAGCTGCGGCGGCAGCGCTAGCTAGCGATGATGAACTGGGGTAACCCGATATTAACTTGTCGGCACCAGTGAAAGCGGTGTGCGTCCGCAGGTGGTTAAGAAGTTCTTCGGATGATGAGAAACGCTTGTCACAAGGTCCATTAGCCGAAACCCAGTTACAGACATGTGGCAAGGGGTCATTGGGAAGCATGAAGCCATAGGGATACAAAGGGTGTCCACCAAAAGATGGCGGCGTGGAGTGAACGCCGTGCAAAGGATGTGTCGGGTACATGAGTGGATATCCGGACTTCAAGGCAGCGGCTGCAGCCGCCGAGTCGTGCGTGCAGGAGGCACTGGCTGCACCAGCTAAGTGACTGGCACAATGGTAACTTAAGCAGTATGGGTCTCTACAAAGGCTTGCAGACATTATCGATGGAGGAGATGCCCCGGCTAAGGGGCTTGATCCAGCTTTACTGCAGCCCAACGAACTGGCAAGCTGTGCATTAACCAGGCTTCCACCGTGGGGAAGGAAATGTTGAGGGTAACCAGCGTAGGCCCCTGCTAAACTTCCAGGGTACGTCATGCCGGCTGGTGGTAAAGGAAAAACTGTCTGTCCTGGTTTGTATGGCGAAACAGGAGCTACAAGTCCTGACCCTAGAACGGATGCCGAGGAAGCGGAGGTAACAGACGATGACTCCGACGTAGTGGGCTTTGATCCTGATGTTGTTTCCTGGTGCTGGTTGACTTCCACGTTAATTCCAGCACAGCTTACGCTTATCCTGCTGTGGCTGACATTGGTAGGTCCAGATCCATCTGCAGTACAATTCTTATTACAATCAGATTCTTTCTTTTCATCTCTCTCTCCTTTGCCATCCGATGGCATTGGGGAAGCCGAAGTGCTGGAATTCGGACTGCCAGTCCTGGGAGTAAACGGCTGGCAGGTGGCGCTAGGCACACGGAAACCAGACTTTTCCCCACTCGAAACCCCCGAGGACGAGTCCTTCTTATCTGCTGGTTTAGAGTAAGGTTTGAAGCTGGATTTGTCTTCCACGCCGATGTCACTCAATTTTAAAGGACCGGATTTGGATTCCTTTTCGTTAGATCCATTTGATGTTACGGAGGAGAGCTTTGAGGAGGGTGGTGGGTCCGGTTTACCAATCTGAGAACATGTTTGCGCAAGAAGCGCAAGCGGACTTTTCTTGGCGTCTAGCTGCAAGAACAGACAAACACACACTTAATATCTAAACATATACATATTCAAGAGGAGCTATATAAGGGTATTGACAAACATATAACAATAGGCTATAGTACATATTACAATTTAATAAATTTCTAATGCACTCGTTATTTTTTCCTCGGCGTTAGTAAAAGTACGATACGCATCGCGGAGCACCGTGTAGAACGGAAAACATGCTATATCAAGAAGATATTCTCGATCAAATCCGTAGGGTGTAATACGATTATAGAATCTCAGAATACGATAGAGAATCGTATTAGACCAAATTTCCCAGTATATTTTTTTCGATAACCGTTGTGTGTAATGGGTCATGTATGGGCTATTTTCTTACGAGTCACACATCGCGCCGTCATTTTCGTAAAAACCAACAATCATGGATTTAAAAATATAAAATACGTAATAATTAATTAAAGTCTTACCTCGATTGGACTAACCGGAGTAGACGGTAAAGGTTGAAGGTACTCTGGGTGCAAAATGTGTCCAGTGCGTGCCGTAAGCATTTTCAAAACCTTGATGGGAAGTCGGTTAGCTTGCCGTACAGGGTCCGATGGAGGAACGGAATGGAGAAAAGGCTTGTTGATGGTTGCGGTGCTATTATTCCGAGACTTGCTGCTTTCCCAGGCTAGATTAGTATCGCTATTTCTTAGAGCAGTAGCGGAGGGCGATGTGATCATGACCCAATTCTCGTTTATTTTGTTGGTATTTCATTCATCTGATTCATTAATAACTAGTTCGAAATAATCTTCTTTAAAACGGTTTGGAAATAAAGACAAATAATGTAATCCGTTCGGTTATAGTGTAAGGCAGGAGCACAGCGCGAAGCTATCGCAAATCCGGAGCTGCGTCTGACACCACAGGCATAGCGCGCTCTGTCTCTTCCTGTAGGTCCGCGCGCTAGTCCTCCCAACCCTAGAACTGGTAGAAATTTTCACTTCAAAAGCAGCTGAATTAGTCTGAGATTAAAGCCTTTGCCGCCTTCCAATCAAATGGGACCCCGAGGTGATTGGAGGGTCAAGGGGATGTGACGTTCTCCTTTCTCTAAGCGCCACTATTTTGACAGCTTGGGGGAGGAGATTTTGCTAAATGTGTTGCTTCTCGTGCGCGCCGTAGCTTCTTATAAAGTAGTCTATGTCAGCCCTTACCTCTATAAATTCCCGGTTAGGTTAAAACAGACTGGAAAGTTATGCGTGTATCTCCTTGTAGTCTGTGTTACATCTTCCAATGCACCAGCTGCGACCTAACCGCAGGCACGTTTTCAAGAAGTGAGCTACATACTGTAAGTTTCATCATATTAATTACAAACCATTAAGAATATAAGGGAATATTTTAGCGTCTGTTTTTACATAAGGTGACGGTCACTTATTTTGTTAAAAGTTTCTAAATGTGCCTACTATTTTGTAACCTACTGTATTTTTCATGTTGGCTCTCTGCTTCATTCATTTGAAAGCAAGTTCGTAAGGCAAAACAGAAGATCAACTTGTGGTGTTTGAATTCCCCAATCAGACAAGCGTTGACAGGAGCAGACCAATGCAGTGATAGAGGGATGTGAATGTCACATGTTTTCAGTATAATATACACCGCCCTTCTATTTCTATCCCCACCCCTCCGTCAACTGTCAATTCTGCTCGACCGCAATCAATCAGTTATTTGTCAGTCGCTGTCAATCCTCCTCTTGATTTATGTCAGCTCTTGTAGCTGATTACAAGCCTCGGGTGAATAGGAAAAGGGCAAATGAAAAAGCACCTTTTTATAGAGAGTTAATATGAGTTGCATAGTACTTCAGTTTTATTCAGTTTGGAAAGGTATAAATGTAAGACGCCCAGATGTGGAAACAAGGAAATCTACCGTGATCATATTTACTCCTTGTTGGACTGTAGTAAGTATTTCGGAGTCATAACAATGTACAGGTATTTTCGCATGCTATTACTAAAAGTAACTTTTAAAAGAATTTAATAATATAGTCTATACGATGCATGCTACTGATGCATTTGTGCATTAGCCACTTGAATTGAAATTTGTTAGGTGATATATATATTTTAAATGTAACATGACATGAAATATCGAAACTACGTAGCAAATTCTACTAAACTTTAAAAATAATTTTCAGTAGGCACTGCGTCATTTTTCCAAAGATAGATTACCTCTTCATTTTCTGAAATTTTCAACGTGTAAATTGTTCTGGAATAAATGGGATTTGCTCTAAAAAATCTGGTGTTCTTGAATCTTGACTCAGGATTTCAACAGCCTCGAGCAGTAACTACTAGGCCCGTTCTAAGGCCAAACACCAAAATAGGTACAAAGCCAGGTCAAATGCACTTTTGCTGGATTGTTAAGATTTGCACCATAGGCTTTTGTTTTCCGGAAGATGTAATATCTTTTCAACACATACAAGCATATCTGAATTATTTATTACATATATCTGCAGTCATTGATATTACACACTTGGAAAGTAAGAGTTTAAGAAGAAAAAAGGTCCAGGCAGTTTGATATTTGTGGCTACAAAATTTTATTTTGCACACAAAAATTATTTATATTAAATGAGAATGATAAAATATATGAATAAAAGAGAAATGCTCTGTTAGACATATTAGAAAAGAAGTTTAAAATGCCTTGAACTATTCACCGCTGAGACGGCTAATCAGTATTGAGGCTCCGGGGCAGTCGGGCAGCTTTTCAATGCGCTTCGCCTTTCATCTCGCACTGGATGGAGGCGCTCAATTAAAAGCCTATCAGTTTGTAAGTAAATCAACGCCTATCAAAGTTGTCACATCAAACAAAACGATTATTATTGCAACCCGCCTCCTCCATTAATCTCCTTCTGCGGTAATCCGCTTGACAGGTCATCTTGGAGAGCAAGAAAACCTGGAGTGGACAGTCATGGGGTGTAGAATTTTATCTATTTCAAAAACCACGATCAAACCCTTCTAAGCGAAGAGGGACAATAACTTCCTTCTTTCCTTTTCTTCTTTGTCTTTTGCTTGGTGTTAAACACAGCATTAACAAGTTATATGCTACAAAATTACTTTTTGCCGCTTTGCTTTGAACCTTAAAACAAAGTTGTTAAACTTCAACAACTCTACACTCATAGACTCGTAGGAACTATAATATCCAGGTAATACCTCACTGGATCTACTATCAGACTTTTTTTTGTCTGTTTGTATTTTCAAGTGAAATAATAAATACATGTTACGTGTTTTTGAATCTGATTTAGAAGTGATAACTATGCTACTGTTACAGGCGGTTTTATACACAGATTATATATTTCTCGCACGCTTATAAAGTTAAGACAACAACCACAAATTTACAAAGGGGTTTTGCTACAAAAGAACGGCAGGGAACATTACTAATTCAACCCCAAAATAAATTCTGAAACATCATGTGTTTGCGTCACCATTTCTTTACTAACTTAATTAAGAACAATATTTACAAGTTTGTTTAAAATACGTGCTTAAACGTATTAAGTAAACTACAAACAACATAATGTTTGAAACAAATTATTCAGCATAGGAAACAGTGGAAGGAGTGGATGCAACCATTCAAATTGTCTTTCGCATTTAGAGTCTTGCCGAAGAGAAATTCGTAGCTCAGTATGCAGAGATTTGTGATTGATAACAGGGTTGCTGTTTTCTGCAGGGCCTGTCAGTGCGTGACACAATGCGTGAGTTATTAGGTCGGAGAAGGGCAACCATAAATTTCCAGCGTCAGGGAAAAACTCTTTATTGTCTGCATGACGAATGGGCTTCTGAACCAGACACCAACTACTCGGTATTACCCTTAAATGGGAACACATTTTTCAAGGCTATAATTCATGATATTTAAATAGAAAGTTTTAAAATGTTTCCATATATGTCATATCAATGGCATGTTTATGAATCACTCTTTATTTAAAAATAATTTTTTTTGCAACGCCGATCTTCCTTACGCGCAAGAGGACTTTACTCCACGGAGACTCGAAATACAGTAGAAAGATCAAGTTTTTAGATGCGAATGTAAAGAGTATATTTATAGAAGATTTAAATGCACAAAACCAGAAATACATTTCATATACACGTAGAACAAGGTAAAAGCTTCTAAGGTTAGGGTTATTACATTAATGGAAAAGAATACAGAGTAGACAATGAGAAGTCTACTAATCTACGCGGGCAATGTAGACACCGCTCATTTTCCTTCTATATTTATTTATTTAGGTAATTAAAGGACATGTTATATGTTTCGATGGTAAATTGAAAATAACTGTAATAAACACTATGCAATTCAGTAATCTAACTCTTTAAAAAAGTAAATAGATTATTACAATTTGTGACCGAGTTCTAAGTTAGGGAGGCTTGTTTTAGCGGGCGAGCCCCTTTTACTTTTGCAGAATAAGAAAAGCATCGCAAGTTGAACTCGTCATAACAGCCACGTAATTATAACATGCATTATACAAACGCACAGGTTTCTCGTAATATCAAAGCGAAAGAGATCGCAACGAACCACTTTACCTGACATTATAGGCTAAAGCACTCCGATTGTAAGAAAGAGGTAATAAAAAGTAGCGTTTCATGAACGTCCGTGTGTTTTGTTTTAATGGCTACTCAGAAACGGTCTTTCCAGTGACGTCTTGTACATATAGTGATATTTTTTGCTGCCGTTTTGCTCTACCAGAAGCTTGTAGACAGCGCTCATTTCTCCTGGGTCTGCGTCTCCCAAACTTCCGCTTATGGGTGGATCCCCGTGACGTGCCTGCAGCACATGACGAGGTCGCCCACACTGCTTGCGGGTGCTGTAATACTCACGCTAGGGTCTGTTATTTTCATTTTAACATCATTTTAAGCGACTTAACTAATACCGACGCAAAGGATACCTAAATAGGCAACTAGTATGATCTAATAGGCAATACAATCTAAGTTTTAAGTATGTGGGTCACAAAGACGTTGCCCGTTTTTGAACTGTAGTTCTTCCTAGAGGAAAGTATCCTAGAGTAATCTTGTGTGATGAATTATTATTAGGCTATTATTATTAGTATTAGGCTAGTAGCATCAGTGGATATATTTCCCAAAATGAAGGAGAAATACACGTTTAAGCCTTTCTCTCATTTTTTTCCATGTCTCCATCTATCTTACATATCTAGTTTGTCAGCTGCCGTACGCCTTCAGCACCTTTGGGTAGGTACAAAATAGCAGACCGTTAGGCAGGCCACTCATTTAATAATAATGTTCGGGCTACTCCGACCCTGTACAACACAGGGAGTGTTTTAAAGGAGACACATTTTCATATGAAAAGTATTTCCTACTCTCTCTCTCACTCTTTTTAGTTACGATACCAGCACAAATAGTTGCACAAGACCTTGTGGAAAGTCAACTCTTGCTCCTTCCTTGACGAGTAGGCGCTGCATGAGCTCGGGGATTTAATAGTGGCGCGTGCGTCCTTCTCAGATCAGCTGACTTTAACATGCGGAAGAAGTAAATTAGAAAGGTTGGTCGCTGAAAAGCTGAGATTAAAAAAAGTTTGATTTAGGAAGATCAAAGCATAGGCTATTAAGATAAAAAAGTTAAGGATTCTGGTCAGTCTGCTTCCGATATTTTACGCTCTCTGATCTGTCAGCAGTCTGGAATGGCACACAGCGAGGCAGTGGTTGTTGTAAATGAAACTCAGGTAAGTGGGCTGAAAGCCCTGGCACTGCCTACTTGTGCTTTTCATATTGAATAACTCATCTACCGTGTGGAATGTCTCAGGATTGGAGTATTTACAATAGCCAGCTATTTTCACTGTTATAAAATAGCCTACTAGGCAACGTCATATCAGGCGCGAGTTTTAAAAACACGAGAGTAGTCTTGTAGTCACGAGACAACTGTCGTGTAGGTAAACTCCCACTATAAAAGAAAGAAGTAGGCATATTCTGTTGAACTATTTTGTTTAAATTATAAAGGCCAAGAGTAACATTGTTACATTCAGAGGAAATGTAGCTTTCTATAAGCTGTCCGACGTACCAGGTCCATCGTTACCCGCAGGTGGATTATTGCACACAACATGCATTGTTACGTGTTATCAGTAATACAAACTGATTACTTGTTAGTGTACCGTCGAAGACCCACCCTTTACAGGTGACTGAAGAATTCTCTCTCTCTCTCTCTCTCTCTCTCTCTCTCTCTCTCTCTCTCTCTCTCTCTCTCTCTCTCTCTCTCTCTCTCTCTCCCTCCTCCTCCTCCTCCTCCTCTCCTCCCCCACGTCTATTTTGTTTCTGAATTTCCGAATTTAAGGTGTCCTATATTGGACATGATTGTGAGGTCATTCCAGATTTTCTTGTAGCTAACTATGGAAGGTTTGCAACACGACTAGATCTCAGCTTCAACCGACTGAGGTAAGATGTCAATAATGCCTACACACGAAAATATGTGTTAAAGAGGAGCAGCGTTGGAGAGTAAGACAGTTCTGCATAATAGTTATAGTCTGAAATTATTATGACTTTATTGGGTTAAAACTGAAGAGTGCACAGTCATGACAAGCACAGCACTTGTTATCTTGGCACTTACATAACCTACAGAAGTTTAGCTGAGGAGTTTGTTGTATTACTTGTCTGAATTTGGTGTTTCTTTGAACATAATTAGGGCCCTTGACATTGTTCTTTGCTGGCCGCATGAGGTTTCTAAGTTCTCTGCAATATATTAACTTCTGTTTTTTTTTTTTCTCTGCTATTATGTCACATCCGGGATGAACTCTTTGGAAATATGCTTTCATTGCACTGCTTTTGAAATTGCTGTCACAACAAATGAATACCTGTGTAATCTTGCAACACATCAAGCTTGTGAAATTCACTTTATTTAATTTATTTCCATTCTTTTGATCCTTTCTTTCTTGAAAGTGAATATCTTGTATGATAAAAAAAACTTCTTCAAAACATGGATCCATAATTTAAACAACAACAACAAAAAAATACATAAGTGGTGAAAAGTACTCTACTACTTGAAGACTGTTATTTTCAGAGGTAATGCTTAAAAAGTATTTACAGCACCATCATGTGACTTGAAATCTTTGACTCAGTGTACCTGCCATGTACACAGACACATTTATGCATTATGTGCAATTTAATATCTGCATTATGTGCATTATGTGGTTTGGAATGTCATCGAGACATTAAAGGGCCTAGGCCCTGAAGTGGCATACTGTGGTGGTATGAAAGTTCTGATCAATAAATGTGACATGTTAATGCTGAGCAAATAGAATAAAAGATTCCTTTGATAGGACATGAAGAAGCACCTTGTGGCAGCCAGGGAGGGGGATGCCATTTCACCAGCAGGACTAGCAAAGTTGATCTGACATCTAAAAGAGGAGAGATGATGGTTATAAGGTGCTTTTGTTTCAGACTTCTTTTCTTGACCTGTCAGGTCTTGAAGGACTCTGAATGGGCCTCTCTTTGTCATGTGAAAATTGTCGTCTTTAGGCAGTTATCTGTGCTGAAAATGTGGATTCTTTCGTTTAATTGATTCGCCTTGCGCTCTAGACTGTCAGATTAATAATTGCTAAATCCTGGGCTGCTTCAGTGTGTCATGCAAAAATGTGCGCTTATCTGTGCATTAATATTCCTAATGAGCCATTTGAGTGGCTTACCAGCATTGGGTAAAATCTGTTTACCTTTTCATTTGCTTAAAATGCTATATGCATGCATGTTTTAGGCACACGATAGAATCATTTTATATATTTGTCCGAATATGGACACAGTATGTGCCCAAAGTGCTCCTCTTCATTAGCTAGATTAATGGCCGGTCTTAATATATGATGTATAAGCACTTAAGACAAACAAATGCGAGCTTTGTGGCAAAATGTAAAAAAACAAAACAAAACAAAAGTTCATGGTTTTGATGGCACCTTGGGTTCTATGGTATAAGAGCACACAGCATGATTGTCTTTTGCTTTATTGTTCTGTATGGTATATGTATACAGAACGATAGCCTTCTCTGTGTGGTGGTGTCCCATCCTGTTCTTTTAAGAATTATAGCTTTTGCTTTCAGAGTGTTATCTGCATAGTAGTTTGTTGCCTGTGTATTTGCTAACTCATGCCTTGTCTGACTAGGTGTGCAACAATGAGCTGTGTGGTGAAGCATACACCTGAATGCATGATGTTAAAGACAGCAAGCAGGCAACCCAAGGAATGAATGCAGGCAGTTGTGGTCTTGTTCCGTAGCTGTTATTACATTTTTATTCAGAGAGGTAAATGTCGACCTCATGCCTGAACACGAAAGTAATTCAGGAACAGAAAAGTGACTTAGAAAGGCTAACCACAGATACTATATTTATATTATTAGAATTATTTCTGCCCTTGCTGCCTTCTCCATGAATGTAGACAAATCCCTTACAGTGAACCTGGAATAGGACAGCCTGCTTTCCAGCACTAATCGACAAACACACACACTAGTGGTTAGGTTTTTTTGTTGTTGCAAAAGTCAAACAGAATTTACTGTTGGTTTTCTGGAACCGTCTAGGTCAATTAACTTTTTGTTTACTATATATCAATTTCTTGGCTGCAAAGTGTTTGTTGAATGAAGATAAACCTTTAAGTAGAGTCTCAAAATCAAGCTTAAAGCAAAGAGTGTATACCTCACTCTTTGTGAGGTGGGGTAATGAGTATATACCTCACTGTTTGTGAGGTGAGATAATAAGAGTGTATATCTTACTGTTTGTGAGGTGAGGTAATGAGTGTACACCTAAATGTTTGTATGCATCCTGATGCGAATGCCATCAGGGAGTGATCACCTTCACTTTATCAGACCTTTTCACATGGTGCTCTTTATCAGGGGTTAACATAAATAACAGTGATGGTGAAGCAGCATCTGTCCAAAGCACAGGCGAGGGGAGTTGGCAGATGATTGGCTCAGGAGTTAATCCCATGGTGGGTTTTAGGAGCAACCTGTCATATACACACAGTCTAGTCATGAATTGTTGTCATACTGTCCCATTTGTTTACGGACATACACAACATTGTAGGTCACTGGATACTGTAGGTAAAGGAAATCTTATTGTCTTGTCTGGTGCTCTCCAGATGAGCAGCAAACAGGATGCACCTGCAAAACAAGGTAGCCATGATCTTCCTTCACTAGTGTCACTTTGTCACAGAGGCAACTTTGTCATCAGAGCTGGCTTGTATTTGCCTGGTCAAATATAAGACTTTCTTGCCAGGGGGATTCTCTCTATCCTTTGATGAATTTTATGCTCTTTCAGCATTACAGTTTTAAGAATGAAACTCTTAGCCTTGATTATTAAACATAGTTAGTCTTTATATAGGTAGTCTTTAAGTATAGTGTTTATCTGAAATTGAAAGGTGCTTGATTTATCTAGTTGTATAGGATTTTCCACATTAGGTTTTGTATTGAGCTAAGCATTTTACATTATATACCCTCTTATGTGTATATGCACATTAACACACCTTTTTGCATTTCAGTTACTAATCAAATATGCTATTATGCTGTGGTACATTTTTCAAATTGTTGTGTGTCAGTTGTCTATCACAATGAGATGTAAGTAGTCTGATGAAAGAAAACAAAGAGACAAAGTGAGGTGCCTGGATAAACTGAGGTATGGAATAAAACCGTGTATGGGCTGTCAGCAGTGTCGTTTTATATTCATATCTATAGCACATTATAGTATTACTCTGCAGCTCATGTCTCACTCAGCTGTCTCTCCTCATTCGTCATGGGTGAGACTGTATCTTTCAAGCCCTCGCACGTCAACACCAGAAGGTTCCTGTTAATTGACAAATGAGAGTCAGCGACATGGAGTGCTCCTACTACATCAGAGCTAGGTGGAGTCTCCTATTTGATGGAGCTATTATTGGCATGAGCCAGTAAGAGGCATCACTCTGTGCTGAAATGAGAAGTGACAATGGAGAAGGGGCTGTCATTGTCTTGCGGGTGTGTTCAATCTGCACTGATGCCAGCATGCAGATAAAATGTCAGTTAAAGGATGGGGGGTAGGGGTGTCGGAATGAAGTCTTCAAATCACTTAGCTCAGAGAGGGAGGGGAAATTATTGCTTGTGCAGAAATGAGAATTTTCCATATCTGATCTATCAAGCTTATTTAGGTCTAATATTTTGGAGCAGCCCTGGCTGTCTGCCTTGTATAAGGAAATATGCAATGTTCTTTAAACTTAACTGGTTTATAAGACAGCATCTTCTAGTGTGAACGAAATATATGCATTTTCATTTGGAGCAATGCTTTTATAAATGAACTATGCAATGATAAAATCCAATTTAATTTCTCAGAACAAGTATGTGATTCTTTCATAGAATGATGAGCTGATGGGGATAGTAATAATAATAACCCAGAGGAATGCCTTTAGAGGCATGATTCTGGACAGGGCTGTTACATGCTGCTCTGCATGGTGGAAAATTTTAATGTATTTTGTTTGTGGTTGTAGGGTTTCTTCTGTACCATTGAAGACATGACCCAATTATGTTAAAAGAAATTATACATAGTTATATAGAAAACACAACATGAAACATAAAAGCAATAATAAAAAAACCCACACATTTATCCAGAGAGCCCAGAAAGCCTGTATGTGTTACGTGACTGGCAATGAACAATGTTGTTTTCATGTGTTTACTGAAGAGGGTCATTACATAAAGCACAGTTTTTTCAAAAGGATCTGTCAGATTTGTGTAGGCCTGTTAACCACCCCATCTCTACCTTTGGAAGTATCAACCTTTTTTTTAGCCTTTGGTCATTTTCTTCCCTACCAGATATATTTTCCTCACCCAGATCTTATTTTATTACTTTCTTTTTGTTCCCTTCATGGTTTCTTATTATCATTAATGATCTTATTAGTATTACTGCATTTAATCACCTCTCTGTTTTTGATTATTTTCTAAAGTTCTTCGAACACATTAAAATATTGTTGATGTGTACAGTTTTTGCTGTTTCTGTGCCAAGATAGTCTTTGTAGCCAGCATCCAGGAGGTTGGGGTGGTAGGGGTATGCACACATCCTCATATCAAGCCCCACCAAATTAGTTTTGAAAAGTTCTCATAAAGTTAGGCACTGTCTGCTTTGTTAAGATTACAATCTTTCATCTGATAAAGCATGTTGCAGCCAAACCGCAGCAACGCGGTCTTCATTGGGACCTGGCTCTGTCTTGCCTGGTCTTGCTCACAGGAGTGAAAACACAGATATCGGTGCACTAACTGATTGTAGTGAATCTGACTTTAACCACATACTCATGATTAGACTTTGTCTCTGTGACCTTCTTTGGTGACCTCAAAACCTTTTATATAGCCAGTAGAGCATGAAGAGCGATATATCCTCTACTAAAGGTAAAATGACCCGAGGCCTTGTTTTAGGGATCAAATTTCATCACTGTTATTTTGCTATTTTTTCTACATTTTGTACACTGCACTACAGTGACTCTAACCTATGGTACTTTGACATACAAAGTGGAGATTGATGAAAATAGCACCAGTAAATGTTTGGTGTCTACTTGCAAATGCTAAATTTAAATGAATTTTAAGTTTCTGAGCCCTGCTTATGCAGCATGTCTGAAGATGGGACAACCAGATGTTAGGGCAACATAAGTAATAAGGCTAAAGGTTTGAAGTAGGTGAATTATTATTTCTGATGCCATTCTGTAAAACAAATAATTCCCGGGTATTGTTTTGAGCATGATTTAAGACATTGAATAGACAGATGCAAAAACATCCTTGGTATACGTATGCTTTTATAGGTTTATAGACCTCTAGAGAGGTAGGTCTTATCCAGCCAGCTCCATCTCAGTGGTACAGTTCCCTCCAACAATATGGCATAAATCACAGTTTTATTGTTACAATTCAACAAAAGACCCCTGATGGCAAAAGAATGATCTTTAAATCTCTGTCAGCATTTCCATCAGCCAAATATCATTCCAAAAGCTTCTGTACTCTGCTCTCAGCACATCCTACGCTGTTGGTGTCGAATGGTACCAAACATCTTTATGTTCTCTTTTTGTTCAAATTAAATATATATCAGGCAAAGATGCCATTCCCTTTTTCTTATTGTATATCCCATGACTGATGGTGTGCCTGTGACACACTGATTTACAGGCCTTCAGTTTTCTGTGGCAGGGCTTTAGAGGCGAGTGCTGACATGCAGCCAACACTTTGGAGGGGTAGAATAAAAGCTGACGTTTTATTGGCTTTAAGGAAGAGAGAATAGGAAGGCCAGTCACACACAGGAGAGAATAATAGTTTCTGTGCTTTATGTTTCTCAGCCCTGCCAGCTGTCAGAGAGCCCCTCGAAACGGGGGAGAAATTTATAGGGTATTATTTAGAAACATGTCAGGGGTAATGACTACAACTATGATTTCAATTATCACCCACTAAATATAGCTTAATTCACTGTATTGTTGGACCTAATGAGTGAATCTGACATCATTTTTCAAAAAATTCGATACCATGCTATTTTAATATTTTATGTTGACCACAGGTTTAATTTTCCTCCCTCGCATTTGGCACTGAGGAAGGGCCTAGTCTCTTACGGGTTGTTGTACCGTCAGCGTTGTGTAGTTCAAAGTCTTCCCAGGGATATATATTTTTTTCCATTGACAGAAATCCAATTAGTTTTAGTACACAGTCTGCCTGAATAAAAAGCCTCTTAAAATCTACAATATGTTTCCTTAGCACTTTAGCACAGCACAAAGCCAGTGATGGAGTTTTATAACCTGACCAGATCATGCCCAGCATGGCAGACTGGAACTATAGTTTCTTCCTCTGTTTGGCATGTTAAGACACAAACTATTTAGACATCACTCTTCCTGAGTAATGGCAAAAGTAGTTCCTCAGTATTACATGAATTTTTACACATAACATTTAGGTTCTCATTCTTTTCTCATTTATAAATTATTATATATAAATGCTTCTTAAATGCTGAGAGCTTAATCCACAAGTTCTGCCAGAACACCATGCAAATGAATTAAAAACATGTAACATTAAATGTTTAATATCCAGGTGACATGTTTGGTAAAGTGTGTTTGTAGTTTTCTGATGCATGGCTGAAATGGGCCATGGGAGCTCATTCCTGAACGAGTGCTAAAATAAGCGCCGTGTTTCGTGCCCAGGTGGCCGGTGCCGTAGGAACGCGTCTCAGTCTCTGCACGTCTGTGGATCACTTCCAGCTTACGCCCCCTATCATGCAAAGTCATCTCGCTGATTAATGATATAAGCAACTGGGAGGTATGGAACTTATTAGTACTTTGAAGCAAAGAGGGCCTGCCATTCGTTAACTTCTCCTGGACTTTTCCCAAAGGGAGGAAAAAAAAAGGTTAGCAGCTTGGAAATGGAACAAAGGAGTTCCCCCCTCAGCATTGCCCTCAGTGTGGTGCTCGCTTCATGACACTTTGTCTCCCACAGCCTCTCCTGGAGAGACGGCTCTGAAAAGTGAAGACAGATACGCAGGCTTTATCGTGCCAAGGCTGGAGAGGATGATTGGAGCTCCTTCCCTTGTTTTGAAGTTTGAGGGGCAATTTCTCTACCAGGCAATATGATAAATGTTGACGCAGTGTGAATTTATCCCACTACTATAAAACACACTCTGAACCCTGTCATTAGGAATTTACGCCACCAAACAGTACTCATGATTAGAAAATATTTGCTGTAACATTTTGAGTATTGATGCTGCCCAGAATAAGAAGTCAGGCCTCAGTGTTTTGACTGCTGTTAAGCAGTGGTGTGCCACCTGGAGAGTGAATAACTAGAGGGTACTGCCCAAATTGCTTGCTTTGCAAATGTACTCTGGCCCAGAGAGGAGTGCATTTTTCCCCCTGTGCAGAAGACCGTAGAGGGTTTAAACAGCTGCTGCAGATTTTGAACACAGCTGCAACACATTTCCCCTGCACATTTCAGAGCCACTCACTGGCTTTTTACAGCCACAGCACACAACTGCTATTACTGTCCTTAAAAACACCACCTTCATATACTGTACTTTACCGTTATCTAAACTGTAATGTTTAATTTTATTCTCTGCAAGTGCTTTCAGTGTTGGTCATTTGTATAAACTGACGATTATATGTTTTTGTTTTGCGTATTAAAAGTGTTTTTGTGTTTGATGTTTGTGTTCATAGTTACCTACCTTCAGATCCCCTAGGTTTTTAAAATGTTTGTTTTTTTCCTTTGAAATGTCTTTCATTTCCTTTGTTTATTGTGTAGTAATAATATTCGCCAATTTCCTTGGTTTATCTTAGAAGAATAATGTTGCAGATAGACATCTTGTTGTGTCTTTTGCATGGATTGTGTGTATATACAGTAAGCAGCCCTATTTACCACTCTGCTCAGTGCCTCATTGTCCAGACATTTGGTGATGTTTAAGGCACTTTGCCTCTCGGCACTAACACTGCTTTTGTGTTTGAGAGAATGGTCGCTTTTTTCATGTCTGGGCCAGAGGGTCTTCAGAGCCCATCTTGTAACTGAGGGAGAATGGAAAGCTTCAAAACACCTGGCACTGGAGGAAGAGGAAGAGGAGGAGGAAGAAGACGCACTAGGATATCCTCATGAGCATGCTCTTCACAGACAGACAGCCTGGGCTGCCCCTACACAGGCTGCATTCGTCTGATCTGAGGAGCATTTGTGTGTCAATAAGATGAAAGCCTTGCAGGTGAAATCCCTTTACCTGCCCCCTGCTGTAGGAGGCCTCACTGGCACTAAAGTAAAGGAGGAAATTTCACAGACTGGCTACATGGAGTGTCTGTTCCTGTTTGCACTGGGGTTAGAGCAAAGTTCATATTCATAGTTATATTCATGTATGGTAGTGTGAGTACAGAGAGAGTCCTTTTTAATGTCATGCTTACATGTTGTATCAGGGTCTTGCCTCTACACTTGCACTATAAGCTGGAAGGGTATTTTGAATTTTTAATTTCTGGTGGAATTTATAGCATGTTACTTTGGATAAAAAAGGAACAAGACCACTATTTGAAGACCAGCTATATAGATGACTCTTTCTGTAAAAAGCTCAAGCTCTCATTTTAGATCTTGGATTTTACAAAGATGTCTTGTGATGGTTGACTTAATGTCATTAAGATGTTCCATAGACCTTTCCCAGAGACCAGGGACTGTTCTGGCTGAGCCACACATCACATCCGCCTCTTGGTCATGGAATGTGACCCTCTCTCCCTAGTTGTCCTCTCCAGTAATAGATTGTAGATGACATATGGTGTTCTTACTAGTCTGAAAGCACAAACTTAAAAGTCTTCATCTCAGAATGTGGACTCTGGTAACTCTCCTTCTTACAAGCAAATTTTCTTGTTTTATAATTCTTTCTTACACACACACACACACACACACACACACACACACACACACACACACACACACACTTCAGAGATATATAAATTCATAAACACATTTCCTAGAAGTCTTACTGGATGTGGCCTGAGCCCACAACAACTTTGTCTCTTTGTCTTTCTTTCAATAGAGTCACTGTGCTCTGTCTCTGATAAGAGCATGCTGAGGCCGTTATGAGTTGAAAGCCTGTTACCCACTGAGGACAGGGAATTAGGTGTTTTGACCCTGTGCTTGGGTTCAAGTGCAGTGGCAGTCTTTAGAGGGAGTAGAGCTGCCTGCTTTGTGGGCTTGTGTCCTGCACTCTCTCCTCACCCTTAATTTGCTTTTAGTATGCCTGTCAGTCAGAGCAAGCAGTACATGTGGTCTTTATTGGGCCTTGTTGTGTGGATCCTACAGGGAGTTTATTTAGTATACTAGAAGAAGACGGAATCGCAGGATTCATTGCAAAACGTTTCTCCCAAAATAATTTCATGACACATTCCAAGTCAAAGGCACCCATCTTTGCGCAAGACTTCATATCATAGCCACATATGTGCTGCCTTTGTCAAACATGCCAAATATATAAATAACAGACTGCTTTTCTGTGGAGAGACAGTCACAACCAGTTGGCTGTGTGTTGTGAGTGTGGATCCTTCCATAGCCCAGGCAGGCAGTTTAAATTAATTATTAGTTTTATAGCAGCCCCTCAGGCCGTGCTGAGGCAGCTGAGCCCTAAAGGGGGCTAATCCGGCCCTGCTTTACAGAAAATCAATGCTGGCCTTTGGTGTTGGCATGCCATCCGGGTAGGGGGACACATGTCAGATAACTCCTGATTTTTTCATGAGGTGTGTTTTGAAGTTGTAAAACCAATGGGAGGTAGCTGGAGGTGCTGAAAATGAAAGGAATATCCAGAAGCTATGAAGAGATGACCGAATGTCTCCTGAAGAGTCAGACAAGTGTTCACAAAATATTAGCTGAGTGGAGATAATGATGCAAAGCATTGCTTAAATAGATTTTCAGTTAACATAAGTAACCACAATGTTTCTTATTGGGGCAAAAGGTGGAGCATAATGATGGACCAATATAAACTGAGAATGTGCAAGTTTAAATAAACCAAGCATTAGTAGTGCTTAGTTTAGCTTAGTCTAAATCTTTTTAGGGAACTGCTAGCTAGAGAGCTTGTATTACAATCAGAAAATAGACCTTTTAGTCACAGAGTTGTTTGTAGTACATTTTAGTTGCTTTTTAAGACTCAAAGTGGACCTCTGTGGTAGCAAGGCAATATTAAAGCATGAATCTAAGATCTCTTTTATTTTACATTAATTCAGGTAATATATCATATTAATGTGGATACATTGTATACATTTTACCCTGCACAGCCACAAGTCTAATGTGACTTGCCACACACTTGGATGACCTCGCAGAGTCTGATTACTGAGCAACAGTAAATTAGCCTCTGGTTTTAATTCTGAAACTATCACTAGCTTTGTACATATAAGGTTGAACAATCCTGAATCTGTCTACCTTTGCCTGCTGCAACAGGGAATAGGCAGGGAATAGGCAGAGAATCTTGGAGAGAGGCAAGTCAATCATGTGTGCTCATTAGAATATTAGGACCACGCCCAGACAGTTCTCCGATTGGTTTGATCAGTGATTTCAGCTATGCATTGTTTTTTTTTTCACATTTGTCTTTTTTATGTTTAACACTCAGGTGTGGTATCATATAAGCATTTTTAATGTTACATGTTTCCAAGAGGTAAAATTCTGAACTATCACGTTTATACGTCTGTATAGGAGGGTTAATTAGCCTTAATATTGTGCACATATAGAAATAAATATTAACAGTACCACTCCCAGTTGCTCATGAAAATAACTAAGATAACCAGCCATTTTACAAAAAGCTAGAATCATGTTCACAGTGAATGTCACAATTACAAACAGTCTGAGGACATTAAGATTATAAGGTGTAATGGAAGTCTAGGTCTAGTCAAAGGTTTTTACTTAAGAGTCATTGTCACTCATTGGATTGTTGGACCAGACTTATAAGAGAACTCATAGTATACTGTCTCTGGTCATCAGATGATAATTTGATTCATGGTTGTAGGACTTTGCATGTGTGGTTATCTTGGACTTTATGTATTGTAGTTACAAGAAGTCATTTATTTTTGTATCGCTTTTTTCCATGAGTGTTGGAGTCCAGCTGTATGATTGAGGTGGACATTCTCCCACCCTGAGAATTACACAAAGCACAGTGCCTCCCCTCTGCTGTGGGTTTGGCATGCCTTGTGTGAGAAGTGTTATTCTTCCTCATGCTCCTCTGTGACTATTGCTGAAAGCTTTTTGGCTGCAGTTCCTGTGGAGGTGCTGTTATCCCATGGATGCATGCAGTGGATGTTTCTCTTAGCAGCCCAGTAAGAGGCCTCTCATTATCTCAGGGGAAGCCCTCCAGCACCTCTGAGGGGGAGAATCCTCTTAAATCCCCAAAGAGGGCGCACCATACAACCACCCCCACCTCTCCCACTCGTGCCCCCCAATCCCCCCTCCCTTTTCCCTTCTCCTCATGCCCCCTCAACCCCCCTCCATCCTGGATGGACACCAGCATCTTTAATCTAGCACTGACATCTCCTCATTCCTGCTCCACCCCGGATGGAGCTCTCCTGCCACTGAAGGATAAAAGACTCAGGAACTGTTTTCAAGCAGTGTCTCTTTTTTATAATACATAGAAAACTCCAACACTTTGATAATTATCAAAACAACAGAAATAATAACGTAACAGTATTAAAATTTTGCCGCATATTGATTAGTCTTCATATGGCTGTTAAGTCTGTCTTAAAAGTTACCATATGATAACTCTTTATTGCTTGCTATATAACTTTTACATTGTGAATTTTTGTACATCTAAAGAATTTTGTTCATCCACATTATTATTTGCTGCTTCCTTCATAATGGAATGTGTGAAATTGATGAATTATTTCCATCCTTGTGAATCCATCTTTCACCCAGCACAATGAATAATAGAGTAATGTGACCAAACCCCCCCAAAAGGAAGAGGAAACCTTGTGAATGGAATTAAGGGAGTGATGCAACTCGGCACAGCTCTCCAAGTGATTCACTGTGGTCCATAGATCATTTTATATTTAACTGAGTGTGTGGGAGATCTGGATATTAAACAGGACTTTGAGTTTGTTCAGCTGGGCTTTTGTCTCCACATTTCACGCTGGGCAAAATCTAGCTTTTCCCATTGCACAGTAAAAGGCCAAAAGAGGGATGATATCATAATTATTTTAATATGGTCTAAAGCTGTGATGGTGAATATTTAGTGAACGGACTCCATTGAGTCAGTGTGACGGGTGTCTCTAGGCCTCACTCGCCAACAAAAAGGACAACATTGTTCACCACAGAGGAGGATAGACAAAAGCTAGATTTTTCATGACTGCATGTCAAGGACTGTAACCAGATCTCAGTGAGCATGCACTGGCCATCTTTTTGTTCTGTGTTTTAGTATTGATGAGTGGCCCAGAGGTGCTGTGCTGTGTGAGCATGGCATGTGTTAAGCAGGGCAGCAGACTGGCATGTGGACATTTCTCAGTCATTTCAGCCTTTTGGAATTTATCTTTATTTTCAAAAACAGATGTGAGGTTTTGGCCATCTGCAAGGTTTTTTTGTGCGCTTATTTGGATTTATGATGTACTAAATCTGTCAATAGTTATATGATGACTTGCAAGCTTATCTGACACATGAGTTATGGTTCTTCCAAAAAGAATATGTATGTAAATGTGTTTTCCCCTTAGCTGTGGATTCGGGTATTTGCTTAGCGTCCCTCTGATTAAGGGTTGCGAGGCAGAATTATTCAGTTTTATGGTGTACTTGCCAGCTTGGCAACAGTGGTAGCATTTAAATGTCCATTTACAACCTTTTAACTGTCAGGATCTGTTGAGTTATGGATATTTATTTTCCTCAGAGCTCCTAGAACCACCAAATGACTTTAATAGCTCAAGTGGTAATATTAATGTTCTCTTATGAAGAGCACCATTATTAGCATATCACTCCAGTACTTAAGAGTTTACCATTGACTTTCGATGAGGAGTACACATACTAGCGGTACCCAATACTTCATAATTCTACACCTTATTTGCTGTCATTTTCTAATGCACCAAGGCAATGAATTCAGGAATGATTTTGCATCTTAGTAAATTTGATGCTGTCAGCTTGTCAGTGAAAGTGTTGCCTTTACCACCTTTTAGACAGTAAGTCCAAGGCAGCCTGTGCTGTTGACTGGGTAGTCATTTCAGAGGGAGAGAGAGACTTGTTTGAGATGTGCATTTTAATCCTGGCCTGTTTAATGTTTGCCCCCTGACAATCTGAGCCAGACATCATTTTAATGGCATGTACAGTGATAAAGCCAATAAAACGTCAAGATGATTGATAATATGAGCATTATGGCAATATGACTTTCCTGTCCGCCTCTCTGCTGTAGATGATGGTTTCCAAATTGAATTCTGTGCGCACTTGTGTTGTGTGTGTGTGTGTGTGTGTGTGTGTGTGTGTGTGGGTGTGTGTGGGTGTGCGTGTGTGTGTGAGTGTATGTATGGGTGCACTTTTTTTTGGATCTTTTTGCACAGTGAGTATGTGGATTGCTTTTCACGTAATTGTACAGTTCTGTTAATGTGGCCAACAATTTTTTTTTCTCGCATAAACCTTGCATTTTAAAAAGAATGTTGTCATTGTGACTTAGTGAATGCTGGTAGTACTGGAAGAACTGACATTATCATGGAAAGTATTATATATTACTATAATAAATTAGATGGTATGTGCTTCCTAAATTGATTGCAGAGATGTGTATATATAAAACTGATATTGAAGCAAATATTATATTATCTGATACTGAAGCAAATATTTTCCCCAACTAAACTGCTGAATGGAAAAATAGGTGTTCATTCTAACTCCTCTCTCCTTAGCCCTGTGTATATGTATGTGTGTGTGCGTGTGTGTGCGTATGTGTGCATATGTGCGGTGTGTGGGAGAGCTGTCGTGGCTGGTGTGCTAAATGTGATGTCATGGGATTAGTGTATGCGAGCATGTTGGATGGCAATGAAAGCAAAGTAAATTGCTCATTGGTAATAAATAGTGTTAAAGCTTACCTCTGGGGTGACAAAGATCTGAAGCTTTCAGCCAAAAGCTATGACCTATGAGTGCGTGTATGTGTTTCATATCAAACGGAAATCTTGAATGGGTTTGAGAGATTGCAAGGAAGTGAAATATTCATTTCCCTTAACATTTCTGCCCTTGTCCAAACACCGTCAAGCTGATCCTAGGAGGGGGGTTGGCTGGGAGGGCACATCTTTCATTGTCTGCAGTACAGCTGGACTGTAATGGCTTAGTTTAACCACCGAGTCCTCCTGTTTTCCTCTCTCCTGAACTCCCATCAAAGTGGCATATTAGAAATGAAGAAATAAAACCCAATGATTCATAATACATAAGCAACCTTTTCAAACTCACTATGTATTAGAGTGCGTTGAAAGTTATTTGATGGCATGTTTGGTGTCAACCTATACGATGAATGCATAATATGATATACTAAAACATATGAGAACTTTGGCCTTTTTATTTTACATGTTAAATTGTTTTATAACTTTCATAGTAACAATCATAGTATCATACTAACAATGCCAGGAAGGTCATGCTCAGAGAAGTTAAATATGAGGGAGCTCTGGCGGAGTAATCTTCTATCCCTCTCCATTATTTATGTCAACTTTCTTTGTAGTCAAATTTCAGTTGTTTGATTTAATTTTCCTTTAGCATATCAACAGTTTGAATGTAATCACACTTTTTTTTTTTTCAAAGTTCAACCATCACAGATCACTTAGCAGAGAATGTGAGACTGGTTACACACACACACACACACACACACACACACACACACACACACACACACGCATAAATATAAATATAAATACACACATGCATAAATATAAATACATATACAAATAAATGTATATTTGCATGTATGTGTATATATATGAGCAAAGTATATACTTACATTACATACATTACATACCCATAACATTAAAAGCACTGACAGGTGAAGTGAATAGCATTAATTATCTTGTCACATTAACACTTGTCAAGAAGTAGGATATATTAGACAGCAAGTGAACAGTCAGTTATTGAAGATCATGTGTTGAAAGCAGAAAAACTGAGCAAGCATAGGGGTCTGAGCAGCTTTGTCCAAATTGTGATGACTAGACAACAGGGTCAGAGATCTTGTGGGGTGTTCCCAGTTTGCAGTAGTTAGTACCTACCAAAAGTGATCCAAGGAAGGAGAACCTGATGAATCCGCAGCAGGGTCAGGGAAACCCAAGGCTCGTTAATGCACAAGGGAAGTGAAGGCTTCCATCAGAAGAACTACTGCAGAGCAAACTGCTGAAAACGTTCATGCTGGCTATGATAGAAAGGTATCAGAAAACACAGTGCGTCACATCTTGTGTGTGGACAGGCGGGTCCGTGTGCTGGGGAAGGCATGGCACCAGGAGTAAAACGAGCTGGCCCAGGCAGTGTGATGCTCTGGGCAGTGTTCTGCTGGGATACCTTGGGTCCTGCCATTCATGTCGATGTTACTTTGACACGAACCACCTACCTAAACTTTGTTGCAGACTAAGTACACTCCTTTATGGTAAAGTTATTCCTTAATGACAGTGGCCTTACTCAGCAGGATAACGTACACTTCCACACTGCAAAAATTGTTCAGGAATGGTTTAAGGAACAGGACAAGGACTTCAAGGTGTGACTTTTGCTTCTAAATTGCACAGATCTCAGTCCAATCGAGCATCTGTGGAATGGGCTGGAAAAAGAAGTCCAATCTCACAACTTGCAGAAATAAGGGATGCGCTGCTGAAGTCTTAGTGCCAGATACCACATGACATCTTCGGATGTCTTGTGGAATCCATGCCTCGAAGGATCTAAGCTGTTATGATGGCATCTTTGACCTGTTATGGGGTGTATGAAGGGGGACATACTACCTAATATTGTTGTGTATCAAAATGTGTTTTTTATACATATAATGTGTGTGTGTGTGTGTGTGTGTGTGTGTGTGTGTGTGTGGGCGCACACGTGTACACGTGTGTAATAAGTATTAAATTCTCAGTCAGCATATGCTAACCTGTGTCCTCAGAAAACTTCTCTCTATTTTAAACCTCCCTGCTGGCTCATCTCAAGAAAAGCTTTTTTGCGTTTTATGTAAATAGTGATTGATGGTGCATCTTACCTAGCATGCAGCTTTTGACAAAAAGTATTGATGGATCCTCTCAGTAAGTGTTAGTTGAGGTGACAGAGCAATCCATTTTAAGATGAATTACAGCACGAACTACCTCCATGGCAAAGTCATGGATTCTGTTTCATCTGCTGTTTAAGGGCTGACTGCATTCAGACGGGCCTAACTGCGAGAGTGCTGTCATTTTAACAGCACTTTTCACTCACTAGTGTTCTGTCGTGTTTCTAAATTGGGAAAGCACTCTGCAATGCTACATATGTTAAATTGGAGCTATTTGTAACCTCAGAAGTCTCATTTTACAGCCTTGATATATTGCAAAAATATATTTGACATTGACTTTATACTTAAACAAAAAGTAAGGACAGCAGTCATTGTTGTGAATATTCAAATATTTGAAATCATTTTTAATTGTTACATATGTAACACATTTCTGAATATGTTATAAATTAGGGCTGTCTAGATATTTAATGCAAATTAACAAAAGTGCTTTATAATTTGTTGCACTTTTTTATTGTTTCCTCTAATCACATATAGTAAATGCTCACCATATTGTGAGAATACTTTACACCAAAGCTAACCTCCATGTTTGTATGTTGACAAACCTCTCTCTTCCTTGTTCTTCTATAAGAAAACAATGTGTGTTTTTACTTTTTCTGTTTCTGTTTCTATTTTCTGTTCCAGAAAATTTGTTTCCTGAAGGTTCTGTGTGAATTCAGTAACAGACCTTACTACAAATCCTGTTATTAAATAGACAGCGAGTTTTGATCATTGATAGCCCATCCTAAAACAGGCACATAAAACTTTTGTGAAACAGAAACAAATTAAAGCCTAAATAACCATATCCTTGTGATTAAATACAACTACATATTTTCAAGCATACAAAACTGAAACATTACTACTAAGAATGAATTATCTTGAAGGATCTCTTGCTTCTCTTATGGTTATGTTTTCTGCTCTGCACAACAGCTCATGTGTATACTGTACTGAACTGGATGTAGGATGTCTGTTGTTCAGCCGCTCATAGAGATCGGTCTACCCACCTCCCTTTCATTAAATGATGCATTTAAAGTTGTCTGCACCATATTAAAATATACCTGCTTGGCCATTAAGGCTCATTTGCTGAGTGCATGCTTACTGCTTGGTGCCTACATGGTTTGTTTAAGTTGGGTAATGTGGTTGATCCACATGGTAGTCTGAGTTAAAGGCCATGCTGTGGGCTGATGATGGATGGGCAGACCCATTTCCCTAACCATGCACACCAAGGAAACACAATTTCACACCAAGGAAACACAATTTCTGTAATGGCAACAATCAAGAAGAACTGCTCTCACTTCTGGCATTTGTTGACAAATTCAAGAGCTATAAAGCCCAGCTACAGACACTAGTCAGAATGATAAAGTTTTGTGTATATATAAAGAGAAAAAAGGCCAGAGCTGTGAATTGGATATGGTGCAGACGCAGGGCAGGCGCTGGTTTGACAGAAGCAGATTTTAACAGATGCTTCAAGGGGACCTCAGTCCATGAAATCATCCTGTCCTGCATCCAGAGCCCCACCCTCTAACTGCTGTATAAATAGATTCTCATGACAGGGCAATTCATCTCCAGCCATGAAAACATCAACTTTAAAAGACAGCTTGTAGAGAGCCGGTGCTTGTTAGGGCCAGATCAGCAGTGCAGATGCCTGGGATGTAAACTCATGAAGAGAAGATTAATTTATCTGTCATCCCTGACTTTGACAGTTGCTGTAAATCTGATTCAGGGCTGTGTGAGGGAGAGGGGAATGCTTGGTGCCAGATAGAAAATCGGGGCAAAAGAGAAGGCCATGGTGGATGTTAAAAATTTCAAATGGGCAATATCAAAATAGCTCCTTCACTCACTCATCCACTCACTACTTCACTCCACCTGGGATATGTTGCGCATTCTTCTCGGGCAGTGTGCTTGGAACTCCTTGAGAGAAGGGAACATTTGGCAACGATTTCAAGTCCTCCCTTCTACCCCTATTTTTTTCACTCTTGTTATTTTCAAGATGGTGGTCACGTAAGGCGCCCTGGAAAATGAATAGTGGGAGTGTCAGAGAAGCCATTTGCTGCTTGATTGATGGGAGCAGGCGAGTTGTGGTGGCCGTGTTCTCTGATCTGCTTCATATGAACCGTGCTTGGCATTCCCCTGGAAACAGCACAGGTTTTTGGACAGTTAGTGCCAGCACATTCTATCAGAGTGCTATGCATCTCAGTGGATCCATAACATTCTTGTGGAAAAGTTCTAAATTTTATTGGAGAAACTGAATGATAACTACTTTGTCAGAAATCACAGGGTTTGTTTTACTTCATGCTTTACTGGATGCATGTGTTGTTTAGTCTAATTGCAGTTCTCTGTGATTTGTATTCTGGTTTTCTGTGATTGAAAGACTGCATTTACACTTTTACGAGTGTGCACAGGCAAAATTTCAAGGGTTGCCCTTCTTACATTTTCCAGAATGTCTGTAGCCAATGAGAGACCTTCATTTGATGTATTGATGTACAGATGTGGAAGTAGTTACAGCCATGTCCTCAGCCCTGTGCTGTCAATAAAAAAAATCCCTAATGGGTAACAATGTGGCATATGCACTCAGATGTCTGCCTGTCTCCAAGTGGCCATTTTCTGTTCTGCCACATTTCCACCAGATTTTCTTTCAACTGATTCCATATTATAGAATCAACTGTGTGGAAGCATTAGAAGCTCTTCCAGTGGGTCCCTTTTGGAACATTGTTGTTGATTGTTGCAGGCAATGTTAAAGAGATCATTTGAAACCTTTACATTTGACTTATCAATGCTCTTTGTTAACTGTTGTCAACATCTGCCCCAAAGACAAAGATGTAGGTTTCCTATTGATCTGAATTTGCATGCAACTGGATTTTGCCTTGATATGTTAGTCCTTGTCCTGGATCAAGGCATGGCCTTAAGCCTTGAGGGAGAGTAGCTAGGGGGAGGGAAGAGTGCAGAAAGGGGTGGGGGATATTGTTAATTAGCATGTGGAGGGAAAGTGCCTCTGACAAATAGTAACCGGGTCCTGATAAATATGGTGACTAAACATTTCCCTATCCCCTTTGTCTGTCAGATCCCCCATCTGCAGAATTTAAATTCCTTTCACCTGAGAGGAAATCAAAGATAATCCAGAGTTTGATGTTGAGAGAAACTTTTCAGTTTCTGGAAAAAGGGGTCACCAATGTATAGGGCAATAGGTTTAAGCTGTAAACCCTACACAAAGGGTTCTGACAGTCTGCGTTTCCCTGCTCTTCTGAGAAGAGTCTTTGCAAAGTTCTAAGCACCTTCTCTGTGCATGACTAAACCTATTGAGGACTGGAGAGAGATAAAGGAACCCAAGGCTTAAAATCAAACTTTAATTTTCTATTAAAAAAAGCAAAATCCTTAGGATCAATTTGCCAGGGATGTAGGGGTACATATAAGCAAAGTTTATCCATACAGGTGGAAGGAATTTAATTTGATCTAATTAATTCCATTGCTTGTGCATAATAAATGGTGTTGTTGCTATAGAGATGCTGAAAAGAGAGATTATTCAATGTTTTCCTCCTATAAATGGCAGCCTATTCAGCTCTAAATAATCATTCTGTCAGCATTGTAGATTTATTCTTAAGGGGTTTTTCTCTCTAGTCAATCATTAGCAAACTTTACCAAACTTCTACCACTGGATAGTAAAATACAGTGAGCACTCTTACTTAACATGCTTTCATGTGTGTGCTCTTGATGCTTTGTCCTTATTGTTTTTGTTTTTTGTCTTCATTTCCTATTAACCTTAGAACTATGATGATCTCGCACCCAACATGGCTTCAGGAACACCCACATGCAGTATGTAAATGAGGCTGAATTCAGTATTTTACTACAAATGTTTTACCAAACCCAGTGGGTGCATTAAGAATACTATGGGAAAGGAAGGCTAAGACTAAGTTTCAAAGCTAACACTTCAAGGCTAAGTTTCACAGGCTCGCTTTTAAGATCTGCCAGTATTTGCTAGCCTTTTGCGATTCATTTGACAGTGGCATACATTAATTACATTCAGTAACTATAGTTTAAGAAATCTCAAGTAGCCCAGCCATCATGGCATGCACACTTTTAGTGTGTGTGAGCCTTCAAGACACGTCCTCCTCTGCAGGCCCTAAGTAATGACCTTTTCCTTCTTCTCCTCTGACTGATTCATGCAACTTCAGTATTGCTTTACTGCACATTTGCTTACCATAAGAATGTAATTTTCAGCTATAAGGTCCTAAGACTTGGCAGGAGAACGGGAGGGGGGAATGGTCCATTTCTTGCCAAAGCAACAGCCCTGGATGATCTAGAGGTCTGCCCCAGGGGATGGGTTATCCACATCAGGCCAAAGTGCTGTCATGCTGTGGAAAAATGATTAATTTCCCCTCGCTCCCTTTTATCCCTGCAGGATGCAGGGTTGCATAGCAGCACTCGCTTAGATAAATGCTGCATCCATGCATATGCAGATCTCCATCCAAGCCATTAGATACTCTCTGATCAATAATTGCCTGCATGATTATCATTTAGCACTAAGCTAAGAGAGGCCCTGCTGCATGGCTGCGCATATGTGCAATTCGCAAGGTCAGCTCCTGTTCAAATCATATCTGGGGCAGGCCCAGCACCTGTTAAACCGTGTTGCCTTGATGAAGGCGTGCAGCACAGAACGAGTGGGCTGCCCGTACACAGAGACAGAGCTGTAATGGGAAAGCTGCATAGGTGGGTTGCACCTTTTAGCATAAACGCACAGGTCAGATATCTCGTTAAGCACACATCAAGTAAGCACACCAGTTTACTGAGTAGAGAGGAACAAGACAGAAAGACAGAGATTAGGAATAAACAGCAATTGTGCGATTTTATAATAACTTGCTTAATGACATCAACTATTCAAATGTCTCAGAGGCCAGCATGCTGGGCCCTCTCCTTCACTGTTACAAAACAGAAGACAGTACCAGTTTGACAGCTCCAAGTGTCTGAGGCCAAGGAAATAATTGATAGCAGGCTGCCTGCATCCAAGGTCCTTTAGCAGTAATTGCAAGCAGAATGTGACTCTCTGATCTCACCAGTGGTATTCACCATGCCAAAACAGCCCAGCTTTGACAGATTGCCTTCCTGCAGTAATAACTTAGGCATGTTCTCTGCTTTCTCACACAAGGCCACGCAGCCTTCCTACCACAGAACCGACTGAATGATTATTTTATGCCGAGTTTTTACTTCGCCTCTACTCCCATTTTTGACAGGCCACTCTCAAAATAAAGGTTTTATTTTATAACTGCCAGAAATACTCAAGACGTGCTTTCCCCTCCCACTCCTGATTTCTGTGGCAAAAATAAGTATTGTGAATAAAGAGGGCTTGTATGACTACTTAGGTAGAGTTGTGAATGAGTGGTTGCATTTTTATTTTGAGAAATTGAATACTAACACTTAGATCCCCGGAGTCCCTTTTCTCAGAACTTTGTTTTAAGGCTGTTTTTTAAGAGTCTATTTTGTGTTCCAAATACAGTTTTCATGAAGTGTTAGGAGCCTAGAACTTGTACTCACAGTTTTCGTTCAGCCTGTGAGGTGAACAGCATGGCCTGGCAGTGTTGCAGCAGTTACACAATGGCTGGGCCTGTTGAACGAGTGCAGAGCTGTGCAGCTAGCCCAACGTCTCTCCTCTCCCCCTCTCTTCATCCCTCCTCAGCACTCTGGCTGCACCACACAACTCCCTGGGATTTATTGTCAGCCAGTGTTTCCTTGATGGTGTGTGTAATAATACAGAGCCTCTTTCCCACCGCCAAGGTGATAGGCTCTCCATGTTCAGGCCTGAGACCCCCTTGTGCTCCTCTGCAGTAGCCTGTGTTCTCTGGTGGGGTAAGAAGCCTGCCAGCTCCACCCTATGGCTGCGCAAACAAGGTTTCACTACAGGCATCAACATCAAAGAGTTCCATGCAAAGCCTGCTGGAACATCAAACTGCGGGATGTTGGTTTCATTTATTTATTTCCCTGCCCCTAAATCCATAAATAAAAAGTGCACTCGGTGGTAGAAGCATTTTTTTCCCCCTTTACCTTCATGGATATTTTCTCTCACTCATTACCTCTGATAATTTATGGACATGTCACAGTCTAAATGTGGCGCTTCAACCCAACAGACACCCAGTGATGGGAATGTATGAGCAAATTGTTTCTGCTGTAAAATAATAAAACTAGAGGAATGCGAAACCATGCTGCAGAAAGGCACCAACCATGGTAGTCGTTCATGTGAATAAAGCTTAAAGATAACAAATCAGCATGCTTTGGGAATACTTCAATTTAGTGTTAGAGCCTTAAATGAAATCATGTATAAAGTGTTAAGGGCCTCTAAATGTCTCGTAGCTCTAGCTTTCAGCTGCTGAACTGCACAGGAAGTGGAGAAATGTATTAATAGAATCCCTCAGCACAAACACACAATTGATAAAAGAGCCTTTAAGTCTACTTTGCAGTAGTGGATGTGGACAGACAAGTTAAAAGAGCATAAAGTGGATAAAACCACTACCACTGCCCAAGAAGCGCAGCACATGATACATCACTGCTTTGAGTTGACCAAACATAGAAGTTTTAAAGGTGGACGCAATGTGAAAATGTAAATAAACTTTATGGGGGCTGTGGGTTAGGCCCGGTTGGATTTATGGCTTTGGCATTCACCCCGTGGCCATCAGTCATCCCTCCCCCTTCTAGCTCCAGCCAAACCCCTGATCACAAGACCTCCAGCTGAACTACAGCTGACCTGCTGGATCTCTGACCAGCTGGGCCTCAGATGCCTTAATGAGAACCATTCAGGCTTCTTAATAATTGTGTGACTATCAGTTAGATCCTCTCTCTGTCTGTGTCTCTCACTCTCTCTCTCTATACACATACACATACACACACACACACACACACACACACACACACACACACACACACACACACACACACATATATAATATAATATATATCCGTGTGTGTGTGTGTGTGTATGTGTGTAATAAAATCTCGCTCCTGTTCCCATGCACATCTGCCAGTCTGCTCTGGGTGTTTTTGGAGGTCCTCTCTAAAACTGGGCTGAGTGTAAGACATGTCGAGGACAGGCCTCCTCCCCATAGGCAGTGATGTCACTAGAGAGGCCTTGAAGAATGCTTATATTTATTTAGAGCTTTCTGCCCTGGTCTTGCCAATGCCTACAAAATCTGAACACACAAATACGATTTTGTCAAGGGACAGTCTCCTCAAACCTATATCTAGCGAATATGAAATGTCAACAGTCCTTAGTGTATTGTCTGATTTGGAGTTAATCCCTCTTTCTCAGAACTGATCTTATTGTGCAAAGTGAAACACATTAAGACAAGTTTCTCTTTGGCTTTAGTTAATTCTTTTCTGAATCATTTTCATTGCTATTTCGATATGCTTGCTTTTTAATGAACACATTTAAATGAATCCTTTTGTGGGCCATTGTGTTATACAATCACTGCACGTTCTCTGTTTGTTGAATACATCTGCATGATTTTTATCCTGCTTCCAGTTTTTTTTTAGCTATGAAAGTGATTAATGTATAGAATTATACAGAAAGCCATGCATGTATATTCCTGTAGAGTGAAAATGTGCTTAATGTTGCATAAACATAATGGAGTTGGCAACTTTTCAACTCTTCCTTCTGGGGTGTATCATTGAGCTATATAAAATAATGTGGAGTGCTGCAAAGGCTAAATCAAACTGTAATAGGGGGTATGGGCCTCTTTAAGTAAAGTGACATTTTACTTAATTGTACTTCATAAAAGTTGCAATAACATCATTCCAATAAGTTGTTTGCTTGCCTGCCATCTTGATAAATTACCAACTGGCTGGGACAAAAGTTGAACTCCAGAGATTTTTTCACAATGAATTATAAAGGATTTGCCAATATTTTAAACAGTATGTTTGAGGCTGATTATGCCAAATATGAGGATGACACACACATATTTTTGGACAGGCTTGACTTTATTTATATTTATATTTTCATGGAATATCCAAGTTTATAATCAGTGCTTATCAGTAGGTGGTATGACCTTTCACAGTTCACACTCTGGTGTTCTTTAGTATGGCAGGAGCAGTGCTGATGCTCTCTGTTGATACAAGTTCATGCACTTGTCTTGGCATTAGAATAGGAGGGGACACCTGCCTGAAGTTCTCTTCATCTCTGACTGGGCCCTTTGATCAGGGTGACAGTTTGACTGCATTTGTGGGAGTGTCACACTTAATCCTTTAGCTTTCCTCCCCTTCTTTTTGGTCCAGTCCAGGCAGTGTTTAGTAGGCTAAATCTTAATCAAACAACCAGGGGATGGCCGCACAGAGACATATTAGGTACACAGAGATTAAAGTGTAGTATGAAAAAGGTCACTGTGGAGACTGGAAGGGGTTCACACAGATGCAATGTTTGCAGGGAGCTTCTGGAATATATAGAGAATTTTGAAAGGCAGATTGGTGCTTAAGCTTATCAAATGCCTGCAGTGAATGGCTAGTCAAGTTTGAGATCTCAGCAAATGTATGTGCTACTAGAAACAGTGTCAGATTTAAGCCTGTGGCTTTTCTTTGAAGGTGTGAACTGCTTTGTTTGTTGATTGATTACAGTATACTTTCCCACAACCCCCCCCCCCCCCATTAAAACCAGGATTATGGGTCATGCCTTCAGTAAGTTCAGGCACTGCTGACAGGCTGACGCATCTTGTTTGAAGCGTATATCTCTGCGTACAGACACCCTTCCACACAGACAGGCCCAGACAAAGATATACACATGCATCCAAACACACATACACACTTTCCTTCTGCTGCTCATCTTGGTTCAAGTACATTTACTTGTTTTGTTTTCTTATTATGAGAAGAGGTAACTATAATGTGAGTTATTGCTTGGAGATGTTTTTTGAGTGTATCTGGGGTAAACAGTCATACTGAGTTGGCCTTCACATTTATGCTGTAACTTACTGATGAGCTGAGCCAAGATCGTGTTAAAGACAGATGACTTACATGCAGAAAAATGTTTATCTCAGCCTGCCATTATTCTTCTGAAAGTTCTCAAGTGTTGTTGGGGCCTCAAATAACCATGAGCAAAGAAAGGAGCTTTTGTGCTTGAATCCAAGTATGTCAGGAGTCAGGGTTATGTTCCACTTTACAAATGACAGGGTCACCATCTCCTCAACAGAATCTGATGCCTTCATTTATTATAGATGTATTTTTATTTATAATAGTTGAATTAGTCTTCACAATAGCATGTTGTACGTTATCAGGTATATTGTTTATTGCTATATACTGTATTGTATATAAAAATGGTCAGTGATAAAGTAGTGCCCATTAATATTGTTAGTTAGTCATTTCCAAAAGCTTGGACATGATGTATCCACTAATAGTTTAATTTTCTGCAAATTAAAATAAGAATTCAGATCTCACCTCAGCCACATATTAATTAATATCAATTTTACTTCATAGCATCTCCAGATAACAGGGTACTGATGACCTAACACAAATGAGCCATCAACTGCTAAAATGCCAGCAACATCTTACCTGGAATTATTAACCGGTTTTCTGTTTGTCATTCCCTATTGATTTTTCTACCTCGTAGTTTATTTCTGGCAGTAAAAAAACACCCTCGGAGAGGATTTACAGCTACTGAAGACCTTGCCTGCCAGGACTGCCATTATGAACAGATGAAAGCAGGGGGGGAGCTGGAGCCCTGGTGCAGTGTGGGATATTGTTTAAATAGCGTAAAAAAAGGCCCCACTCATTTACACAGCCAGAGTGTAGGCTTGGGGAAACGCTGCTGTAATCCTTCTTGTAGCAGGTGGCTACTTTAACATCAGTATAAAACAAAATTGAGTTGATGATTTCCAATGAGACCCACTCAGGTTTTTCTTAAGTCCTTGAAAGCGACGATTGGTCGCTGACACGGAAAAGTGTGGGGGTCATCCAGAGATGACCAGGTGAAGGGGACTAGGGTTCTACTTCATATGATTATTTTATATATGATGTCGTAGTGTAAAGCTCCGGACTCTGAGACAGTGCTGTCAACACCCCCCCCCCCCACCCCTTCTCATCTGAATTACCTGCTGGGTCCGAGCTCTCTTATGCTGCTGTTGTGACAGGTAGATTTATAAGGCTTGAAATTTGTACAAATCAGTTGTCATTCACTGCAAGCTGTCAATGTGTCAAGCTGTCAGGCCTGCTGTGAGAAGGAGGGGGGGGGGTTGCCTGGGAGGGGTGGGCAGGCTGCGTGAAGAGGGCAACCGCAGAGAAAAGAAAATGAGTTCAAACAGACCTGAAACGGAGCCCTATTCTTCCCTCTCCATGCCCCTGCGGAGCCGCCATTGATTTTCCTTGATGTTGAGCAACAGCGTGCTGAAAATGACATGCCTCCTCCATCGCTCTATAGCCGCTTGCTTATTGTCTTTTAAATGGCAGGAAATCATTTGGAGGAGAATACAGGGGTGCGTAGTTGTGTGTTGTGTTTCTTGTTGGCTGGCTGTGCATACTTCAGCGCTGTGTCGCGTTCACATACTCGCGCGCGCGTGTGTGTGTGTCAGGCATGCTGCTGTGTTGATGGGCCTGACTGTCTCTTGGACTCAGATGGCCCTGCGTGACGCTCCTGAGAAAGGCCTGTTTCAGCCCAGGTGCGTGAGCAGGAACCTGAAATCTGTCTGCATATCATACACAGTAGCCTCACTACTGGAAGCTTTCTTAGTTTCAGCTTAATTATCACAAGTCCATCATAACTCAATAAAATATGGGGGCCATAGACTATGTTGTTGTTTTTAGTTATTTTGTTCACATCTCATTATAAATGGGTTTTTTTTTACATGATGATCATGTGAAATGCCTTCTTGGAGCTCACCTGCACAACAGCAGTGAACTGTGTGCACCCAAACACAAACACAGAATAAAACATTTGTCTTGCATGTGATTTGATTGTTGGTGACATGTTTTTACTGCAGATTTACTGTAAGAGTTTCAAATTGGGGTCAGTGTTTTGAGAGCTTTAAATCTTACAGGATTCTGCTTGACGCTGCCAAAACAACAGTGAATATTAATGCTGTGCTGTTCCGCCAAGTTAAACCTGCGCTGTAGTGAATGATTGGTTTGCCATGTTTATTTTCCCCCCATTGAGAGTATTAAATCTACAAAAATAGTTCCTGTACAGATTTCCGACAATAGACACTTTGTCCAATGATTGTCTACACAAGCTCAACACTTTCTCATTAGAGACGTTTGTAATGTGATGAGAGAGAGCTGACATGAATTTGCGGGGTATTAGTGGGATTGTGTTTGAGAGCTGTGTAATTTGCGGGATGAGGCCTTGATTTCCTCACACACCCCTGGCACCCGTGCACCTCCTGCCTGGCACCCATCCAGCCTCTCTGCTTCATACACATCTGGCTTGTTTTGCTTTGGCTTTAATTAGCCCCATGATTTCTTTTGGAGACAGTTTAACTGATCCATCATCTCTGGGAGCATGTTAAAAAAAGCTGTGGTGCTCAGGGACAGAGCGGGAAGGTGACACTCGAGCAACAGTCGGCACCGAGAGGTAAAAAATTAATCAAAGGTTTCCATATCGGCATGAGCAGCTGGCCGGCCTGGCCCGGGTGCCTTTGAGCAGGAGGGGTCCACTGAGAGAGGAGCGTGACGCAGCTCGAGTTTGTCTTGCAAAAGTGCAGCTGTCCAAAACATGACAGCTACAGCATTAGCGAGGCCATTAAGAGGTGTAGAACATTTCCAGGGAAATGATTTGAAAAATGACAATGCAGGCTCCTGTGCAATATTAATTACAACAAGCAAGCCCCAGAAATAAGTTAAAATCTGCCCGAGTGGAACATAAGAGATGTGTTATTTGGCTCTTTTTCCACTTGAGCCATTTGCAGGGAGTTTCACTTCCTTGTTTGAGAAAAGCTGTATGATTTTCTGGGCGCTGTTGACACACTAGCACTGTGTTTTTGAGTTTTTCTTGGTAAATCCTACTATTTGACCTAGTGTGCTGTCGCTTTGATGTTTGAGTTACCTTGCTGATGCTGACCTGCTTGATCTTATTGTTGTAAACAGGAAATGTGAGCATTCATCTCCCAGTAGGCCTGGCCATGGGTTTTCTTTGTTTAACAAGGACATTCACCACTGCTGGAATGCTTTGATTTGCAAATAGCCCTCATGTTTTGTTCAGCTTTCATTCAATTGCAAATTGCTGTTAATTGTCAGGAACTCATTTGCGCATGTTATGCAAATAGTTTGCAGAGCATGGATGTTGTAGATCTTTCACTTGGTTTGTTTACCTGACAACATTGGCCGGTTTTTATTTCTATACCCTAATGATTGTTTTATAGAAAACCAAACCTTTGTAATTCAATGTTTTTTTTAAGTGAGAGAGATCAAATGTTTGGTAGCCTTAAACATTAACCATGCACAGAAACACCTCTTGCTCTCTTTTGATTGTTGAAATACCTGATAAAATGCTTAATGCTATCAGTGTATGGCTTAGCCTCTGCCCAGGATTAGCCTGAGAGAGTCCAGATTGAAGTAGGTGGTTTTTAAGAGGGGGAAAAATCTCCCTAAAGTGAAGTGTTGGACCATTAAAGTCAGACACGCAGTCTGTGGTAAGTCTCATAATGGACAAAGAAACAGAACCTGATGACAGACAGCCGTTTTAATGAGGTGATATGTGAATAAATCAGAAAGCTTCTAGGTCTGCCCATTATTTGGTTTAATTCCACAAGCAATAAAAGCTGGAGCATAACAATGCAAAATGGCTCGGTGGCGTCGAGGCGTTCGCTTTTATCCTCCCGTTCTCTCCGTGCTTTGCCTTTTTGGTAACTAGCATCTGCTGTTTGATAGGAAATTAATTTGCAGTCCTCCCTTGTAAATCAGGCATGTAAAACAAAACCTGAACACACCAACTAATTAGAATTAAAGGGGCTGAAATCCATAATGGTCTGCCTTCACTCAAAATGGTTACTTTAATTGGTCGTAAATAAACTCTTGCTGTTTTTGTGTGAGTTGTAAACAGCTGAATGCTTCAATTAAGCAGAAATACAGCAGTAGTGTGTGAGGAGCAGTGTGTAGGAAAGCTACTGACATATGGAGATGATCTGAGCTCCCCTGTTCACATTCAGGGGCTTTTTTCCCCCTCATAGGGTGCGTGAGAAGGGGAGATAAATTTTTTGCCAGTGTAATATTATAGTGACTCATAAATAAATGGTTACCCCTTTGGTACTAAAAGATTTCATTAAAACAGCCTGAGTTTCGTTATTGACACCGTGGGTTGCCTATGCAGGGGGAATGAGCTGAAATTTATCAGTGTGCTTTTCTGCACCTAATAAATCATCTAAACAGGGGAGCCATATGGCAGATAAGACCTTGAGAATGGTGGCTTCAGCCTAGGAAGAGTCAAGCCGCCCCAAATCAGAGCGCCATCACTGCCTGTTTTCTCCCTCATCCTCTGTTTCTTGGAATATCTGCTGCTTATTTTACACGCCATTTTCTTGTTCACCTTATCACCTCTTTGTCACTTGTTTTTCTTCCTTTTGGGAGGGAGAGAAGAAAAGGAAAGAGAGGTGAGGTGAAGAGTGACAGAGAGAGTGAGAGAGAAGGAGAGGGGGAGAGAGAGAGAGAGAGAGAGAGAGAGAGAGGCAGGCAATTGTGGTGAGCAAGCGAGTGGGCAGAGATAAGGCAGAGCGAGAGGGAGAGGGTCCAGGGAGGTGCTCTGACTGATGGCGAGGGATGATGTATGTAGCGGCTGGGTCCCTGCTCTCCTCTGGCCCTTTGTCATTAATCATGGCCATTAGCTTCTCTCTCAGCTGCCTTGTCTGTGGCGGCCTATCAAAAAGCTTCCTCTTCTCCCTCGCAGCCCACACCAGGAAGGGCCTCACGCTCCTTCCTTGCTGTCAGCTGCTTTCTTTTCTCTGTCTTACTGTGTCTCAGACAGGAATTCTCATTTGGAAAATAGATACAGCCCGATAAAAAAAAACCAAGCTCTGCTCTATGATGTTAAAGACAACCCAGTGCGACTGGAAATACTGCATGTGGAAACAAATCACTGATTTCTATTATGCATTATACTTGATGCCTTGCTATGTAAATCTCCATGGCCAAGCATTATTTGATGATAAAGAAGGTTTTTTTGACTAACGAGTGGGTGAAGTTGCAGGGGGTCGGTATGTTCTACCCTAATAGCACAGAGATGTTACTTCAGTCACAGTTTGGAATTTTTCAAAAGGCAGTCTTGTTTATATGACATCACCCCTCACCCAGCCAGTCCCTCTCGCAGTGAACACTAACACATTACTACAGACATGTACTCAGCTACATGGTGTTACATTGATTTTAGAAGAGTATGGTTTTAGAATAGGAATGAGACATGTAATTCTGTATGATAGAACTGAGATTAGGTTTTTGTGTGCAGTAGTTTTGAACAGTTTATCTTTTTGACGCTTTCCTGCTGTAGTTCATTTCAGAAAGCTCACTGACCCAAGGCACGTGCTGACAAATAATCAGCTTGCATTTAATGATCAGAGCTAATCTGCTTTGTTCAAATTCTGGCACCTTTAAATGTTGATTTTGCTTTATTGTTGGATTGACAAAGATGCACATGAAGCAGACATTAAAAACATTTAATAGTTTATATTGTATTTAATATAATTGTAATTTCCTCAAAGACAGGTAGGTACAAAAATATCACCAGTCCTTCCCTTTGATTGAGGTGAACATTTGATTTAAATTCATTATGTAGGGTGATGATGTACATTGATTACGCCTTATGCTGAACACACACACACACACACACACACACACACACACACACACACACACACACGCACACACACGCACACACACACAGAAAGCAGGCAGGCTTTAACAGGGATAGATGTGTTCCCCAGATTGTTCCCATTGTCTTGGCTAATGAGAATAAACAACTGGCCAGTGGACTGACCATCAGATGTAATAGAGATATATAGCAGATTGCTGCCTGTTTGCCTCCCTCCCTGACTCCCAAACAGAGACTGACACATACACTAAAGCCCCATCAGGTCCAGTCCCAGTGCCCCTGCACTACCACTAACCACCCCACATATGCCCAGTGCTCCCTCACTCTCCTCTTAATGCATCATGCTTACTCAGTGAAATTATAACTGGCTTTAATACACCATTATTATCAAGACATAGGGCTTTTTCAAACACAAACTGAGCTGTATTGATTTAGTGCAGGGCAACAAAGAGAATGGCCCTTTGCAAGATGGGGGTATATTTTATTTACCTCCCAGGCGCAGTAATAAGATTGAATAAAGATGCAGAAGCAGACATTCTACTGCCATCCAGTCATTTTGCATGGCCATTTCATTATGCCTAATTGTTGAGAAAGCAGAAAAAAAGATACAGTACTAGTAGCACGCATTCATTTTCTGCTTTTGGTTAGATGCTGCAATTTAATCATTCATTGTTGTGTGGTTTTACTCTAAATCTATTTTTATTTGCTTTATTGCCCTTAAATGGCTAAGGCTAGTAAACACCTGATTCAGCAGGTGTACAGGTAAAGGCTGATTTGAAAGGATATGTTTTATTTTGTGGAGTGTAGAATCCTCACCCCTGAGGATTTTTAAAGGCAAGATCAGCACTTGTCTCTGCAAGCTCAAAGTGGCTCTTGTTAGGCGGCTAGCACAAAGATGACTGATTTTGACAACACAATTTGCATCTTTGTATGAAAGCATCTGAGCTAGCTGGGCCGTTTTAGGCTGGATTAAGCTGTTTGTCTCCGTCACAAGATAACTATTGCAATCTATCAGCGCTCCTGGTTTTCCAATAACACATCCCTCTACCCAGCCCAGGGGACTGGGAATTGATCTAGAATATAGAGAGCAGAATTGCTGCTGCAACTTCATAGAGGCCCACAATTACTGAATCATGCAGATGTCAGTAATTCCATAAAACTGATACGGGGGTAATGAAAACATCTGACTGCTAGATGGTGTGTGGATTTATGGCTGCATTAAGAGGGAAAGAGGCTTGGATGACAGTTTTGTAGCATCGCTGCTGTTGTTTCACACGCGTAAAGGGCCAGATCAATTAGTGTCTGCAGCCCGACACAGCGCCTCTGACAGTGCTTTTATAGCAGCATGAAAAATGCATGTGTTTCAGAGGGAGATTTTGGAGCCATTAGGCGTCTACATATATGATTTCATGTGAGTGCACATTTATGATGATGTATTGCTCTAGCGTCATGTTGCTCCATATCAGCTGTAAAACATGGCCTTTCTCATAGTGTGGTAATAAAACCGTTCAGTCATCCCATAATGTTTGTCCTCAACTTTGACAATTAAAATCACCAAAGATTAATTAGCTTTTAGGGCTCTCTGTATTGAAAGAATATGACCAGCAGTGCCATCAGGCAAAACAGCCTTTATTAGTGGACTTGGGACTTAAAAATATTATCCTGAGTCACATCATCTAGAAGTACATTAGAATGTAAAGGGATTTGAATATAATGCCTGTTTCACTATAGTAAGTTCATGTTAAGTGAATGGTAAAACAGGTAATGAATCGTGTGTGTTACATATCCATACTTCAGTGATTGTTATAAAAAGGCAGATTAGCCCTTTTAATATTAATTCTATGCCATTGGAATGATCTCATTCCTGTCATCCCTCTGTTCTTTTATTCTTTCCATGATTCACTGCTGTCTTGCTCATTCTCTCCTTTTCCTTAAGCCATATGTCTAATTCTAATTAAACAGGCATTACATAGCCTCTCAGTCTGTCTGTCTGTCCATTTGTCTCTCTGTTTCTCCTCTCTCTCTCTCTCTCTCTCTTTCTCTTCTCTGATGCTATCAGGCTTTGAAAGCTCTTATTACAGTAATAAGTGTGAAAGGAATCTCAGCCTGGCGGTTCATGTGCAGTCACGGGCTGAATGTGGAGAATTTGCATAACCTGTTAGAGGGATACGTGAGGGCCGGCATGATTGAATTTCACCACACTGTGCCGTTAATTAATAATGCTAGGATGTGACAGGCCTTTATCATGCACTGTGGATTGGTGATGATGTGTGTGCTAGTGTGGGCACAGGCAGGCACTGGCATTATGATGGCAATGGCCCATGCTGTAATGAAGTAGTCACGAGGAAAGATGTGCTCCATGAACTGGACAGCCATGTTGTCTGTTTGAGGTGGTGGCATGTAAGGAGTAAAGATTATAATGGAGTCAGTCGAGAAGGACTGTAGACCTAAGATGGGCCATCTGTAGTACTCTTGGGATGACATGTGAGTTACGACATGAGTGTTTTCTCGAATAGTTGAATGTGGTTCTGACAGACATATAATGTGCACATACCTCATTCTGTCCTCCAAAGCATATTTTAGCAACGTGTCCAGGGAGAGTTACAAATGGCGTTGTCCACGCTTTGGGTTTGAGGGCAGGGACATGCCATGGAGTGCTGCTGTCCATTGCTTCAAGGTTACATCTAGTGGAAAAATATGTATGTAAACCATAGGTTTTTTTCTCTTAACGTGCTAGCTCCATATGCCTGGGAATGTGTGTATGGCGGTGCTGCCAGCTGCTGCAGTGTAATGTTCTCCCTCACTCTGCTGTCCCTGTCCTTTTGGCCTCTCTCTGTTTTACTGCCAAATTAGGCAGCAGTAATTGCCAATTATGTTGATTCTTTTATGATGTGGACCCAGCTCTAGACTGGACTGAAACAGCGCATATTTCATATACACCACAGATGGTTTAAGACATTTGGACCTGCACTGACACAGCAATCAAGCACATGGCAGTGTAGAAACAAGTCCACACAGGGGACAGAGGTTACTGAGATGACGCGCCTCTTTTAGGAGGTGGAAGGTAAGTGTTCTGGACTGTCCAAAAGTGTGACCTATTTTCTTGGTGCCACTTTTTTTTCTTCATCATTTTCTGCATTGTCCTCAAAATTTACTTCAAGTGACCTTCCGTGGTTTGACACAGCAAAGCATTGGTGTAGATTTCATTTCAGCTTTGAGGGAGACACCGCTCACACCACCCAACCTAACACAATGTATCAGTATTGTAGTAGAGTAGTAATAGATAAGAACGTCTGTCAAATGCTGTAAATGTAGTGTGAGCAGGAATTATTGGGGGGGACCACATCCCCCCAATATGACATATGGCAAATGTCATCTTGCTGAGCCACTTTCACATGTTGGAACTAGCCACCAACATTCACTTCTGATGTTGTGGTAAGAAAAGCGTCTGTCCTCCATATCAGTAACAAATCCCTGTTATTCCCTGTCATTCTGTTATTTTGCCATTCTCAACCAAATAATGAACATGGAGAATGGGGAACTTCTGCATCTGACCGCAAAGCTGTCAGGCAGTGGCCTGCTCTGTTAAGTCTAAATGCTCCTGGAGACCAGCTTAACTAATTATGGAAGTTTACTGTTATAAGCAATTGTCCAAGACGTACCAGGGAATCTCTCTCTCTCTCTCTCTCTCTCTCTCTCTCTCTCTCTCTCTCTCTCTATATATATATATATATATATATATATATATATATATAATAAAATTATTGCCTTCTGAAAAATGAAAACAGTGACATCTTGCAAAATAAGAATGAAAAATGTTGCTAAAGTAGATATAGAGACAAAATAGTGGAGCCCTCTGCATTAGGGATCTGAAATGCTCAAAGCAACTTATGTCCAAATATGAACTACCATTACTGTGTTTTATAGGTTGTTTGTTGACATTATGTAGCATCTTCAAAGGTAGTGCAGAATTCCTCCAGCTTTAAATTGGTTCTAGTAAATCAGCTACACCTTCCATAGGGAATGCGGGAGGCTTTTTTGCGTCTTTAATGTTGCATACCATTCCAGCACCTCGGATGCTTCAGTGCCCTTAATCTCTGCTGAAACGGGGGAATGTCGAAGTGCAATAGGACTGTCTTCATTTGAAGGTAACTTATGGCAGTAATATACTCCACCAAGCTGCATGTCATCTGTGGACATGTAAAACTCCTCAGTGGGATGCACCGGTACGTGAAGATATTTGCTTACATTTTCTGTAGGACATATTTTTGATTTTTGGGTCTGTTTTGTTTATTAGATGCTATATTGCTTTTTTTGTGTGAACCCAAGGCAGGAATAATGTGCATTTTGTCTGTACCCTCAGATGACTGGGCAGGGACTGTGCTTTCCTGCATTTTGCTTGTGCAATTGGCACTTTGTCTTGCTGTTTCTAGATGCTTTTAGAGTAAGAAGTTAATATGCAGGGATCAGGGGAAATGTTGTCTCCTTTAATACTCTTGTATCATATTGAATCGAAATCCTTGTAATGGATCTCCCTGTGTGTAATTTGTCTAAGTGAGCACAAGTCATTATTCTAAACCCCAAGTCCTTCTTAAGCTTTTAAGCCGTTATTGGTCAGATATCTCTTTAAACACAACAAATGGGTGGTCTGCGACAGAAATAAGGTGTAAGAAGGTGTAAGGTGCATTCAATACTTATTTTTCCCCACCTTCTTTTCCACCCTCTCTTCCACTCTACCCTTCTCTCAGCAAAACAAAACCATGCATAAAGTGCAGTCTGATAAGTGTTGTGGATCACACCACCCCTAAACCAACCCCCCACCCCCCACCCCAGCCCACCCTACCCTACCCTACCCTACCCTATACATCACAGTGGTGAGCTCAGCTGTGCCGTGAGAGAAGTGAACTCTGGGATTGGGCCGGCTGAAGTTGATTAATCGGTCGGTGCGGGTGAGAGACTCCAGGGCCAAGCAGTAGGTCCATCCTCGTGGCATGTGATGTTGATTGGCTTTGTCCTGCGCGGGCGCGCTGGAGGAGCGGACATTAAGATTAAGTGATGCTGTCGTGTCGGCGAGCGCTGCACTGCATCATTCGGAGCGAGAGACAGCTGCGGTGCTTAATCCTTCATCGCCAGGGGAGGCCTGCCAGCCCAGAGATATACAGCCAAAGATAACCCTCCATAACTTCTGCTAAAGATCAGGAAACTTTGAATTCACATCCATCTGCTCCATAGTCTCCCCTTAAGAAAAAATGAGCAATCGCTGCCATGCAAAATGTAAAGGAGGAGACAGCATAGAGAAGGATGGTGAGCTTCATGAGTAAGAGTGTGAGACTGCCGCGTCTGTCGCATGAATAACCTGTACTGCTAATGTCCTTCATTGTTTTTTGTGCCTGTTTTGTAGTGTCTAAATGCCTTGGATGTGCTACTGCTGAGTACTATTAAATGTAATTGCAGTGTTACAATGGATTAAACGCCTTAGGGATTGTTTGCCTTCAGTCACCGCTATTGTGGTTATCAGTAAAAACTAAAGTCTGTGTGGGTGAATATCTGAGCCCTCAAGATCACACTTTTATGTTTAGTCTGGGCATTTATGGATTTTTTGCTTGGAACACTAACACATTTATCACATTTGGTAAATTTAGGCTTTTTTTAAAAGTCTACTTAAAAACAGATAACTGGTGCTAAAATAATTGGTACAGTCACATTTTTTCAATGAAAATCTGTATGATATACATTTATATATTTATTTCCTAATGAAAACTAGTTAAAGCAGACACATTACTTCCAAAGAGTACTCGGTCATCACATTTGTCAGTACATTATAATTTAACATTATTATGTCAATAATGTCAATAATAATAATTCAAATTAATTATTTTTAAGATGATTTCGGTGTTTGGGTGAAATTGTTCTTTGCTTATCCCCCTTGATATATAATCAATGTGTTGCTTCAAACTTTGACCTAAAATATTTAAATAAGAAAAAAAAAAAACAACAGAAGTCACAAGGTGGGTGGCGGGGTATCTTAAGAATGACCTTCCAAAGTCAAGTGCTTAAGTCAATATAATGACAGTGAGGCTAAGCTCCCTGGCCCTGCTCATAAGGTTAGCACTACTGGCCTGCAGGCCTTCTTAAATGGGTTTAGTCACCTCCACTTTTTTCTTACTGCCTAATCGTTAACTCTGCATGTGCCAGCTGCCTGTGGTAGCCTGCTAGAGTCCTGCACATTGTTCTCACCAAATGGATGGTATTTATTTTACAGTGGCTGGGGGAAGGAGAGTCTAATATGAGGGAAAATAAATCCAGCGCAGAGCACAGGCTGAATGATTATTTGCTATGCCGCGATCGGTGGCGTCAGCATGTTTCAGACTGCTGGGCTTTGCATGTTTGCAGCTGGCTTGATACAGCTGTCAGCCAGTGATTGATGAGTATCATCATTTAAAGTGTAAAAGAAAACGTCTCTGTGAAGGCAGACATGATGAACTGCCGCCTGCTGGCTCTCCCTGAGACACGTTTGACACTTTTTTTTTTACCTTACCTTTCTCTGCCCTCCCTCTCTCTGTCTCTGTCTCTCCCCCCTCTCTCACTGTCTCTCTGTCTCTGTCTCTCCTCCCTCTCTCACTGTCTCTCTGTCTCTGTCTCTCCCCCCTCTCTCACTGTCTCTCTGTCTCTGTCTCTCCCCCCTCTCTCACTGTCTCTCTGTCTCTGTCTCTCCCCCCTCTCTCACTGTCTCTGTCTCTTCCCCCCTCTCACTGTCTCTCTGTCTCTGTCTCTCCCCCCCTCTCACTGTCTCTCTGTCTCTGTCTCTCCCCCCTCTCTCACTGTCTCTCTGTCTCTGTCTCTCCCCCCTCTCTCACTGTCTCTCTGTCTCTGTCTCTTCCCCCCTCTCACTGTCTCTCTGTCTCTGTCTCTCCCCCCCTCTCACTGTCTCTCTGTCTCTGTCTCTGTCTCTCCCCCCTCTCTCACTGTCTCTCTGTCTCTGTCTCTCCCCCCTCTCTCACTGTCTCTCTGTCTCTGTCTCTTCCCCCCTCTCACTGTCTCTCTGTCTCTGTCTCTCCCCCCCTCTCACTGTCTCTCTGTCTCTGTCTCTGTCTCTCCCCCCTCTCTCACTGTCTCTCTGTCTCTGTCTCTCCCCCCTCTCTCACTGTCTCTCTGTCTCTGTCTCTCCCCCCTCTCACTGTCTCTCTGTCTCTGTCTCTCCCCCCTCTCACTGTCTCTCTGTCTCTGTCTCTGTCTCTCTGTCTCTGTCTCTCCCCCCTCTCTCACTGTCTCTCTGTCTCTGTCTCTCCCCCCTCTCTCACTGTCTCTCTGTCTCTGTCTCTCCCCCCTCTCTCACTGTCTCTCTGTCTCTGTCTCTCCCCCCTCTCTCACTGTCTCTCTGTCTCTGTCTCTCCCCCCTCTCTCACTGTCTCCCTGTCTCTCTCTTTCCACTGTCCTTGCCAGAGTGGGGAAGAAGTCCTCAGACACAGGCTCTGCTGAGCCCTCTCAGGCCTCTTACTTTGATAGTTGTCAGATCGCATGAAATGTCAAAATTCTTCTGGCCTGTGCGCGGAGATATATTTAGTGCCACTTCCGCATACCTACATAGCACCTCTGACAGTGACATATTAGTTCTGCTGTCTCCTGCAATCTGATATCTTTAAATTTGCCACCTTGTTAAGTTTTGATTAATGCGATTCCATTTCAGTGGAGTAATTGGCTGGGCCTGTTGGTAGAAAATACCTAGCCTCTCTGAACAGACAGATGCTAGGCCATGCTAATGAAGAAATGAGTTTGTTATATTGATGGCATGGACTGACAGTTATTAATGATTGTTATGATAAACAGACGAGTGCAAATCAGGATGAGTCTGGCGAAAGTGACAGTTTAAAAATAACCCGCGTTGGAAAGTACTAACGAAGTAATATACTGTTAGGAAAACAATCATGCAGGTTGTCAAAGGAAGAAGTGTAATTACTGGGCTACACAGGCTGCCAGGGAGGACAAGGACCTGCACCATAATGAATCAAGAGGAATATGTTTTGACAGAGCCAACAGATTGATATGCACTATTAATTGGATCTTTTTTTATTACACCATAAAGGAACCTGTATTTCAATTATATCATATATGATGCTTCTAAATGTCATAGAGGACACGGAAGTAGAAGCACAAATTAGTATAGTTCTGTAACAGTTTGTACAATATGTGTATGTGTGTGCAGATTTCCTCTTAAGGTATGAATACATTGGATTTCTGACACAGGAAGAAAATATATATTTTGTTTTGGACTGGTTTTCAGCATGCATTTTTCATAGACATTTATCTTGCTAAATTTAAAGAAAACCTTTGCATATCCTAGTTTTTCAAAATTCTTTATATATGTTAATTGTATCTGTTTACTAGGACCTAGGACTCAAGGCCCTGAGGTAAGAGCACTGAACTACTGCTTAGTCTTTAACTTGCCACAGTGTGCTTTTATGTTGCTGCTGGACATGTGCTCTGCCGCAGAAATGTTGCTTAGTGATATTCAGAGGTGACTTGCGTAGAGAATGTTCTTGTTTGACTGCGTAAGAGGTGGAAGAAGCTGCATGTGTTTCCTGTCGTGTGTGTCGGGGGGGGGGGGGGGGGGGGTTAGGTGACAGGGAAATGGTGTTAGGGCATGACAGTCGCAAAATGGCTGCTTTTGGAATGTGACAATCAGATGACTCCGCTGACCTCTGGGTGAACTTTGTCCAGTTTTGATGTTACAGCCTCAGGGATCAAAGGCATGGTGAAAACGTTGACAGGAGGATGTCACAGTGTGGGTTGTCATCAAAATCAGGCAGAATAACCAAATGTAGGCTACCTACACACAGTGTAACCCACACCTGCAAGGAGAAGACTCGAATGAATTGGTTTTAAGGGTGTGTTGGATGAAAAATATGAAAGAAGAGGATATAACATATTTGCTTTAAGTGTACATTAAATTGGCTTAAATTGACTTTAAAAGGTCTTATGCTAAAATGTATTATGTGTCATTGAGAGTAGTCAGTGTTAAGTACCTTCTTGTAGTCACAGTCTTTTACTTGACTTCTAACTCCTCTTGTGCTGATGAACTTTTAAGGTATCATTACAGACAAACCCAAATGACACTGAAGAATAATTTGTGAGAGGACAGCATTAATCTCCCCTGGATTCAGACGCTCCTGCTACACTTTTAAGGTTGATTACCTATAAAAATAGATCGGAATGAGCTCATAAATCATATGATTATTACAGTGTCATTTTAACCACAAATTATAGTGATTAAACAGGATCCTATCTTTCTCTGCTTTTAGGTTTAGTGGCCTGGAAATGCTTAAATACCAGTTAAATATGAACAGATTCATGGAGTTCTCCTCGGCTGTGGGTTAAGCCATGATTCAAACATAAGAGATCACCACCGCAAGTTTATAGTGCTATTTGGTGTGGCAGTATCTGAGCTACACTGCTCATCATTCAAATCTTCTAGCCATTTATAGGCAAAATGACCATACTTCACAACCCCAAGGTCTTTGAGATATATTTTTAATATCTTTTTACTGCTGCATGCAGAGTCATACCAATCTGTCCTTGTGCTATTCACAAGAGAATAATTATTCCTTTAAAATATATCAAATTTGTTCATTATTCAGATGCTTAGTTAATCCACAAGCAGAATGGTGATTGTGGACATAATGGATCATTTTAGCATAATACTTTGTAAGACATGCTAAAACTGCTCCTTCAAGCCTTGATTCGTGTAGACCAAGAAATATTTAGTCATCTTTTGATTTTCATTTTTCTGGGCAAAGAACGGCTGAAGGTTCACATATTATTATTGTAGTTTTCCAACCCTCTATTCGCTACTGATGACAGGTGCATAATAATTGTGCTCTAGCAGAACAATTGAGCTGACAGTGGTTTAAGAAACTTGGACAGGACAAAAGGACAAACAGTTTTTCAATATACGACATCCAGCCAACATTTTCTGTGGAAGTGCAAAGCCCTGTTTTTTCATCCTCCTCCGGAGCATCGGGGTGATGGCCCTCCAAACACTCCTTGAGCTGTTCTCCTCTTTTGATAAATGCTCTTTTAAATGTTTCCCCCCCCTATGAAACCACTATGCCCAGAGCTTCAACATGAACACTCAAGTATATCTGAGCGGGAAGTGCAGATCACACTAGCACGCAAAAACACCCTTTAATATGGCCCTATTCAAGTAGCTCTCAGCCTTTTGATTTTGCCCATTAACAAGCACTCAAGAAGTGGAACTGGCCAAGAACTAGAGCTTCTGGGCACTCTTTATTGCAGCCTCTCCAAGACCCTTTTCTCTTTCTCTTCTTTTTGTTTTGCTTTTTGAAGGCTATGATTTCAAGCCATATGGAGCCTATCCACTTCATTGTAGTTGTTCGATTCTCTTTCCCAGTGGCTCTCTTAAAGACAAAGCTGCTTGGTAGCTGTCACTGTTGCTCCACCTCCCTGTTGGTGATGATGTGAACAGTGCAGGCCTGATGTCTAAACTCACATACAATAAATGTGAAGCTAGTGTGATTCAAGAACTGCATCTCTCAGATGGCAGAGATGACAAGGACTCTTGGCTGCTTCCAGCTGGAGCCGAGCTTCTCCCCGGCCCAACCAGGGCACCCGCTTTTCTGAATCACATCTTAAACAGTTCCGTTTAGATCATTTAAATGAATAAAGATGAATGAGTATAAGGGTACGGGCATAATGAATTTGACATTTATGAAAGTAATTACATGAAAAGATTTTAGAAATTAAAAATGTAATGCATGTCAGACCAAATTAGCCCACGTGCATACATGAACTCCAGCTGGTGAACCTTTTTAATAAGTTTACAAACCCAGCGCTGAACACCTGTTTCTAATTTATCCTTTCATGTACTGGGAACAGATTACCATCATTATAAGTATGGAGGAATGCTACACGCATATGTAAAAGTGGCCATTTTGATGTCCTGGTTAAAGGGGTTTGTGTGTGTGTGTGTGTGTGTGTGTGTGTGTGTGTGTGTGTAATGGCAGCCTCTGTCAGTCTGGCTGATTCCTCCCTATGCCCTGCGTTCTACACTGACTCCTGCTGGGAGATGAGAGCCAGACAATAGGCCTAACTTCAGCCAGCTGTTCTCTGTCACCCAGTGCTTCACTTCAGCCCAGACTCTCCACTCCGCTCAACTCCTCAAGTCCTGGTGGGTGCTGAGGCTAGAAGAGGGAACATGAACACTGTGCTCCTGCCACAGTGATTTTAATTACAGCATGGGGTTCTCAAAGATGGCAAGTAGCTTGTAAGCAGAGGGGCTTTCTCTGCTATATTGGACAATAACTTATGAATTTTTGGTTTTCCTGTCTGTTTTTATAGCTGTTTTTGTTCTCTTCCATGTCAAAGGACCAGTGACAGAAAACCAGCACATAACAGTCTTCTCTGCCTCTGAGAACTGCGCCTAACCACACCCCGCTTTGTGCACTTATATGTATGCTATGCTAATTGCATTGCCCTTCAGTTCTTTCTAGTACAATTTATGGCTTCTGATTTATGGCTCTTATGGAAGGTTTTGTTTTTTCTTTGCTGCCTGCTCCACTCAGTAACTATATCATTTTTGCAGAACCTTTGTTCCAGTTTAGAAATGCTAGTCTGTTCCAGCTGGGACAGAGTTGTGAGATTTCTCCATGATTTTTGAACTATAGTCCTGTGTGATTTAAGCCCATCACTGCATCCCCACGCACACATGCAGCAGTGCAAAACACAAACTCCTTTCATCATCTTCATACACTTTGCAGTGTTTCTGTTTACTACTTCTGTCTTTTTTTTCCCATAAGCATTAACGTTTACACCATGAGACGGTTGAATAAGTCCATGCTGAACTTTAAACCCTCTGTAATTGTGTTTCACGCAGGATGAAACTTGTGAATTAGATGTGGATTGCAAAAGAACAACGGAGTTGATTAGCAGTCGTTATCTTTGCTTGCTGGAGCGTTTTGACACCTGTCTCCCAGCCCCTCTCTCTACATGCTAGAGCTAACTAGAGCTAATCCCTCTATATTACTGGTCATATGGCTGAGACATTGTGAGGGGGTGTGAGGGGGTGTGGTTGTAGAGGGATGGACCATATTCCTCACACTATATGACAAATGTCTAAGAAACAGTGTCATTCACTAGCTTTAAGCTAATGGCCAATGGTGTATAAAGCACTAATGGTCAAAATTATATTAGTAAATCTAGTGAACTAGTAAATCTTTCTGAACATTTACTCTCTTACTAAACACTCTCCAGCCCTGCCCTAGGAATTGCTCACAGTAATGGCATACTGGCTCATTTCTCAAATAAGCTGTGCATGGTAATTTAAATAGAGAAGGCTTGCAGTGTGTGTCGGGGGTGTGTGTGCTATACTGCATGCTTTCATTTAGGCAGTCCTCTAGCTCGGCATAAAATGCAGTATGTGGCAAACCATCTGGTTGCCTCTTGTTTACAGTACACAGTGTCAGCCCAGGCTTATTAATCATGCTTACACAAGTGTCTTAATTACTCCCTATGTAGCTGCTCTGACTCCAACCCAGAAGTTGACCTTTTTCTCCCTGTTCCTTTAAACCATTAATCATGCACAATCAACGCCAGCCGAGCCGAGGAGAGGGCTACCCACATTCCCAGGCACAGAGAGGGCCCTCACAGAAACATACCAGAACCCAGCCTGGTGCCAATGCTGGGCATATCTTTATTAATGACTCCCTTGCTGTGTGAGTCGCATGCATATGTGCACAGAAAATAGCACAGACATGAACTCACCCAGGACATTCAAATGCACCCAACATGTTACCGGGTGCCGACAAATTGGGTTTATTTAGCCATTTGCAGCACGTCACCTCAATATATATGATGAATGGATACCTTAATGAAAGAAAAAAAAAACTTGGTAATAAGATATTACACAGAACATGTCTTCTCACTTTAAACTTGTAATAATAATAATAATAAAAGAGGACAATGCAATTTATCTTTGATAATTATGTAAACTGTAATTGTATTTTATTGGATGCAGTGTTCAGTCCCTATCTCTAAATTCTACAATTCCAATTTCTTTCAACATCCCTTCCCATCTCTTGAGCTAATGAAACTCTCAGTCAAGTATCTATGTGCAAAACAAATGTATTTTTCTTCCAAATGTGATGCTCTGACATTTATTGCATTCAGTGATTCATGAGTGTCACATGGCTGGGATGTATAAGCACACAGCCTAGTGCGAAACTGTGATGCAGGAGGGCTTCAACCTTTCAGATCTTGTTTAACCAGGTGCACAGTGGATTGACGAGTAGAGTTTCTTCTAGCAGCTAACTGACATTCCCAGCTCTCTCTCCCGCAGAACGAAAGCTTAATCTATCACTTGTCAGTCAGGGAGGGACTTCCATTTCGCCATGCCATGGCATTCATTCACAATGCCAGTGGGAGCCATGGTGTCATGCAAAAAACACATAAGCGAGCAAACACGAGCTCAAACTGGGTGTTCACTGTTGATCAGGACTGGGGGTAAATCACAACCCCAAACAAAATGCTTAGCCTTGACCTTCACTATGGTTTCTTTTCCATGTATTTCTAAAGCAGAGAATTATTATATTTTCATAAGATTAAGTCATCTTGCATCACTTAGAGACAAAGGGACTCCAAAGTTCTGTAATAGTTTTATGGCTGCCCACAAATTGCACCCATAAATTTTTTATTCTTTTTAATTTATGTCCATAAATCAGTCTCTAATCTGCTCCAGCAGCCTAAGTGCCATTGTTGCATATTTTTGGCATGTGTGTGTATCAGTGGATCTCTAAGAAACTGAAAGCTCATGCATTAATTGAAAGTCATAAATTATACAAGCTTCTTTTATAATGGCAGGTCATAAATAACCTTGGTGTATTGGAAACTGTAACACATTTGTGTTGAAATTATGTATTTGGAGGTTATGTTGATTTCATTATAATGGATTTTTCTTAATGGGACCTACTTATGTCTTCTTATGAGAAACAAATGCTTTTGCTATGTTAAATTACAAAACTTGTGCTCCAAAACTTTTTTTTACTATTATAAACTTAAACCTTTGCAACTTAAATCTTTGCAATTGCATTTGTCAAGTTACTTTGGTAGTTTTTGTACATTTACTTTAGATTTGTGAATCACTCTACATTGTTTGTTTCTGACATTATTCTAAATGGTTTGTGTCTATCATAGTATCAGAGCAAAATGTGCAATACAAGCATTTGCTTTGCAGAAGGCGATCACATTGTCATGGTTTGGTTTCTTTCTTCTTATTCCTTTAGACATCATCTGGGGTGATGATAAACTGAAAGCTATGCTTACCTTCTGACAAAGAAAGCACAAGCAAATGTAGCACACATAAATGTGTCTCAATGGAACTTTGCTCATGATCACCTCAGCATGATTCATGGGCTTGGCTTGCATGGAGCTAATGCCTCGCAGAGTAGGCCTGGGTTCAGCTCTGCTGTGGTGGAGCAGCTGACATGCCTTTCATTTGTGTAAAGACACATGCCTGCATGACAGTTTGTTGTTCAATGTAGCGCTTGTGATCATTTTGTGAGCGGTTGTGAATTAGACACTGCAGAATCTGTACAACGGTACGTAATTTGCTTCCTCCTCCAATTTGCTTCCTTCATGCTGATGGTGATTTAGTTCAAATGTGTAGACTGATTTGTTAATGAAGAAGTAAATATGACATAGGATCATAAAATAGGAACATTTTCAAAGACAGTCAGACATGTTCTGTAGTGCTACAGGCGCTGTTCTTGCTACTTTAAGTATACGTCTACCCACAATCAATAGAGGGGGAGTACACAGTTGTGTAAGAGAGGTTTTTTTTTTTTTTGTGTGTGTGTGTGTGTGTGTGTGTGTGTGTGTGTGTGTGTGTGTGTGTGTGTGTCTGTCTGTCTGTCTGTCTGTCTGTCTGTCTGGGTGGGTGTTTGTGTCTTTAGGGATCTTTTTGTCCTGATACACATGTAACTAGCATGTATATTTGGTGTGGCCTTATTACTGATTATTCAAGCCTGGTCCCAGGAGTGTGAAATGCATGATTAACTACAACTCTTTACAGATGCATTTGCAAGCACAGTACACATTGAACTCCTGAATATTGTGTATTATCCACCATTAGAGGCAGATATTAGTGCTACTGCCAGTAATGGGCTTGAAGAAGAATTATTCAATTGGCTCACACGGTGTGCTTCACTGGCAATGGAACAGGAATGGAATTTTGTCGCCATCAGTTTATTAGTGCACCGCTCAAAGCAAAGTAAGGATGATGATGTGGTGGAGGGCTGCATAATTCACAAAACCAAGACATGATGCACAATCTAATTATCTTGGAGAGCACAATTGAAAAATGAATTCATTTAGTGATGATTTTATTGACGTGGCTTTCTTCAGCTGAGTAAGGCAGAATCGATAGGCAGCGTGAGATGGCTTCATCGCAATAATCCTCTCCTGTGAGAATGTGGAAAGAGGCTGGAGCATACCGCTGATGAGCTTAGGGTTTTGTGCAGTGGTGTCTCCTCCTCATTAATCAAACAAAACCAGTTTGTGTATCATTTAGCTGACAGACGTGTCACACTCTCCAGTGTACATGCATCTCATGGTGCTTTGTTTGTCTTGGTGTGGAAAGACCTTTCTTAAAGGATATTGCTCTGCTGACCTTTACAGATGACTTCAGCGCAATGTTTACATTAAAGGCTACTAAACCTGCTGCTTTGAAGCAGTCACGCCTGCCTATTTGTTGCTGTCTGAATGCAGTCTGCCTCACAAAGGCTTGTTGTTAGTCTCCATCAAACCTTTATTTCGGTGTGTTTTGCAACAGAGTAAAACATGATGGCACAAGCGACTGATGCTTTGGTAGTACAATGTAATAGACTCCTGTGCTATTAAGTTTGACTTATGACAAGTCAGCTCACCTATTCAGTCTATTTTGTTGTCCCGATGTTTGCACCATCAATACAGCAAAATGGTTTGAATAGGTGAGAGAACTTTGATATAAACTCCATTGTAAATGGCTCTTTGAAAGGTAAAAGGGGCTAGGTTTTGGTCATTTTTGCATCCTTGCTCTTACTTAGCCTGGGAAAGGTCTGTTGAACAATAGGGTTCAGCCTGTGGCTTAGCTGGACATATGATACACCACGTGGAGGCGGCTTTCAGGATCATGTTTGCTATGTCTGAATGAACTCTGTAATGTAGAGCAGGTTTAATTCAAATGTATATAGATCTTAGATTATAGATTCTGAGAGGTTTAAATTTAAAGAGCTATGTGAGGCTTCCCAAAATTATGTATTGAATATTTCAAAACATGACAATACTTTCACTTATTAGTGTCTTAGTAGCTCAGATCTAATAATGCACACAAAGAAAAGCTTTGATACTGACACTCCTTGTTTGTTGTAATAAACAAAGTAAGCCAGTCCCCGGACAGACTTGACTGGCGGACAAGGTAGGACATCTGCTTGTGTGTGTTTTTGTGTTTTGAAGGAGAGAGAGGGAGGCTGGAACATGACTCATGGGCAGGAATGGCCTTTCTGCAGGGTCAGCAGGTGAGAGGTCAGGAGGTAAAATGCCGTCTCTGTGATTTACAGGCCCTCTTAAGGGAAGAGGGGGCACCTCCTGCTCTCTTCTGAAAGCTGTCACTCTCCTGTGTAATTTGCTTCGGTGAGTCGCAAGTCAAACTATGAATAATGAAGGGTTGTTAGCCTCTGAGACGGAATAAGCAAAGCGAAACACAAAACAAAACTCTAGCAAAAGAGCTGTAATTACCGATGAAGCAGTGTACTTTCGAAAGGAGTGTTATTGTGAATTGATGACCTTTTAAGTCTGGCAAATGCCACTAGAGCTAAGGGGATTTCATGTCTCCTCAGAACAGAAGTATCTGATGAAACTATTGATGTCGTAACATCAAAATGAAAATCAGAGGTCTTGGATATTTTCCTTTTTTGTAGGTGCATTTTATTTGTTTTTTTATTGTTTACAATGTTTTGTGTATTTTTTTTCCCACTGCTATTGTGCACGCCTAGTCTTAACTGGAATTTACAATGTCTTAAAATACTTTGAAAATTTTAGAGTTCTCCATGCTTAAATAAATTTACAACAAAAAAAGAAACCTAAATTACATCTGGCACTATGTTCATGGCCATTTCAAAGTTGTAAGTGAAGGAGCTGATTATAGCGTTTTGTGTTAACTAAGCGGAGCATCTGCATGTGAAGTTAGTTCCCTGCTGATGGGGCCTGTGTTTGGGTGCTAGCCAGCCCAGACCACCCATGGGAAGATGGATGAGCCAAAGCTACCTGTGTCAGCTCCTCTCTGTCCCCCTGGCTTGTCCAGACCCTCCGAAAAACCACCCGCTACAAATGACTAGATTAAACAGTGACTCGCAGATGACAAATAACGCAGCACGGCCTAAACCGCAGCACGGGAAACAGGATCTCGCCTGACTCCTCCAGATTTATTTTATCAGTCAACTAATTAACATGATTTATGGCGCCGGCTAGCTGTGACTGAAAGTACAAAGAGTGTGGTGCGACTCCTCCTCCCTGAAGGAGATGCTATCAGCTGCTTTCTGCTGTGCTTGCATGGCGTCAGCATGCAGTTGTAAATCCAGGCAGCTCTGCATTGAAGTGCTGACCCTCTTCACATTGGAAGGTCAGGAGTTCACATCCCAGCCTTAACCGTTAAAACCTGGGGTTTGAACTTCTGACCCTCCTACTGTAGGGAGAAGTCGGTGGTTATCAGGGCCTCCAGCCCAGGCAGGGTTCCACCCTGGGCCAGCCCCCAACATGAGGCTGTCTGCCTGGTTTATTCCTGAATGGGGACTGCCCAGCTCCCGTCAGCCTCAAGCAGAAGAGGGTTTTTTCCTCACATTTCTCTCTTTTATACTTTGACATCAGGTTTGCTTGTAGAAAACTTAACATTTCCAAGTCTCACAGAAAACAATTCTTTCTGCTCATGCGTTTGTATTTTCAAACTTGGTTTTATCCCCATCCATACATCCATCCATTTTCTGTATTTTTGAAGCTCTTTTCAAACAGGCTGTTGCTCTTGAGAGATGCTTCCCTCCCTGAACTAGCTACAAAACCTAAAAGCTTACAAGCTGATTTTATGATGAGATAAAGGGGGCTGTTTACCACTGAATGATATACTGCCTGCCAAACTTTGTAAGTGGATGGTTCTGCAACAGAGGCTCCATTATAACTGCGACTTATTGAGAGGGTTTTCATTGCCATGTTTGTCTCCAAGCAGAGGTGTATTCCATTAGAAAAGCACACATATAAAAAAGCCACACCATGCTGGCAAGCCCTACATCCATCCAGAAATAAACCCTCTCTTATAGTGTAAATGTAAACTGTTGGTGAAAACACAGTAAATGAAGAAAACACTGTGAACGATCTGGGTAAGTGACTTTAAAACCCCCCAGTTCCTTTCTGTATTGTAGCTATTACACTCTCAACTTCTTAAAGCAATACTGCATATTGCACATGATCCTTTTGACCACACAGGCTTTGCTGACCCCTTGGTCCAGTATCTGCTACAACACAAGGGAGTGATTTACCTCCTTCTCTTAAAACTATTAGCCCTGCTAATGCAGTGTGCCTCCATTTCTAATCAAACGGTGAAATCAACCTCTTTGTGACAGTTCGAAACCTTTTATAGAATGCTGTTTACATTTGACTGCAGGATCCCACCATAAATTCCTGTTAGTAGAATAAGCCTCTCTGGCTTGTGTGGAATTTTGGTCTTGCTTGCCACCATGGCAGTGTGTTAGCAGTGTGTGTCTTAATGAAGGATTTATGGCTTGTCAGAACCCTGTTAATTACACATTGTAGTGCCAGGCTGATGTATTTCTGTTAATAACACTGTGGGGAGAGATTTCTTTTGATTGTCCTTTTGAGGAGGTTGCTCTTCAGGTGTTAAGTGGATGTCCTAATTAAAAAGGGATGATGAAGCCTCAGTTGCATAGATTACACTGAAGATCCACAAGTGCAAATTAACTACAAGCTGAAAGACCCTTTAAATTATGTGTTTCATTACAGAGTGCTAGTTGAAGTATACAAATGAAGTATGTACATGATTTTGAACAGCATTACTGCAGAGACCATATGTGCCTGTCAAACGTACAGGGAGTTGAGACTCGAGCAATTTATGAATCCTTCAGCATTTCTTATGGCTTATGTCACGAATATGTTTGGATTCTGAATCCTAGGTTCAACCTTTTGGGTTATTCTTCCATATGTAACATTTAAATAGCAAAGTCAGGACCTTGATTTTTGGATTTTCCCAAATAGTCTGCATCTACTGAATAAAGGCGAGTTTGAATGAGTTTTCTTAGTTCCTGGCTTGGAAAATATGTGTTCAGAAAGAGGCCTGGTGTGACAGCAACTCAATACCACTGCATTCGTCCTTCCTGTGGGCCCAGTAGGGGCATGATGAGCATCACAGTTCACAAGATGGACAACAAGCTGGTGTGAGTTTGGTTAATGTTCCTCTTTTTTACTTGCTGTAATTGCATTATGGAAGAGAACATTTAGATACTTTCTTAGGTACTCTCTGGACAAACAGTGAGAAGTACAGTAGGGTACAACTCAGTTTTACCATGAGAAGGTTTTAGATGCTTTCTTTAGTCTTTAGTTTTGTGATTTATTGGTTATATTTGATGGTGTAACATTTACTACCAGAACTACAATAATATTAGTTTTTATTAATAGCTGTTTAAGCACATTTGGACATATCTCGTTAAATGCTGCAGAATTAGACAAATGCCTTATCTGGGCGATATGTATTTTCTTGACTTAATAGTTTTTGTGAAGTATTTATATTTGTGAAGTTTTGTCGTCATTTGTGCTACTGTGCTGTTATCAAAATAGCAGAACCCTTCTCATATACCAATTAAGTGTATTTCTGTGTTTCAGAGTGTGAGAGGTTGAACCCAGTAGCAGGACTTTGTTGTTTGACCTACAGAAGGGAGATTGCAGTTGCATACTAATAAAAGTGCCTAAATTGAGATGATTGATGCAGCCAGCCCCTCCCCTCTACTGAGACTGACCTTCCCCACCGTGTCCCTGTGCGTCTCCTCTTCCCATGCCCCAAACACACCGCTTCATCTCCCAACACTTACAAATGAATGTCACCCGCCGTGATCGAGGTGCATATCCAGCTGAAACCAGCAGCTAAATCATCCTCCTTTTGTCCACTGTTCACTGGCTCCTCCCCTAAAGCAGTGAAATGAAAGTTGAAGGAAGTTCTGTCTTTCTCCTTTTCTTCTCTGTTGACTTTGTCACCTTTCTCTCACCCATAACCCCCTCCTGCCTGGTGAACTCTAGATGCACTTTGACTCCTCTGTGGCCACTTTTTGGGCATTTGTTCTGGGGTGGGAATGGGGGGGTGTCTCTGTGTGAGTGTGTCTGAGCATGTTGGTGTGCAAGTGTGTGCTCAGATGAGTGTGTCGAGTGAGTAGCCCTCTCCTCTTAAATGTTCAGGCAATCAAGCGGCTAACCCCCCCACCCCCCACCCCACCCCCGAGGTCAGGAGGCTTAGGGCCCAGCTGCTGTGTGCTACTGAGGGAGCAGGCAGACAGCAGGCATGATGTCTGTTTTACACAGACCTGGATAGCCTGACCACATGCTGCTGTGGCCAAGTTCCTGGCAGCAGGGCAAATATTTTCACTCTTAGTCATAGGGAGGGATGCAGGGCTGTGAAGCTGAGGTCAAGAAGATGCCAGGAGCAGTAGTTCTTGGTTTTCATGCTTTGTTTTACATTCGCTGTGTTTGTCTTGGAGTGCCTCTAGCATACTTTTTTCAGTCCTAATATATTACTTCTGTCTAAGATGACTGGATAGCTTGTACTGTGAGATGTTGATTAGTATGTTCCATATATATTTTTTTGTGTTTTCAATTATGTGATGATAAATAAATGTATATAATTATGTTAATATATGAAATATTTGCTATTGTCTGATATCTTATGATGTTCCACTGTATTTGCTTGTATGACACTGCTTATTGGGTGATATAGGGGCAAATAATGAGAGTACAATTTGTTTTTTGTGATGTGATCACTTGGGATCATGGCATCACTGAAACAATTTGTGATGGCTTAGCATTGTTTAATCACATATAATTGTTTTCCCAGCTTCCGTGTAAATAAGCATGAATTTCCATGGGTGCCAGAGTGTTTTCGCTTCTGTGCATGTATGAGTGGCACTACTTAAGTAGTGTGGACTTGCCAGTGGTGCCATGGACATGGTCTTGGTTCCTCCTTCGTGCCTGTTATGACTAATATGAGCTGAAGTATCTGGGTAACAAAAAAACTATTGCTCATGATCTCCTTACAATCAGTTTTTGGAACTCCCACGGGAGAGCAAAATGTCATATCCCTTTCAATAGTATTGTGCTGAGTACTTGAAGAAATGAAAATAGAAGTCAACATCGGGTGCTTTTTCATTTTTTAATGAATTCATTAAGACTTTTGTTTGCAGGGGCGGATAAACTTTAGGAAATGACAGTATGAATATGTTAATGGTTAAATAGTCTTATTCACTCAAGTCTGGCTGTATATCACGAAACTCTAGCCATATGTCTGGATACAGCCTGTACAATAGGACTAACCATGCAGGACTTCTGTCTGGATCGCTGCATCAGAAAATTGATGAGGGACTACTGAGACTAGTAACGGTGTAGTGATAGGCATTGTGTGATATTAATTAGGAGGTTATAGCATCCTCAATTTTTCCCTGTCAGATGGAGTGTGTCCCAGGTGCACGAGCAGGTTCAAACGTGAAAGGGCTCAAATCCACATGCGAAAATAATGAGTTTCCTTCCTGTTCACCCCCCGAAAATCACTGTGATCTACAACTTGCAATTAAGCATGGCTTAGTGATTCGGTGATTAATGTGGATGTGAGGTGTGAAGGATCCACGCAGCAGTGGCCTGATCGGAGTCTCCTCCTGTTTGCAGCGAGATGGAGGGCTCCATTTACCATTCCCTAACCTTCGTGACTCCCCACTATTTAATCAGCGCTTTATTTCCTTTGTAACACTTTCAGTCATACACAAATGTGGACGTGCAGGAAAGGTGCTTGCCTGGTACAGCAGAGCAAGATTGATGAAGTGCTTTATGGAGAGAGGTGCTTTTTAATTTTTATTGCAGAACAGCACAGAGTAAATGGTGTGCCGTTTTAAAAGAGAGGTGAAGAGTGAAACTTGCAGCACGAGTTCTGCACGTCTGTGCGTAGCACTTTAACTGATCAGTAGTTGCTTACCTCAGCTGAAGTACAGCGTTTGATGGGAGAGGATTAAGGCTAGCATGAGACCTTACAAAGGAAAGATTGTACTAAAAAATCCTGAAAAATGTGGGAGAGGTTCCAGAGTATTAAACATGCTAGAAAGCTTCTAATAAAGGAGAGCTGTGTTGTACAGCCTGGATCAAATTCACACCATGCCACAGGCAGTCGATGGCTGGTAGACATATTCCAGCTAGAGGCACTGGATTCTAGATACCACTTTCCTTTATTTTCTGAGTGACATAATGATCAGTTGGGCATCCATCTAGGCACATTTTAGAATGGCTGTCAGCAATGCTGAGTGTCTGGAAGCATGAGGACATGCAAGAGCAGACCTCACATGCCATGGAGGAAACATGTACCTTCTTTGCCTTCAAGTCAGATAGAGTTTTAAGAAAAGAGAATAAAGTGTGGTTTGCTTTATTTGCAGGCATGTAATATGTGTGCATAAGAGGTGTGTCACATGCTGAAATACTATGTAGGGTATATTATGCTTTGTGTATTTGGATATAATGTAGTTTGATAGGGCAATTTATAGACAGAAATGCCTTTGGAATTGCCTTTAGACTGTACTTTCATGCACTGTTAGTTGATTAGCTGACCTGACTGACCTTAATAGTCTATGTCAGAGTTTGAGTTTTCAAGAGGGCTGTTTATAATTTTTAAAATCTGGTGGAACCTGAGTTACAGCAGTCAATATTCTATTTTGTATGTATGCACCACACAAAGTATTTTATTAGGCATCTGGCAGTGATGTGTTGTTCTGTGTGAGTATAGGCCTACCGAGATGCTTCTTATAGGCATTTATAGAACTATTTGCTTTGGTGGACATTGTAGACCTGATAGGCTCCTAAAATGGGCATGCAGTTTTGCTCTCACTTTGCCATTTCTGTTTAGTGGTGAAAGCTTTTGATTTAGCTCCATTCCCCTGGGTACTATTCAGTTGAATAAGCGACAGTAGTTGTGCAGTGCACAAGGGCACTCACTCTCATTCTCTCTCTCTCTCTCTCTCTCTGGTCTGTGAAGTATCCTGCTAGCTCAACCTTGGTCATTTCCTTCTCACATACTCTGTGTTTCCTTGGACAGTGTCACTCTCTCTCTCTCTCTCTCTCTCTCTCTCTCTCTCTTTCTCTCTCTCACTCTTTCCCTTTCATGCACCCTCTCCTCCTTTTTTTTTCTCTTCAGCAACTTTCATAAGCGCAGTAAAGCATGGCCTTCAATTCCCTTGTTCTAGTGTTTTCACTTAAGATCAGGAGTGATGAGCAAAAGGGTTTCTGGCTCAATCCTTGAGCAAAGGCCTGTCGTGACAGGGATTATTATTTATTTGTCATGGTGGATGTAATAAGCTGTAGGTACAGCATGGAGAGCCCTTGATTTATTGCTCTGCCGAGCGCCACTAGCGGCCCGTCTGCTGTGGCGTGCAGGATGAATACGCTTCTGTCAGCGCTGTCCATCCGTCTCTCGCGCGCTCCGCTCCCGCCTAACACCTAGCCCATTTCATGCCGGAATACATAAACAATCTTTCATTATTTTGACGCTCCCCTCTCTTTTTTTCCCCATATTTGCACTTCACAGAACACGGTGGCTGAATTTATAGGTTTTCCTTTTTGTGTCATTCCATCGCGTTTCGCGCATTTTATCCCAACGCGCACCTTCGCAGTGGAAATGTCAGGCTGTGTCAAATTGATATTTGTTATTGCGGCGCAGTGTGCTGTTGCCTGCTGCCCGCTGCCGTAGCCTTAAACCTGCAGCGGCGCTCTTTTGCAGCCCGTTCCGAGGCTTCGCGGACTAATGAAGGATTTCAACCGCTCTTTATGTCTGCGATATGTGAGCCAGGTCAGCGACACTCTAGGATGAGAGGAATGAAGGGGGATCTGGGAAGCTTCCTGTGTTGTACTACAAACTATCCTCACCGCAGACGTGCGCCTCCTGCATTAGTGTCAGCGTGCATACTGCGCTTCGACACAGAGTGCTCGGTGAAATATCATGCCCTCGCCAGTGTCAGCGTGCCGCACCAGACCCATTCTGTCAGCTTAATATTTCATGCCAAGCCAATCACATTTGCTTAGTGGCTCAATGTAATCCAATCGCATCCCATAAAAGCAGCACCTCCCTCTCTTGTGCGCGACTCTCCTCTCGGACCTGATGAACCGGTTGAAACCAAGATGTGGAAATATGGTCTAATAGGGCCTCCCTGCTGAAGGAGAGTGACTCGTCTCCTCCTGTCCTTACATATTTACATTTCTCCGAAGCAGATTTAACCGCTTTACAGAGCTATGGGATTTGCTAAAGTGGAACTGACTTGGTAAATAGGGCTCTCATTTATTAGTAGGCTTTTTATTTGAGAACAGGCCTGAGTGAGGCATCAGAGCAGATACTTAGCCCACATATCAGAGGGGGGGGGCACTGTAGGGGTGGGAGACAGGAGTTAATTAATATGAGAAATTTGTTTTGTGTTCTAATAAAAGGCTGAGCCAGGGTGGTTTGTCACTTAAACCCAGCTCAGCTGAATGGCTGAAGGGCTTTCTGAGTGTAATCTGTGAATTACATTCCTCCCGGCACCACATAGCCAACACTGGGCATGTAATGGCTGCATTAATTCTGCCGGATGCTGATAATTATAATAGAAATCCATTTTTAAAGGCACAAATAAGTGTTAATTATGTAGAAAACAAGATCTGCTCAGTCTGCCCTGCTGGAGCTACACTGTCTGTTGTTTGTCACCACAGGAGGCCTAAACTGCTTTATGAGTTAATTTTAGTTTTTTGTCTTCTTTTTCTTTTTTCTTTCTTTAGAGAGAGTTTTATTTATGTTTTATGTTTGTGCATTTTTTTTCTTTGGCCATCATCACTAACAGTATGGTTAATAGCAATCATTAGTTATCCAGCAGGGCTAGGGGAGTGCTCAGATGCAGGCAGTGAACTGAGAATACTCATTTGGTCACTGAATGTGAGTTTGACAGGGCCCATTTATAATCGGCTCATTCCGTAATGTCCAGCCTATTAATAACGTTTTGTTGCTGTCTAATTAGAGGTGTCGGATGCAAACAGCCTCTCAGTGAAGCACAGGCTGGATTTGTTTTCCCTTCGCTTTAAACAAGGTTTGAAGTCCTCATCACCATTTTGCTTCCATGATTATGGAGTTTCCTCTGTGGTAGATTATTTTGTAATGTAAATCCTAACTGACATTCCTGGTGTAAGATTTCCAGTGTAAGATTCCCAGTGTAAGATTCCTAGTGTAAGTAGGATAACTACTGCCTTGTGTGATTACTTTGTGGTTCCCCTATATAAAATATCAACACTCTACTATATTATATTAGGCTTAGGCTTTACAGAGACTTTGCATCCTGTATTTGTTATTCAGATTTGCAAATGTTAAAAAGAATCATTTTGATGTAAATAAATGGTTAGATTAGTTGTGATGTGTTGTGATTAGTTGTAATTTTATTATATATTATATAATTAATGTCATGTATAACTTTGAGGCCTGAACTAAAATTATATTGTATGAAACATTGATGTGAATGTAATACCTGCTGGTATCATAGGTAACGTGTAGTGCTGAGTAGTTGAGTTGGTGTTGATGCAGTGTGCTATTGTGAGTCTCTCAGCAGTGTTTCTCACTAGGAGCTGTTGGAGAACACTAAAGTCCCCTCAGAGCTCAGCTGCTCTCAGTCTAAAGCACAGCTGACGTGGGCCTGATGAGCCCTTAATTAGTGATACATTTTCACTGTGTGATTTCTATTGATGTGTGGGCAAGAAAAGACAAATTGAGCCACAGCCTGACCTGAGTACCAATTGTTTCAGAAAATCCAGTAAACATCTCTCCCTCCTCCTCCCTCTGAATGCCACCTTCTATTTTTCTCACCCTCGTTTTTGCTCTCTACCTCTCACTCTGTCTCTTTCTTTTGCCACCTGTCTTTCTTTCTCCCTTCAACCCCACCTTTGTCTTTTTAAGTGCACGTGACTCAGAGAAGATGTGTGTGTCTGCATGTATTAGCACACGTGTGCTGTGCTCGTGCATGCAAGCGTGTGTCTGCTAGTGTGTGTGTGTGTGTGTGTGTGTGTGTGTGTGTGTGTGTGTGTGTGTGTGTGTGTAAGTGTGAGAGAGAATAAGTAGTTAGGTACATAGAGGAGCTGCCATCTTCGTGGTTTTGCTTGCCTGTGCAATAGGAGGCGACATGGCTCAGGGCCCCTGGCCCCCCGGCCCCCCGGCCACCGTGCGCCCGTCATCAGGGGAGGGTGAGGGGCAGCGGCAGATGCAGAAGGGGGCTCCTGTGCCTCCGCCTGTGCCCTAGCTGGCCTGATTGCAGGATCCGGGGATGAAGTCGGGGCTGACAAAGTGCGCCGATTGATGGATGGACAAAGCTGGGAAGTGGATGAGAGAATGGATGAGGGCAGAGGGGGGAGTTTAACACAGGCAAACAGGCAGAGACAGAGAGGAATGGCCTGCTAAAGTATTCAGCCACGCAAAGCCCCACTGCAATTTACTCTCTGCTAGCTGAGCACACCCAGGATCCTTTGCATCTGTTGGGGTTTGGCCCCCATGTATATGTGAGCTTGTCACAGGCAACCAGGGCTGCATGATCTCTGATAGTATTCTTGCACTGTAGGACACATATACTTAGAGTGCCGGATGTGAGATGTGTGCGTTTTATGTTTTTGTTTGAGGTTGAGCGAGGAAGCTAGGATGTCTCTATGGGGTTTTATGGAGCCATCAGTGCACACAGCCACAAATCCACACACTCGGTTGTGGAAAGAAATAATGTTCTAATTTCAAAGAGAGGACATGGGAGTCTGTGTTTAAGCTGATAACATTATGCTTCACCCATATACACACAAAGAACAAATCACAGCATCACAAACTGATTCTTGTTCCACCTTTTTCCAGGAGAATTCGTGGTAAAGATGCTTATGACAATCATAATAGCAAATCAACTGTACCATTTTCAAGGTTTTTCCAAGCTGTATTGCTTTTACTGCAATAAAACCACAGAGGTTTGTACAATAGAATATGGTGCAAACCTGAAAGATAGGATTAGGATTGGCACTGCAAGCATGTTTTAGTCTAATTGACTCTTGTGCAGTCTACTGTACTGGCTTTAGTGACTGTGTGACTGTAGTGCAGTGCGAGACTTCAGCCATTTTCCATCCCTTGAATATGTAATGGCCGCTGGAGGCAGAGATGGGGGCCGGTAACCTTGTTGTCCCGACCAAATCCTTCCTGTGCAATATGGAGGAGAATAGGCAGTGGTTGGGCTGTGGAATGGATTCTCATTATAGCTGGACCTGCTCTACATTAGATGTCACGGGTGGCGGAGAGGGCCCTTTAGAGATGAAGACTAATGCTACTGGCCTCAGGAACTCCGATTAGAATCACACTCATTACTCAGCACCACTGACGGAAGCAATTTAAAAGCCCCGTCCATACTGTACAAGGGGCAGGGCAGACCTCTGTCTCGCACGCATGCACACACACACACTCCCGCACACACACAGACACACACTCTCACCCCCTCTGCTTCAGCTTGTCCACCAAGGACATTTTGTAGGCAGGCAGTCTTTCTCACACTCTTCCCCTTTTACCCTTCACTGACTTAATCAGTGGAAAAGAACCCTGGTGGACTGCCATTCTGCGTGCACCTCAAAGCAGACGAGTATCGGGGAACTCATCTCCCACAATGAGCAGTAAGGCAATGTGGCTGACACAGGCATTGATACAAATGTAAGGTGATCTTAAAAAAAGCCCACTGTTGCGCTCTGGACCCTTGCTAAAGATTAGATGGTCAATATGCGTCAGCTGGGTGTCGGAGCCCGTGATTTAGAAAGGTGTGTGACACTCTCTCACGGCAAGGTTACCACGGCTCCCAAACCCTGATGACAGTTGGCCAAAGGAATGACAATCAGGGGGTGGGCTAAGGTGCCCATCATTCAATAATAACTGATTGGCCCATCAATTAGCCAACGTCACTGTGGGAACTCTATCACACTACCGTACTATCACAGTATAATGTCACTGCAGTTCTAAGATGTGGAGGACTCCTCCCCTACTGCGTTTTAAACAGGTTTGTTTGATAAATTGGTATGAGTCTGTGCACGCATGCGTGTGTGTGTGTGTGTGTGTGTGTGTGTGTGTGTGTGTGTGTGTGCGCGTGTGATCATTCCCTTCAGCTGACCTTGACGAGGCAGTTTGACGGGGCAGTGAGTAGCATGAGATGAAAAATGAATGATGGGACAGAGGCAGACAGCAAGTCATTCTTGTGTGTGATTAGCTGTGAAATCTTGCAAACATGCACCCAAGTCACTTTTGCCTTATTTATATATTCCCTCTCAAGATCAAGCCTTTCATTTTCAGTGACAAGCTGTGATTTATCCTAATATGCCAGTTTTTAAAGAATGCATGTTTTGTTTTCAAAATTTTTACAAAAGTTGAAGTGCATTTATTGTAAACTAATGCTTTCTTAAAATATGGTCATTGTAAGGCATACTCTAGTTTAAAAATAAACATTAAATTAAAATGTCAGTCTTTTTCATGGTTTTGTCAGAACCCATCCTGAATACTGAGAGGGGGAGAAAGAATCAAATCTATCATATATGATGTTACAACTGGCTTGGTACAAAACTAACTGATTGATGTTTTAAAGTGACCCACAAATATTGAAATGTTTTCTTGTGAAAACATCTTTACATCACATCCCCTTTGTTTCTTTGTACAGAGCCACAAAGTAATACAGGCTGGTTAGGAGCTGTCGATCATTGATTTGTAAGTGTCACGGCTTGGTGATGGGTTTGGTGTGCACATGTGTCAAGCTGTGCTGTCTTTGTCCTATAGTGTGCTCAAGATACAATTCTAAAACCTGAAGCAGTCTACTTAGCCTTCTGTAGCAGGCTCTCCTCTCCTCCCTACCCCCTGATCCCTCTCTTCGTCCGTTTTTCTCTCCCTCTTTTCTCCACCCTTTTTAACAAATGGGCATCAACAGGCCATGAAATAATCAATGCTGACGATCCATCTTGGGCGCTGTCGATATGTTAATGAGTCTGCCTCATCGTTATGGCGACGAGGCCATAAATCATTCCCTTTTACCAGAATGCATAGCAGCTGGTGCAGCAAACCCCTGGCCAGGAATAAAACACTGTCTTTTAACGATTAATGTCCAAACATTCTGCTGCTCTGCTGCTTGATTGTTTTCAGATGCCAAAAAAGTAGGACGGATTGTAAATCAATAAAACAATAAGACAAAGTGTTTTAATAAAAGGAGAGGTTGCGAGTAAATCATCGAGGCTCTCCATTTAGCACAGCTTCCCGGGTAACAAATAATTGGATACCTGCTACCCAGAAGTCATTTTTAAGGTTATAAATGCTCATGTCTACCCAGGGTGAGAAGCACGCTGGCCAGCTGCCTTAGATTTTTCAACTCTGTGCGTATGAGTGTGTGTTTCTCTCTGTGTATGAGTGCATTTCTTTAAACCTCAGCACAAAAAAGGCAAACTTTTTGAAACTATGTTTGGTATTCCAGAATTTATCTACTGCTGACTTATACTGCAATTATGTGTAATATGTTCATGTACTGATTACAGTAATGTAATATAAGATTTTTAATAATGCAATGTTAGTAATGTTCTACATTAATTTAAAACCAAAATGTTGGAAATGTTATCTGTTAGCCTCTACCTGTTCAAATATAAATTTGTTGTCTGTAATAAATAAATACAAATACGAATGAGTATTTCCCCAAGTCTTTCTGGATTCATAAATACCTCAGTATCAGATACTTAACATCCATTTAATAATGTTCTTATTTAATTTACAAATGCTATTTATGTGCATAGTAACGTAGAATCTTTTTTTGTACATGTATGCACTGTATGTACATTGGGGCAGTGGTAGCTCATTGGTTAAGGTACTTAAGTTGTTGCTGGTTCAAGCGCCACCACTGCTAAGTTGCTGCTTTTGGGCCCTTGAGCAAGACCCTTAACCCTCAATTGCTTAAGTTGTACTCAGTCATAATTGTAAGTCACGTTGGATAAAAGCTAAATGCCATGAATGTAAACTAATGCTGAATATGCATTTTACCTGTGTGACTCTCGTAAGCACAGAACTTGTTTCCTTTTAGCTCTGTTTGAGTGAGCTGTCGGATACAGTGCCGTGGCAGCAGTGGAATATTAGAAGAATATATTTCTGTTTTTCTGTTCAGGAGTATGTTCCTCTGCCAGGAGCACAGTTGATTGTATAGTGCTCTTATATCAATTTAGACCCTGTTATGGTTATTGCAGCTTAATGCTGTTGTAAAAATTGAACATGACACTAGGGTGATTTATTTTCTGCATGTTTTCTTAACCTTGGATATTGGATTGTTTGTCAGACTATATCCCTTTGATTTATGACAAAATGTGGGGCTGATAAAAACATGATACCCCCCCCTCCCTTCATACACACATACACATTATGCAAAGTCTCCTCTATACGTCCAGAGAGGAACAGGGAGAGAGATGGAGAGAAGGAAAGATGGATGTCATGATAGTTTATACAGGGACTCAGTGACAGAGTGTGTTGATGTGTGAGACTATGGAGAGTGTCCATGAGAAAAGCTTCAACAGCTCCTGAGTACAATCAGGCTTAAAATCAAGTATACCGAGAGGCCTTGTAACTTTGAATGTCTAGAGCTTCTGCTCTTCAAAAACAAAACCAAATGGAACCCAAATTAGTTTAACAACAATTGGTTTTGACAACACTTGCTTTTGTTTATTGGGCCCTAAATAAATAATGAATAAAGTATTACATCCTTAATTAATACAATTCTTTGTGTTATATTATCTAGTTATTGTGTCAGATAGCCAAGTATTACGATCCAATATGACAGAAAAGTACAACAAAAACCTTGCTTACATTATAATTTTTTACTATTTAAATTGTAGACAGTCAGCCATACCAGGTTTTATATTCTGGGGTCATATTTTGCTAATGGTATAGATTTTCTTTAGAGAATCATTAGCTTTCTTTTCAATGTTAGCAGCAATTATAAATTTGGTTGATTAGATGCACAGGTGTAGATCTAACTATTTATTGTATCTCAACTACAAAAGTGGGCTTGAATTGTCTGAGGTTGTTGTAAGTGAACACGGTACTGGTACAGCTTGAAGCCTGTGATGTCTAGGCTTCTAGCTGCTGCTGTCTTGTTCATGCCTTCTTACCCACTGCTTGATTCTGTAGTGGACTGGCTTTTATGTGATTCCCCAGGAGATCCAGAGAGTGGAGAATCATAAATCTTCACGATTACAGCTCTGCTAGCAAAGTGAATATTATTCACACCAGTGCCCTCAGTTACATTGCTTCATATATATTGTACAGTAGCTGGCGTGGTCACTCAAGGCCTCTAACATGGAGAAGGGTTACTCTCCCCAAGGTCTTTCTGCTAAGTCACTGCAGGATCTATGTATAGGAATTCATTATTTATTTATCAGTATTATCTTCTGAGTGAAAATCCATTTAAAAACAAATACAAATTGGAATGCTGTGCTCAGATTCTGCACTCTTTGTGGAGTGGTGTGTTTTGAACAAACGATGAGCAGCATGCAGGATGTCTTGATATCTTCAGGCACAAAAGTATCACAGAAGCACAACAGAGCACAAAGGCAGAAACATGGTTTTCATCCAGTCTCCTTTAGATCTCATGAATACAGCTGGAGTTTCTCTCATTCTCTCGCTCCTCCATAGTTTATGCAATGCCTGCAAGCATTAACCTTCCTAGTATATTTACATAAAGGGAATTCACTTCTGCTTTTGACGTCTCAAATTCCCATTATCTCCTTTGGGCTTAAATCATATCTGTTATACCACAGCAGTTTTTACCTCTCCTCTCTCCCGATGCTGAGTATTGTAATGATGAATCTGCTTCTCTGCTCCATGCCAAACCTGGGCAGACATAACAGCAGTTGTTTAAGTTTTCCTAAATAAATAGAGTGTGTTTCAATAGAGATAGACAGCAGGGACGAGTCTGGGAAACTGCAGAGTTTGACTTGTGGAAGTTGCCTTTCTAAACTGTTTTTGTTACTAAGACAAGGAACATTAACTCCAGATGACAATGAAAGTAAATAATCTATCAGTGAAGTGCAGTAAATGCCATGTGTTGAAGAAGCAAAAGAACCCCCCCCCCCCATCTTCCTATTAATCTATACATGCCAAATGCTGTAACATTTCTGACATGTTATCCACTCAGACCTTGATGGTATAAGAGCTTGGGGAAGAAGTGGTATTGGGTATGGTGTAATTGCTGACCTTTCTGCAGCTTTGTTGCCTATCTGCACACAGCATTCCTCTGCACTTTGGGGCTCTTTTGTAGGCCTCAAATCACTACTCTCACACAAAATACACCAGGCCGAAACATTTTACAGGTCTTACGTTTCAGTATGTAGTGGTAGCCTTCTTTGTCAGGTAGAACCCTTTAGCAGAGGTTTGAGGCATATTCTTTGGTGCTAAAAGATTCTCTAAACCATAAGATTCTCTAAACCATAAATAAATTAATAAATAAAACCAACAAACTCAAAACAAATGTTTGTATTATATCATCAAAATCTGAGGTTGAGCTACAGTACAATGGAAGGACGAAGCCCTTCTGAGTTTCTAACATTTCAGCTTTATGCCTGTGGTTGTGTATCTGAGATGACCCCCAAAGAAGAATTAATGAGACAAAATCTTCAAGTAGCTTTGGGGACCTGACTGTAAATGTAGATTTACATTTCTTTTCTTCAGAGCTCAGTGTTGGATGTGTAGACATCCAGTGATTCATAGTACTCAGGAAGTGAATACTGAAGTGTATGGAGAGCTGTCTGGTCAAATAAGTCTGGAGAATTCTAAAGGGCTGTGTTCCACTGAGAGACTGTGGAGATCCATTCCATTCAGTATCTTTATCAACAATATTACTTGATTAATTTTGCTAATGACGCTATCTGATAATCTTGTTATTCATTTACCATTGGAAAACTATGAATAAATTGGAGGATATTTAGAGTGAAATATCTAAGACAAAATGGCTGTGTTATAAGAGATGGAATCCTGTCAGTCAAGCCTTTTCAAATGCTTTGTTCAGTTCCCACTCTGTTCAGTTCCATGTTCAAATTGCTCCAGGTTTATATGCCTTTGCAGAACATGTAATAGTTAGTATAAAAGCTAATACAGAATATGCAAGCATAGAAGAGAACTCAAAGTCAATGAATAATACTTCTGCTATAAATGGTAGACCAAGCGTGGCCATTATCATAAGTAATGCCAGGAAACAGGCCCTCTTGAAGGACTATTCAAAGATCTCATTTGTTAAACTGTTATACAATGACTTTATTCATATCCTTGGGGTCATCTCGCTAATTATTTGCTGAAACATATTTTGAAATTACACATAATTTGAACTGTATGATATTAATGGGGGATTCTTATTCACATTCTTGGGAATTGCTGTTGATGGGAACAATCTGTGTGCAGTGAAAAATGATTTAACGCTCTCAGCAGGAGTTGTAGGATTTACCATTGTGGTGTGATGCTATTAATTCTCATTGTATTGCAAAGCAGCTTGATTGCACACTGTGAACACTGTTATTGGAGAATTAGTGCAATTTTTGCCGCAGTTGTTCTGCTGTTCCATTAAATGCTAATTAGGCTCTCTTACAATAATTAGAGCCTCTTGCCAGACAGACCAATTTAACTAGTCCCACACTCACAACATTAAAAAGATTAAAATACGCACTGCTCACACTCTGTAATTAGCTTTATGCTAACCGCAGTCCCTGACAAAACTAGGGGTCAAAAGTACTTTTATGTTGCTGTTTGTGTATTGCTTATCAGGTCGAGCATCTCGCTGTAAAGATGCCTTTCCTTTCAGAGCTCATGCGTTTTCAGCTCTGCCACAAGGGCACAAGGCTGTCTGCAGCCTCTGGGTTACTTGTGCCTCAATTTGATCAAGTTTTCATGGGGTGTTTTTTTTCTTAAGACAGCCCCTCCCCACCAGACTTCGTTCTGGTGATTGGTGGCAACGTATTAGAAAAAAAACAACCTATTCCTGAATATAATTGGCTCTCATTCATCATGGTTGTCATGTCGCATGTAATGCCGAGGAACAGTGCTAGGCTTGCACATCAATCTCTGGCTGGCCGGGCTGACAGGCCTTCTGAGGGCTTTGGCAGCAGGAAGATGGCATCCTCCACTTGGCCCTGCACTTTCAAACTGCTCGGTTATGCAGTGGATGGCATTTTGCTTAGGCACTCCTGAGAGCTTCTCAATCATCCCTCCACATGCTGTGTCTTTCAAACATCTATCTGGCATGGTTCTGCATTAGCATACATACTCATTTTTTCTTTCCCCCTCTTTTTTTTTAATCATGATTATTTATATTTGAAAAGGCTCTCTTCAACGCGCTGCAGAGGTTATTTATTCAAATAATCATTGCTTTGAAAGTGCACAAGGAATGTTTTAGCAATGCTATTTTAAGAAGTTTACAGATTGATTGGAGTGATAATATCCTTGTTTAATTAGTGCCTTCCAACCATGCCTTATTGCCTCTGCAGATTGTCTTAGTATATGATGATTAATACCAATATCACTGACACACAATGTAAGCCGTGCATTTGGAAATAGGATTTACAAAAGATGGTGTTTTTTTTCCCTTCTGAGATGGTATCCGCTGCGTGTATTTGCCTACAACCAAACCACTCCAGTCGCATTAGTCAAACCGCTGCCTGCTGACCCTCGACTCCCAGGTCCTTCTGAGAGAAATAGCTGTTGAACTAAGATGTATGTACATACATATATTATTAATGCAAGCGTTAGGGTGTGCTGTTGTTGTCTGGATGCAGATTCAGGGCTGAACTGCGGCCTTGAGGCGATCAGCAGCCCACTTCATCATGTTTTTTGCTCTCATGAATAATTAAAAAACTTAAATTACTTGCCATGTACAAAATTCATATGCTGGGTTAGGGGAAAAGATACATGAAAATTAATTTTCTTTTCTCTAAGAGTGACAGGAAATCAATTAATCTTGATGTATTATTTCATGCAGGACAGGATACAAGAAGCCGTAGAGAGAATGGCTACAGCTGTTCTCATTGGAAGGGCCATATATTATAGTTGGCGTGTTTGACAGCTTCTGAAGGAAATGGCTGAAGGATATCAGGCAGGTGAAGCAACTGTAAAAATTTATTGGAGGATACAAACTGTTCCCAGGGCCTGACATAACCCTTACAGGGATAGAAAAACAATACTGAATTCCCCCCCCCCCCCCCCAAAAAAAAGAACCCACTTTTACTATTTATGGCATGAGCACATCTTGTTCATTTGATTAATTTGCTGTGTCCCTCATTGCCCTTTGGGAAGAATAAAGATTTTGCATTGGTATGATAAATGTGTCCTAGCAATATAACACTGCGGATGGAATGACAGAGCTATTTACAGCTCACTTCAACTTTTAGAACTTGTCAGTATTTGCAAGTTGTTGTCCAGCACTCTCTGCTAGGACTGTAAATAAGGCTTGTGCACAGATATTATTACTATTTTAAGAGGCGGTCGGATTCAGCACTGCTCTTTGGACTTTTTATCTGTAATTTTCCTGTGGTTTGTCCCTCTTTGAAAGAGCCCCCTTCCTCGCCACGTTAAAATGATGAGAGTACCTTGTTAAACTCATAACTGTGAACGCAGCAAATCTTCGCCTGAAGGTCTCTGTCCCTAGCTGTGTGCTATCATTTTACCACATTAATATAACTTGGACAGAGTTTCCCATATTCCTTATTTATTACCTGTCTGAGTGAACTTGAGATTAAGGTCATCACATGAGTTGGGTATGTGACGGCTATGATTTCCGCCATAAAGCGGCAGTGTGAGTGATGGAGTGACAGAACAGGTGAACTTCACATGTAGGCGGCAGCTCTTTTCCCTGCACTTACAGAAATGCCCTTGCGCAGCAGAGTTTGAGTTCAGCGTGACCTGCGGGGACGACCCTGCTCTGCAGTCTACCCTGCCACCCTACTAACTGAAAGATTAATTGCTACGGTGACTGCAGTCTTTGACGGTGAGTGACAACTGAGTGGCATGCCATAATTCCCCAACTGTTTGCGTTGTCGTACGAGGTGTCAGCAGCCAAACAGTTGTTTCCTCTTGCGCTCAGAGAGCAGGACACAAATAAGCCTTAAACAGTGCCATGAATCCGCGGTGCACCATCCTCTGCATGTGTGTGCCATTCTCAGCAGTGGAACATATGCTGCTGTACCTCAGAGGGAAAACTGGCTGACTTTGTCTCTGTGCTTCACTACAGAGAGCTGGCAGAGTGCTCTGTCCTGCCAAGGAGAGAGCTGTGTTCTGGGGCACAATAAATACCATTCCATTTATGAACAGATTTCTCTGGTCAACATGACTGGTAATCAACAATCAGTAAACATCTGTTACTATCTATTAATAACACTGCTCAGCAAATTTATGGCTGCTGACTGCTGGCATATTTGTATGAAAATATATTTCCTGCAGCTGATGGGCTACAGATTGGTGCGATGGTCGACACCATTTGTAAATGTGAGACAAATTAGAGGGCGTAAGACAACTAAATTAAAAAGGCAAATGACCCTGGCCAGATGGAGCTCAATATAACAAATGTAATAAGTTGTTGAGTTGCCAATTCTACAGATGCTGATGGTGAATTGATTTTGGAATGTGATGGCTGGCCAGACAAAAGGTTATATGTGCAAACTTTCATGGCAGTGTGTCCAATAATGATGCATCATGCTTGTAATTTAACATGAGGAATATTAACATTTTCAGTCTGGTAAATGGATTCACTCTCATTGGGCCAGAAATACATTTATTTGGGTTAAGGACTGTGTTAAGGAAGCAGATCATGAGCTGGTCTATTATGGTAATGTCTTGCTGTACTGCCTAGGACTTCCCCAGTGACCTAATATTTTATTCATGACTTCTACTTTAAATTTGATAATGATGTGTAGATCATTGTATTGCCTTATGCCCTTTATTAATACACATATAGTTAGCCTGAACTATAAGCAATTTATTTAGTTTCATTTAAGCCTCTAAATGTAAATAGGGATTAGATGTGGGTTAATGAAGTCATGTTCTTCAGGGAGGAATAATGTGCAGGGTAGTGAGCTGTTCTAGTAATTGGTTAATGTATCATTTTATACATTTTTTTTTTCAATAAAATGAAGTGGTCAGTGCCATTTTTCATTCTGAAATCAGACTAATTGAAACTATTGTTAAAAATATAAACAATCAATTGCTAATATAATTCCGGTGCCATTTAAAACAGCCATTCTAAAAGAGCAACTTATGTAAGTTTTGATAATGAAAACACTTTCAATGTGGTTGTTTTAATCTGAATAGCTATAGAACTTATTAAATATTTTGTTTTGAAGAACATTAATGTAATTATGTAATTAATGTGCAATATAATATCTTACACTATTATGATTGGTGCTGTTTATATTATTACATTAGTACTACGTTACAGTCTCTTTCCTACATGGCACCACCCTCTCTGTCTTTTCTCCCCGAAAATCAAGAAATAAATAATAACAGTTGAAAGAAAAGCCAGCCTAGAAGTGACAGGCTCAATTTGTTCAGAGGATGACATGGGGACGACACAGAGTAGATTATAAAATGCAGAGATGTGCAGAGGTCACATAAACAATTTGCCACCCAACTTGGGTACCCATAATGCTCTCTGCCCTGGCTGTTCAATATTTGGTGGCGCAGTGGTGGGGGGTGGGGACCTGAGCACAAAAGAATAGTGAAAAAGCCTGGGAGCTGATGGCAGTCAGGTTTGCATTTTTTTCTGGGTTAATTCACTGGATGAAAAGCTGCACTGTGCGATGTGTCATATATCAAAGGCAGGGCATCAGTAATCTTTGCTCAAGGGCACGGATAACAGACAGATAGACATGTGAATGAGATGGAAAAAAAGCAACTCATCCTTTTCTGCTAACACCACGAAGGAGATAAAGGAAGATTTATGAGTCATCTTGGACCACATACCAGCATGCGGCCCCATTTTTCACATGCTCCAAGAATTGGTGCAGGAAAGCAATCTGCTTGTCACTGTGTCCATCAGGTGCTTCAGGAGGAAATTGGGTCCTTCGGGCTTTTTATTCCACAGTCAGCTATTTTCTTTATAGTGGTTTTGTTTTTAATGGTGTCCATAAATATATGTAGGGTTATAAGTACCTTTATCACCCAAGGTGGTTTTTGTGTGATGTGATGTGCGGGACACGCTGCTGCTTCGGGACTGAATCAAGTCTGATAGTGGCAGGGAATTACAGCAGCTGCTGCCTGTTCACTGCAGTGACTGACACTGATAATATGGGATGACTGCCCTCTCCATCATCAAGACAGACAGGCATTTCTCTTAATGCGATGAGGATTGTTTGTGCGTATGCATGTATCAGTTGTTTTGAAAGACTTTATGCATTAACGCAAACTTTGTACATTTGTTTTGTCTCATGTGTTCATCTGAATATTGGGGTTTTGCCAAAGGTGTTTTGTTGTTTTATGTATGTTTGCATACATAAATGTATGTTTGCATACATACAAAGTAAGGGCTTTGTAGGTACTCCCAAACAGCCTTGTTTACCTGAGCATGTGAGCAGCTTCAGCTACACCTGCCCTGCTCAGCCTTGCCCTGTAATATTGCCACTGAAGTTATTGCACTTCACAACACTTGTTAAACTTAACGATGGTTCAGTCTTAGTTCACAAAGAATGTGTTTTACTGTTGAGAAGGGATACGCATAGCTCATTAATGCAAACATTTCACAGGGCATAGTTACAACAGGCATAAATCACTAGGTAATGATGTTGATGTTAAGATACTTTCCCTGGATCTCAAAAGTATTGTCTTATAAATACTGTCTAGAACATGAGCAAGAAGTGATCTATATAGGATAAACTTTGAGAATTGGGCTAACATATAGTTTGGATCAGTGCACCTTTTTGATTTAGAGAGAATATTATTGCTCTCTGATGTTGGAAAATTGTTGCTCTAATATTGTGTGCATCACCAGAGCCCCCCATTGGTTGGATTACACAGACTGCGTAACACCTAATGGACTAACGGTAGATGTTGAATGCTTGAGGCAAAGGGCGAGTTGCAGTCTCCACTCATGCCACAGAACAGCACAAAGTAAAGTTCTCCCCAGAGAGTTACTTGTGTCATCACTAATATTCAACAGCCGGTTCTGTCTGATGAAGACACGAGCGAATGTTTCATCTTTAAGTGTTCAATTAGGAGGAAGATGGGATAATTGTGCACAAATGCAGGGCTCATATGAGAGCTGTATTCCACTGAAGCTTCTTGGCAAGAGTTCACTGAGTCGTACTACTCCCCGGCTCCCCCGAAATGATTATGTGCATTTATTTCAACAATTACCACACTCAGTGTTTTAAAATATGATATGAACATGACATTTGCATTGTGGTCATTTGGTTCCTATTTCTGGGTATCATATCCATTTTGAAGCTCTTGTTTAAGCTGGAGCTTGTGTGCATGGAAAGTAGCCTGTTGGTTGCTGTACTGTGTTCCTCATGTGTAGGTACACATGAGTGCTGCTCACTCATTCAGCCTCAGTCAAATATTTCTGCTGTTCGTGAAATGTTTTGAGGCAAAATCAGTGTTCCTGCAGAGACACCATTTTTAAGCTAAGTAACCAAGCTGTGTGAAGCACGTGGAACCTATCTCTCGTGTATGGGTGCCAGGGAGTTCTGTGTTCTGGTTTGCTTTTTGTCATGGAGGTGTTATTTTTCTCCTGAAAGTGTTAATTGACTGCCAGTACTAAAGAGGAACAAAGCTGACATGTACCACAGGCACTTAACTCCTAGGAACTGCCATTAGCTTGGCTTGTGCTCTGAAAATATGTGATAATATGGTACACAAGAAATGCCAGAAATTGCATTGGATTTCATGGTTTAGCGGAATAACATGTATTTGTATGCAAGCCTCTTTGTAACATGCTATGAAATAAACAGAGGAAACTTTACTATTCACACTACTTTATGCAAAGAAAGAGACTGTGCAGAGTAAGCCTATATAAGTGTAAGACTATAACTTTAATGCTATGTGCAAAGTAAGGCTACCTTCACATTGCAAATCACAATGATTAATTCAATTTTTTTTTCTCAGATCTGAATTTCCTTTGTTGATAGTTTACATTCATAACTGCAAGAAACCTGTACCTGACTGTACTGTGAACACATCTGGCAACTGAAATGGCACATTGACATGTTTTTTTCACACGTAACCTGAATCACCAACAACAAAAATCGCTATATTTGTGAGATGACTCATGGTATTAAAATACTTCATTAGAAGTATCAGAAGTCGAGAGGCCAAAGCAAAAGCCGGACGGCTAGCTTTTTCCTTTACCCGTTACCCGTTACACGGGTACTGTTGCCATTGCTCTTGTTCTCCTCCATTGTTGTTTTGACGAGGACAGCGCTAAGCAGATGCATAAACGCAAAAAGCCACATGAAATCCAATCTGCCCCTTCCCATTCAAGTAGCATAGCCACGAATCAGACACGAATCAGATCTAGGACTATACATGAAAGTGATTCAAATCTGATTTGAAATGATCAGATTTGTGTGTCCACACAGCCCCGAAAAAAAAAAAAATCAGATTTGTGTCACATTAAGGCAGAAAAACCCAGATTTGAGTCATTTCAGGTTGGTAATGTGAATGTAGCCTAGGGCTATGTGTATGTGTTCGACTATAAATTTACACATGTGTAGAGTTAGACTCAAAGGAGGACAGAGGCAAGGGACCTGTTGCAGAATTAGTTTTTATTCCTTATTGCAGTGTTTTTATTCCTGCACTCCTGAAATCTACTTAGATTTATATGTCATCTATTCTTCTATACCAGATTTGATGGCTGTATATAGCTGTAGACCAGCTTTGATGGCTGTATATCTGTGTGTGTTTAGAGCCTGCAGTGCCTGCTCACTGCTATTTGCAACCCAATATTGGATCGATGGATTTAGCTGTGGCCTTTTATCTATCTTTATCTTTTGGCTTTATGCTGGATGTTCTGAAGTTTCAGTAACTGACAGCTGCAAAGCATGTGTGTTGCCTATACTGTGATGTAGCTGCCAAAATACAGTTTTACTATGTAGGAACTCTTCATTTAACCACCACTTAATTTACTATACTGGAGCAAATATGTCACACCATGCATGAAGGCCTAAATAAGCGTTTTCTAACCATGAGACCATTAAGGTCAAAATGTTGCAGGAATATTGTTAATATTTGCCTCCCATTTTTCTCCAGCAGAGCTCTTTACTTCCCAGTCTGTCTAATCTGAAAGTCTCTCTCTCTCTGTCTGACTCATTTTCTCTCTCTTTCCGTCGCTTGCTCTCGCGTATTGGGTTGCGTGGCGGGCTCGCGTGTGTGATGGCTCCGCTGGGCTTTCAGGGAGCTGGCAGCTCAGATGGGACAGAGGGATGAGCTTAGCACAACAGGCATATTGACTTTGATATCCTGTCTGTTACCACCACTTCCCTTTTACATGGCTGCCAGCAGAGATGACATTAGAGCATTAGGCGCAGCACCCACGGCCGCCTCCCCCTCGCCCGCCGTGGCCGGGACGTGTGTTCACGCGTGCCTCAGACCCGGCTGGTGCAGATGCGCCCGTGGGCCCCTTCCAGCCCTGCTGCTGCTGCCCCCTGGTTGTGGCATGCAAAATGAAAGGCGAGTCAAGGTGAGGGTTGGGCTGACCGGGGGTCCAGTAGGCAGATGTGATTTGATGGTAATTGCAAGGCAGGGAAAGGCAAGGGCCAGCCCTGAGATGTAAAAGCACGCACTTGTTGTGAGCCTTGTCAGCGCCAGGGGCCGACGGCACACGTTTGCCAGCCCTCTTGAGCCCTGCCATACCTGCTGTTGCTGTCAAGCCTCCTTGCCAATAGTGACATCTGTTCCTGAGAGCGCCTGGTGAATCTGAATGTCAATATCCTTGCCTTGAACTGCAACAGAGAAGTATTTGTCACTCAGCGACAATCATCCCTCAAATGAAAGGTTAGAGAGACACCGCTAGCCTTTAATCAGGCGGCGGGAGACCGTCTGTCAGCAGGGCCTTTTAAACATGCAGCAGCCCCCACCGGCCGCCAATGAGCCAAGTGATTGATCTGCACAAATCATTTTCTTTTGCTACTGTCAGTGGAGAGCTGATGGGGAGGATGCCGTCATGAGGATTAAATATGACTGCTCCAGGCACTCTGCCCCCTGATGAATCCTCGCCTCTTCACATTCACCCGCCTGTCACGGGGTCCAGCCCAGTCTAGACTGAGGCCATAAAAAAAAAAAAAACCTGTCTGCTCATCACGCCATTAAGAGCCCCGACACTTATGATAGTTTAGTGTGATGGCAGTCACTGCTTCCCTCTCAGATATCTCCATGCAGAGGAGAGAGCTGTTCCTTCATATCATCACAACGATGCAAGTCACAGAACAGGGAAATGTTTTTGCTGCCATTACAGCGTGATCTGGAGACATATTAGCATTATATTTAAGTGTGCATTGAGCATGCTTCTTGTGTCTTGGGACACTGTGATTGAGTTGAAACTTTAACTTACCCAGACTCTAAAGTTTTATATTGCATTTAGAGACCTTTGAAAATGTTTGTTACTGGAAAAGTAATTGTCCTGCAAGGGGTTAGTAATTTTGTGGTATTAAATGACCTGTCAAGCCAAAATGAAGTAGTATGTCTCCACTGCCAAAACGTATACACACCCCAAACCTATAAAATGCTCACACATAAAGCTCTATAGCTTTAATGGGATAGGGCACTATTTTTACCACCACTTCATTTTATCATTCAACACACTACCGTGCTATTTTCACAGATTTGAACCTTATTACACCAACCTCAGCCTGATTTATATAGTTAATATCAAACCCAAACTCACAATAGAAATGATACATTAATCTGAGTTTTACTGTTAGACAAATGTTTTTCCAATTGGAGTGAAAGTGGCTGCTGTTAAAGGGATCCTCATTAGGCTCTCGTTATTGGCTAAGTGCTTTTCATTTTCTTGCTGAAAGCCGGGCCTCACTGATCTTTACACCCCTCCGAAGATTACCTCCAACATAGCCCACCGCTCATTTGCTCTTTCTGACGCAACGGTTACATTTATTCTTAATGTTCGGACCATGTTGTTGACCTTCAATGCTTGCTGAGTCTAGCACCTGCTGACCCCGCCTTTAAATCTGTCAGTGTGGAGATATATGGGGATCTGCCTCATCTTAGGCCACCCTGACCCAGCCTGGCATGTCCCTCTTGTGTTCTACATCTTGTTTGGGAGATACTTCGCCCATAATGTTCTGTGACCTTTTCCACTGAGCACGGCGGTCGTCCAGCAACTCGGAGGGGGGGGAGAAATTGAGCTGTTTCATTCCTCCCCGAGGAGTCTCACGTTTCCTCTCTGGCCATTTATTTGAAAGCTATCATTTTCTTGAATTCATAGACGAAAATTGGCATTGATTCACAGGATGATGGATGCTGAGAGTCCCTCTATTGACACGGCCATTGACAGTTTTCAGTAAATTCTGCATCTAATTATCACTCTTGGCTAAATGATACTCCTGCCTGGCTGGGAGAGGTGGTCGATGGGACTGGTTGCATTGTTCCTGAAGGCCCTATTGAGTAATGTGTCAGGGCCGTGGGATGTAGCTGAAGAGAGCACATTTCTCTCAGTTAGCCCCACTGCGTAATTAAACCTAATGCTGACTGACGTCAGAGCTAGAAAAGATGCACATGGGAGATTGATGTGATTATTTGTTGCTCTCAAGTGCTTAAATGATTTTATCAATATATATCTTTTATCAGACTTTTCACTCATAAGATTGTCAATCTTAATTTTGAATGTATTTGAATATACTTTGAATATAAGGATCATATATTTCTTATTGTTTTATCATATTGTGTTTTCAGTGGAAAGCATACAACAGCAGAGACACAGTGCATTTTCTCTTACTTTGTTGATTAGATTTACTACAATTTTCTATCCAACAGATCTTTCCATCTGTTGATTACGCTACAATAACCATCACTGATACAAATGATTGTGTGTTGTAAATCCCAGACATGGGCGGATGGGCTGTTAGATTGTGCCCTGCTGGGAGATGAGGCAGAGCCAACATACTCTGACTGACATACCCTTCTGCTGTGGGGGGTTTTGATGTCCGGGTCAGGCACCTGCTGAGGGAGGTTGGCCAGGTGATCTTGATAATCCATGCCCAAAGCAGCCTTGCTTTTCCCACAGCAGCTATGAATCGGCACTTCAGCGCAGCTAATGGCTCACTCCTGCTCCTTCACAGGCAGCCTATTGTGCTTTGGAAGGAGCACAGAGGGAGGGGGAATGGTGTAATCCTGAACGTGCCCTGGATCAGTCTGTTTGAATTTCACACCCACACTGATGAGCATGTCCGGACGCATTGAAGGTCCTCTATGTGTGACGTTCTCCCAAAACACCCTTCACATGTTCCGAGAACTATCATGACCCCTACTGTAGTGATCCAACCCCAATTACCCCTACATGAAAATCACGCAGTACACCTTATACTATAAATATCTTCTGGTTTCTTCCCCTTACCACTGCAAAATACTATTAAAGCGGTGGGGAATAAGTAGTGAGCCCCTCGTTCCTATGTTGTTTACGGGGGGTTTTATGCACTCCCGGCTGGGGAGCACACCAGCCAGCTGCTGTGGTTAGTAGCCAGAGCAGGCTGGTACGATGGCAGCAGTGAGGCTCCAGGCGAACAGAGAGCATATGGCCCGCCATGGCGTGACGGAGCACGCCCAACAGAATGCGATACTCTCGTCTTCCCTCCGGGACTGTCACCATGAGGAACAGCCCTCCAGACGCAGATCCAGAAGTACAGCAGATCAAACTGTGTTTGTGAGCTTAGTGCCTGGGGGAGACTCGCCGTGCGAGGTGGAACCTGGCAAGTGTCCCCCTGCACTGGAATGCTGCGCTTTTATTTTCCCAGAACTCTTCCAAGCACTTTTCCATTCCAGAAATGACAAATTACTGATATTTTTGTTGTTTCTGCCACTCATATTGTTTGTAGCCCTCATCTCCATGCAGGGTGTTTCCAGATTTTCCTCCTTTGGTTGGTGGGTTGGAAAAAACAGTAAAGTCATATCCAATGGCAGTCATTCTGACTTTCACTGAATTAGACAAACTTTTAGCCCACACAAATGACATTGAAATAAATTGATATAATGACAAGAATTTCTGCCTTGGCATTGTGGGAGGTGAAAATCTAGCCCTATCATTTCAGCTTTTGGATTTGGCACAGCATGTAACATGATCTTAGATGCGTCAGAGAAAATAGATCCACTTTTTCCTCTCTTACGTCCATGCAGGAGCCATACACTGCTGTGGGTTATTTTAGGAGCCAGAAGTGGAGGGTTAGTGGGGTTACTGGTTCACAGTCCACCTATGCTATAGTAGAGAGATAATTGCACGATGGCCAGAAGGCTTTGATTGGCTGTGTGGTTGTAGTGTCGGCAGGGGCTGGATTCTTTTGGTCTGGGGAGGGGGTTGTGGGCGGATGGGTTCATATTTTATACAGAATTTTTTTCTATCTTGCGACCTTTGCCAGGGTCACTGAGGCAGGCAGGGTCACTCAAAGTTCAGGTTAAAAAGGGTCATTGATGAACACTTAAATACAGCAACCTTGCTGTTTACCAGAAACGCAGACAAATGGGGCCAGGAATTTGTAATGGAAAAAGGATTACACACACACATGCACGCACACAACCACACACACACACACACTTTTTTAGAACTGCAGATGTTTATTCCAATGAACATCTTTTCTTGAGATATTAATTCTGCATTTATGAGATTTGGGTAAACTGAGTCTGTTTTAGACTATATGATTCACCAGTTTTGCCACTATGCCCACTAATTTTACATGGTAGGTTTTACATGGTAGGTAGGCAGTGACAGAGTACTTTTTCCTTATCTTGCTTGGCCATTCTCCCCATAATTATGAGATTATGAGTAGGCAAGGTCCAGATGGCAACAAAATTCACATTAAAGACTGTGTCTTTAATTCACTGACACATTTTTTCAAGTGGAAGTGTAGAGCTTATCGGACTGAAACCACACAAATCAGGTTGAGCCAGCAAGGTGTTTGTTTAACCCAGCACAGCTTCCTTTTGGGAGCCCAGCAGGTTAATAGAATGCTGTTTACTGGGGTTCACTTATCCTCCTGTCCCACTCTGTGTAGTCTTTTGAGTGCATGCACATCCTCTTAAACCCCCCAGTGGAGCTAGTCACTACCTGGCAGGGAGGAATACCGGAGGCTCCGACAGTGCCGGGTGGAGGGATCCAGACCTAAAGGCTTGTCTCGAGCTTAAGGCGTCAGATCTGAACACAGCGTAAGCTATGGAGCCAGATATGATGTGCATCTGAGAGCTGCTCATGACAGGCCAAGAGGTGCGGGGCTCAATTGTGCGCTGGGAGCCTTGTTGTGCCATTACGGCCCACCCCACCCCCCCGCCGCACGGGGAGGCACTACGCCACGCCGCCCTGATTTGGCACGGCTGAATAGAGTGTCACGTTGTAAAGGCCTATTTCTCCCCGTCTCCTGTTCTGCTCTGTCAGTAGAAGGAACAAGGCGGGAGGGGATACGGAGGAACCGTGCCAGTGCGCTCTCTCGGCGAACGCAGCCTCGGCTCGAGGGGCTGATTGTTTCGCCTTTTTACTCCGTGCCTTTGCCTCGCCTGTGGGTTTACATGACCCTTCAACTGTGTTTCCACGCAGGCTGTGAGCCGTGCTCACAGGCTTCTGACTGTACTGCGAAAAGGCAGCTATGAGCACTTGCACTAGTGGGCTGTTTAGTTCAGCAGGCCCAGAATAACAGCCTCCTCTTGGCTGGCCTACACGCCGCTCACTACATCATGTGAGAGCCATCAGTTCTCTGGTTTCATTAATCAACAGGAAGATGAAGAAACAGGGTTTCGACTGGGTTACTGCTGTCAGCAAGGCTAATACTGAAGAGTGGATCTCTGTGGGGAGGAATTACTTTGCTCCAATTTTTAAATCATGTGGCTGTCAAAAACAGAGATTCTAGGCACTTCTCCTTGCTTTTCTTCTTCTTGTCTTCCTTTTTTAATTTTTGTTTGGAACATGATTCTTACATATTTCACATTGTGCTGTTTGACCTTTTCACTTCACTGCCACGCACTAATGCTGTAGGGCACGATTATTAAAAATGTCTGGCTAATAAAACAAATCTGCTTATAACTTATTTATGTCATACTACATTTCAGCAAAGCGAGTGCTTTGGAAGGGATTTGTGCAAGCGATGCTATTTATGGCCATTGAGGTAGAGACGAGTTACATGCTGGGACTAAATTTCACAATACAATAATGTCTCATATTTATAAATAGGTCTCAGTTTGGGGCCATATAATGCATGGTTTTCTGACATGTTGTGATTTATTTTGCCCAGAAACATACTTGTGGTCACACCCAGCTATAAAGTATGTACTGGAGTAAATGCAATGGCTTTAAATCAAAATAAGCAAATCTCTAATGCCTTATCAGTGTCCTTCCTGTTGTGGAAGGAATCTCTTTGCCTTTCAGAAAGGAAAATATATCATCAGATAAATAGTCACCAGCAATCTGATACTAGGGGTGAGCTAAACCACTTCTAAGCAGTCTTTCTGAATCCAGGCGGGTCTACAGTGAACTAAAATGAATGGAAAGTGTATTGTGTCAATGAAAAATGGGAGTACCGTCACTATGAAATATGCCTTTCATCCCACATGGCATAATCGGAGGCTGCAGTATTTCTGAGCTGAAGTTCTAGTGTTCCTCTGGAGCCTGCACTTTATCGCTAGGAGAGCATGGGAGATAATGTAAAGGATAATACAGAGCCATTGCCTTCAAGATGACTGTCAGAGTGCTGTTAGCCTGTCAGACCCTCCCCTGGGGGCAGGGTCAGCCTGTCCGTCAGAGCTGATTGACACCTGAGGGGTGTAAGCTATCAAAGCCTCTGTCAGTGAGACAGGGTAGAAAATAGGTGTGATGGGTGAAGAATTACTGAGAGTTTAGGGGGGAAAAGTGATGGAGAAGAGGTGAGAAGACGCTGAAGGCAAAAAAAAGTGAATTGAAGGTTAGTTCTTTGTTGCATGCATGGTATTATTGTCCTGTTCTTTCACAGGATTTAATAACTATGATATTGCTTTTTAATGATACTGAAGCTACAAAGTGAAGTGATAGTGAAGCCCTTGCATGGACTTCTTTGAGATTTGAAAAACAGTTGTACTGTATGATGGCCATATGTAATCAGAGAAAAGCTCATTGAAGTCAGTAATGTTGCTGTTGAGTTCCCTGTCCTACTGAAATGAGTCTGTTTCCATAGCGTGACATCTATTGAGGGATTGCAGGGGTGAGCCTGCTTCCAGCGTGCTGCCCTTGTGAAGGCTGTAGACAGGGCTTGTCTTTTCTCCTCTCACGCGTCCTCCTCCCTCTCTCCTGGTCTCGGAGTGGCCGGCCTTCCTAGTCCATCTCCTTGTTCTCACTCTCTGATTAGACCTGACACAGAGTTGATTCAAATAAGCCTGCAGTGGAGGCATAACCAGCACACCATGAACACTGAGTGAAAAGGGGAGGGATTTTCTAATAGGAAAGCAAATTAGCATCCAGGTCCTACTTTCTGCAATTATTTCCATTGCTTGTACCACTGTATTGACAGATGCTAAAAAACAGGCTGGTCTGCCTGCAAGTGTTCGGCCATTAATTTTCATTTCTTTCCTTAAGGAAAAACAATGATGAAAGGTTACTGCATTTCAATAACCTATATAAGCCACATAAATGCAATTCTATCACTAAAAGATTAATGTTATAATGTTATATTACCACAGGCAAAACACTATCTTGGATTATGCATTTCATCTTCATATTTTACATGGCTAAAAACTACAAAGCTTTTTTTTTCTGTAGTGGAATATTAAAAGTGTCCATAATACTGTTCTTATACTATAGCAGTTTTTCATTAAGGTCTAATTGTTATTGGGATTTGTGGAAGTGTATTATCAATCTTTATTTATATGCTTTGCAAAGATGTTGATCAATGAAAATGCTTTCCCTTGTTGAATGCATTGGACACAACAGAGCAGCCAGTAGCAGGGCTAGTTAATAGCCTCTATAAGATCCCAGAACCAAGATCAATAAGGCATTGAAATAAAAAGATGAAATGACTTTTTTCCTGCTTTTTTTCCAGAAGCTGTATTGCAGAACTTAACTTTAAAAGTTTTTCCTTCTGCTTCCAAAATAATTCTGTGAAAAAAGAAAACAACCATCTCAAAGTTTTTTTTCTTTCTTTTTTATTGCTTCAGCCCCATTAAAATTCTTATGAAGTTTATACATATCACTACATCAAATACACATGAATTATAAATGCTTCATATTACAGTCTTGCACTTGTAGCCCCTGGGTTGCCTTAAAACTGATTTTTGTGTGTGTGTGTGTGTGTGTGTGTGTGTGTGTGTGTGTGTGTGTGTGTGTGTGTGTGTGTATGTGTGTGTGTATGTGTGTGTGTGTGTGTGTGTGTGTGTGTGTGTGTGTGTGTGTGTGTGTGTGTGTGTGTGTGTGCGCGCATTTTGTTGTTACATTGGCCAAACAAAAATGAAGTAATGTGGTTTTTGATCTTTTATCATTTGCATTAAATAGCACCAAATACAAATAAATAAACTTCACTGCCATCATGTTTTGCTTTGAAATTGTATTTGTTGCTTCAGTTAAAGAAGTTGCCCATAATAATAAGTAACACTTATGACATATGAGTGCTGTTCTTAGTTTTCCTTATGAGATGTAGTGCAGCTTGGCCAATTCTTCCAACAGTAACAGAAAGATACTTTAAGGAAATAGCAATATTAACCAAAAGGTAATCAACCAGAAAACCAGTGGAGAAACCAAACCCCCTTAGCTGGAGCAGTGTTCCAACCCAGAAGCCATTAGACGTAGGCAGTGAAATGCTGCATCAGAGCTGTAGTGTCTAATGATGTGCATACGGAAACATGCCCGACACCTCAGAGGACAGGGCTGTCTGCATGGCTCGGCAGCTTTTGCCTGAAGTTGTGCTTCTGTCACTCAGAATTTCGACTGGGCGACCTCTTCCCTCGATACACGCTGGCCAGCGCAGAGGCGGCGCCCTGACAGGCCTCTCTCACGATACTCGGGACATTATGTTCTGTACCTTACTATGTCTTTGCACTGGAAATAGTTTTGAAGAGCTTTGCCACCTCTTGTATTTCTCTGTAGATATCCAGTTGGGTGTTTGGGTTTCCAGTCTCGGCTGTATCGCCTGTTGCTCTACTGTTTGAAGGTGTCATATCAACTGTGAGGTACAGGGCCTCCCTTGTAGACACATGTCTGCTGTAATGCACTACATAATGTTTCGCTACTGAGCACACTCTACCCTGGCTAGAAGATAGCTCGCTCTCATAATGGGCAGAACAAACCTGGCATCACAGATATCAAGGCAGGTAACTTTAGACTGGGTCACGATGTGAAGTGGGAATAATTAACACCTACCCATCCAATCCCAGAGAGCACTGTTCATGACGTGCGTAATAAATAATTACCGGTGACATATTACACCATGTGACCTGTTCCGACACTCAGGGGGAGGACCAGTGGGCCGGCAGTGGGGGGAATTTTTGGAGACACGGATAAATAGCTGCTTCATGTTTATGCTTGTCAAGAGCTTCAGCTGTGGCCTGGACCTCATGCTATGTCTGTTTTGCCTTCAAAGATATGATTTAGTCCCCTCAGTCCAGCTGAGGTGCCAAAGCTGTTTGCAGGACAGATAGTTTTGCAAAAGCGTATGTTAAATAGGCTTAGCTCAATGACGCCATCCGTCCACACACTTCCAATCCTGAATGGCTGAGTGTGATTGCATGAAAGCCAGATCTCACTTCCTGGCTACGAGTACAAAGGCACTTCCTGGCTATGGGTCCACAAAAGGTCACCCTCTTACCAAGAAGGTTTGAGTGGTGGTAGAGATAACAGTCTTACATTGTATCTACAGTATTATACTGTACACGCTCTGTAAAGCACTATAATGATTGGCAATAAAGTACTGAAATGGATTTATGTAGCAACCTATAAAAAAACAGTTTCTCAATTTCAGCATTTGCAGTATTATTTTTTTTGCTGAAACTCTTTATTTGAAAAAAAAAAAAAACAGTACAAAACAACTTGCCAAAGTTTCTCGATGAAAAGGCTTATTTTGACATAGCTCTGGTGTGCTGCCGCTTGTGTTCTACACTGTATTTGTAGTTTGTGATGGTAGTGCCTGTCCATTGTTCACATCAGTGTTTTCCTAGCACTCTCCCTCTGTATGGCCGGAGAACGCCCCCAGCCTCTGATGCAGCCTTTTACTGTAATGACCCTATTTATGACTTATTTACTATTTTCAGATTTCCCCGGAGCTGAGCCGAAAGCTGATTCCCAGGCTTGAGAAAGCAGACGCCGTGTCCTGGTATTTTAACTCATGTCTGGTTCAGCCATTCACTTTCTGAATTCATAACCAGCTGGAGATCAAACGCAACTCCGATTTATTAGGCTCAACAGCAGGGATGATATGTATGACTAATATGTTGTTTGTTCAAGTCAACATATTCTTGGTCCATATACACTTCCACAGCCCTTTCATGTTTGTCCTCAGGGATGTGCAGCTCTGGATGACTGGTGAGGCTAAACTCAATGGAAAAGGCAGTTCGTAGATAATGCCCATCATCAGGGCTTTGGACTCCGGCCATGGAACTGACATGATTCTGGATAGCTCTCCTAAAGGCATTACATAATTGATGCTTTAGTGGTGCTGTGGTACTTTGGCTACTTTTGATGAGGAATTTTGGGTAGGCGTTGTTGACAATTTCCCTTAGCCAACTCATATATATATATATATATATATATATATATATATAATGTGCAACCATACAGCCATATATCTCACAAATGAAAACCACGTGGAGAAGGTTGTCATTTGTTAAAGTATAGTAGAACGAGCAAAGCAGGCCAGAAGTCGCCTCATCAAGAACACTCATTCAGGATGATGAATGTGGCCAAATACACATTTGTCCGTAAAACTTGCAGAGTGGATGAGCATCATTAAGCATGAGGAATAGGTGCAGCCCCGCTGAGAAGTGAGCGCAGCAAACAGATGTTGGGAATTTTTGCAGGCATCTTTCATCCAGAGGACCATCATTAATAAACCTGAAGGTGATTCTCCTGTTTCTGTTTAATAAGAGCAAGTAAAGTATGTGTGGCTGTGGAAATCGCTGAATAAACAACCTTACAGGGCTTTTAGAGTCACCATAGGTATCTCTTTTGTAAACAGGAGCTGCCATCAAACAGCTATATAGTTTGTATGGTGTATTTTTCACCCAGTCTTTACTCTCTTATCAACTAGGCATGTTTTATGGAAAAGAGTTTAAACGTTCATTTAGACTTGACTGGAGTTAGTTGACTACATCGTGTAAAATGGATCATGTCGACTGTGAAGTGGTAGTTTAAACTCATTTGTCTTTTCCCTTTTGTAGGTGAATTAGAATAAACACAAATGATGGCTTTGTTTTGCAGCGTGACAAACGGTGAGCTATGAAGTGATGAGTTTGACTGAGGGAAATTGGTTCCTCTTTGTAAACGTGAGAGAGCTGCTCAAACGCTGGAGTTGTTGTGCATGCTGTCTTTCTGACTAAGTCATTCATCAAGGATCTGGGAAAGGCTTGCTAATCAAGGGGCCGGGTGAGTAGGGGTGAACTGGGCCTATGTTAAGAGGCACAGGCCCTCCTGCTGGAGTTCCAGCTCAGCTGAAGCTGTCTCATTTTATAAACAATCCCAGACACAGAGGGTATACTATGAATAATGCTTAAGCCCTGAAAAATCCCACCACCAATAAATCTTAATACAGGTTCTTAGATTCCAGTGGGCTGCCCACATCTCTTTCTGCCCAACCCTGCTGTGTTTCACCTCCCTGTGCACTGGCTGCAGTTTCCCTCTGGCACAAAAACAGTGGCTCAAATTCGCTTGTGCCACAGTTTACTTATAAACAGGATTACATGCATATGTCCCATACAAATCAATAAAAACATGTCACAATTGTTTAGCCTCTCTTGCTTTCCTAAATGAAATTCATCACACAGCAAATCAGCAAAAAAGAGCAGGTAAAGAATGGAGTTTGGTCATCAGGACTGGGCTTGTCACATGCTTGAGAAATGCATTTTTCATCTCTGTCATTGTCTTGATTCATATGTTGTTATGTTTTGTTTGGGAATCTTTTCTCCACTGAGGGTGCTATACATAAGTGGAGAATTACATTTCCACTGTTTACACTCTGTCTGACATGTCATACTTTGATGAAACGCCCACACCACACTGGAATAATTTACTGAAATATAAGTTGGACTATAAAAGACCATTTGCGTTTGTGACCTCAAAAAGCTCTTGTGATGGTGGTCTTATGAAGGTTAAACTTGAATGAATGCAGTTGTTTTTCCTTGGCAGGCTAAGACACAAGATAGATTTAAGTCATAAACTGCTGTCATGTTTGCACTGGTTCTGTGGTAAATTGGTAGTTCATCTAAATATTAACTGTCACTCTCTAGCCAGTGTGAGTGGTTTTTACATTGGAATCCTTCCCCTTCACTGTTATTAGACGTCAGGGGCATACTACCCTGTGAGTATTATACTAGATAACGATAAAGGACTTTTTTTCCATTGGACATATGAAGTTCTGTTCTTAAATGTTCTGTGCTGAGTAAAGTTAAACTGACTTTTTTTAAATCACAGGTTATTATCGACCTTTGAGTCTTGGCTCCTCTCAAGGTTTCTTCCTCATGCTCTAGGGAGTTTTTCCTTGCCACTGTCGCCCTTGGCTTGCTCACTGGGGGCTTGGACTCGGAAATGTGTAAAGCTGCTTTGTGACAATGGCTGTTGTAAAAAGTGCTATATAAATAAATTTGACTTTGAATTATGTGAAGTAGGGGTTGTTCTGTATGGTTTTAGGTCATATGCTGTGCAGCAGGTCACATTGATTCCTGTTAATCAATAAACAGAGGATGTTATCACTGTAAATAACATACTGGGATTGACTGTGAGTCAAACTGGGTACGGTATTTATAAAATTCTGTACCAGTTTTTTTTTTTTTTTTTAATTAAAAACAAAATTAAAGATGCATATTCTCAAGATTCTACAAAGGAGTATTCATGACAGGCCTGGTTTATCTGATGTCCACCTTTAATCCTACAGCACACTGGGTGAAAATGGTTCTTCTAACGCACACCCCATCCACCTCAGCCAGGTTTGGATATGAAAAATCTACTTTGTAAGTGTTGTATCCTGTTATAGCTCTTATATGGTATGTATCTGATCTTCCTTGGTCTGCCAAAACTTGGGTCATTTTTTGTTTTTATTTCAAGGCGTCCATCTATGCACAGCCTGTTGGCTTCTTTGTTTTTACACTGTTATTTGTTGTTACCATACAGATATGTCATTTGCTTTTACTGCTGTACCTGTTGTTACTGTTCAGATAAGCCAGTTGCTTTTACACTCATATACCTGTTACTGTACAATCATTGGCTGAATGTAATATGTTTTTGTGGAAGTCTAAAGGTCTGATTGACTCTACATTTTGCACAAACTCTAAATTCTGTTGTTGTGTTCCCCAGAACTCATTTTAAAGGCAATTAATTATACTTATGGAAACACCTTTGTCTACATTTAATGAAAGGTGTTTCATACTACTGTGCACTTAATTTGTATGGAGTTCAGATTCCATGTGCATGTATATTGTGTCACTCGGGGTGCTTCGACCCTCTTAATGGTAATCATGCCTTTAAACTCTAGAATCATTGGTGTATTTCAGGCAGGGCTGCAACTATTCTTTAGCCTTGTTCTGAAGATAAATTAGTAGGTCCTAAATAATGCAGTGAACCCTAATTCTCTTTGATTAGTAGCGAGTTAGATGATAGCGACCCATTGAAATTGGTCATCAGCATAAATAATGACTGAATGAACTGATAAAATGCAAACTCGCCAGCCATCATAAATCAAATGAAATCCACTTGCTGTGGAAGTCATTGAAATTAGAAGTCCATGCTCCTATTAATTATGTTGCCTTCTGAAGGCGACAGAGTGATAAATCAGGCCTGAAAGGTACTCCAGTTAGGGAGCTGAGGAAGCGAGACTGCCTGCAAATGGCTTTGTATACCCTCCTAATTGTTTCTTAAACAACCTACCTCCAGAGGCATATCTGATAGTCAAGCCTCGTGGAAGGGTAGCGAATAGTCAGCATGGTCTAAATGCATGTCTGCGGAATGGGAGTGATCATATGTCTTTTTGATGGTTTGCCTTGTAGGGATTTCCTGGTACTGCTGATGGTGTTGCTTTTGGAACCTGTGTTCAGTGTGCTGTTCCATTACAGCTTTATGAGTTGTATAGGAAACACAAAACTGTGGAACTTTGTTTTCCATGGGAAACGGCACGTTCTTATAGATTTTAGAAAGGCAAAGCTATTAAATGATGGATCTTCTTTTATATACTTTTTAAAAATACACTATTAACATGGATTTTGCTAAATCTTCGATGCTATGCAATCATCGGATTGCCTGTAAAGAAAGTTTCCATTCATCTCTGCTGTGTGCATTCTCACATTACTTTCATAGACATCTGCGATAGGCCTGCCTGTGGACTCTCTGTGTTTCTCTCTCCCCACGGCTCCTGTGTTTACTTGGCTTCGGTTCTGACTGTCTGCCACTTCTCCTTGCTTGTGTTCCTTTTAGGTCTAAAACATCACCGATTCATAAGATGAGAGGGTAAGCATTGGAATCCAGCCCAGGGGCATGAACAGGTGCTGGTCTGAGATTGGATGCTCCTTCAGGGGAGGACAGTGTCTGTGTGCAGGAGGAGCCCCAGTGTCATCAATCACTAACTGGTATTAGGTTGTCCCTTGGCTGACGGGACCATTTTAGGCTCCTTGGAATAATTGTATCCCTGTGCTTTATGTTAGATTTACCTGTTTCGTAACATATGAGAGGTTCTCATAAGGTCAAGTGGTCTCTCATAGGTTAGCCAGCTAGCCTGTACCTGAACTTGAGCCGTTCTTGGAAAGTATCCTGGTGTGATAATACCACAAGCTTTTTATGAAAGAGGTGGTCTCAGGAGCCAGGATATGCAAGCATGTTATAAAGAATAAATTTGCAATATATGGCCCCGCAAGGATAATCATTCTCCTCTGCATTTCTTCTAAATCAAAACGTTTATTGAAAGACTGAATTGTACTAATGTTTTTTTTTATTTTTTACTGGAGGAATTTCAGACTATTCGCAGTGCACAGTGGCTTTTTTCCTATGTTTTAAGATGTTTTCAAAAGTGGGAAATTTGAAATGATTCTTCCGCAGAGTCACTTTTATTCACACACCATGGCATACTCACTCCCTGTTCATCTTTGGATTCAGTCATAATGCTGTCCAGTGTGCTTGCTCTCTCATTTTCCATCAGGAGTTAATTAGTTTAATCGAGGGACCCTTTCTTTCCCCACCACCTTCCTCCGGAGTCCTACAGAAACCATTTAGGGAAAAAATGGAAGCAGGACTGGTCTCAGGTGTCAGGGCCCCGGTGATGAATCACAGGAAAACATATTAAACCTTCCATGTGTAGAACCTGTGTTGGGTAGAGCTGGATCTCTGTCCATACCCTCACACTCCAAACAAAATGGGATCCTCTTGTAAAAGATGCAGAAATATGGCTGTGCCAGTGAACGTAAAGGCACCCCTGTCTCTGCAAAATTGATTTATTTGATTCTGTGACATTTTAGTTGTGGTCGTTATGTTATATTTATGGGGGAATTGCTGGAGTCTCTCATTATGCTCCCCTAATTTATTTTACATACTTTTATGGCCGCTTGCACCCGCTGAGACTTTATTGCAGCTGTTATTGAAAAGAGGGGGGAAAAAAGGCGAGCACATATCGATTGAAATTTACATGTTTATAGCCAAGATCATGATTTATTTGAACTTGCTCCCAGAGCTGAATGTGGTCAAGAGTGGTGAAAGTCACTTAGTGGGGAAAAAAAGTTCATAGTGTCCATCTGTGCACTGTTTGTAACCCTGTAGCGAACGTGAATGTGAGCCATACCCCTAAACAAGTTTCGGTACTTAAACAAGTTTTAGTATTTGCTTAGGTCTATGGTTTTAATTTTGATAATTTTGCTTTGATTACAGATAACCCTGTTACACTGTGATAATGTTTGGTGAATTACAGCAATATTAGTTTTGTATTTTACAGTAGAGTAGGATGTTACATTGCTGTGTTCGACATATTAAAGGCAGACCAGTGTATATTAACATTAGCCCTATATTGCATGTTTTCAGTTCTCAGCTTGTGTTAGATTATTCAGTCATTAAGGTACATATGGAGGTATATCAGCCTGAGCTTTTTCCTTTGTAAGATTTCATTTCTTCAGTGTAATTGAGTAATAAAAACATTCAAATTAAATTACTTAAACTTTTGATGCATTACATAATGACCAGAGATCATTCCTCTGCATAAAGTATCAGCAATTAATGCGTGAGATGAAGTCGTTATGAGCTGCTGGTTATTAAATTGTAACCTCTGTGCCATAAAAAGAACTAGATTTTTTTCCCTCAATAACTTGATATATGCACATGTACTTCTGAGCATCGCCTAGCATGAAATTTAGGGTTTCCAGGATATTTAACATTAGAATGCAGTTAAAATTAATTCTACGTGCACTTTCCTGAAAAGAAAGCTGACAACTAATGTCAATAAATCGTATGGCAGTGGTGAGAGGTGACAGTAAATCTGGTGCAGGGGTGTGCGGGGAGCTGAGCTCTGATGCTGTTGTCAGAGGGGGGCGGATGGCAGAAGATGGATTTGGAGGGGAGGGAAGGCATGGGGTGATTTTTAAACCCAGCCTCTGATTAGTTGCGAAGAGAGGCAGCCTGAGCGTCCTTGCGGTGACATTGAGGAGCTGATATTTGTTTGGCTTTAAATAATACCCTGGACAGTGGTGCAGAGTGATGGCTGGGACCAGGCTGACATTGCACCTGGGCCAAGGTGAGTGACTACAGGCCTCGTGCTCTCCCTCACCGCTCTGTCAATACACATCAGGAACCTGATGGGTCTTCCTCTGGCTCATCGTGCTGACACTGATGTGTTTTCATCATCACCTGATGTTTCACTACATGATCCACTCTGAGTTCAGTCAATCACAACACTCACATGCATGCGCGCACACACACACACACACACACACACACACACACACACAGTTGTGTTCAAAATAATAGCAGTCCAACATGACTAACCAAATCAATCACTGTTTTTTGTAGAAATTATATTACTACATGGCAAATAATTTTGTCAGACGAAAGTTTGTCAGATGACCCCCAAACACTGAATTCAAGCCACAGTACACTCTGAAGACAGTGAAGCATGGTGGTGCAGGCATCATGATATGGAGATGTTTCTCTTACTATGGTGTCGGGCCTATTTATCGCATACCAGGGATCATGGATCATGGATCAGTTTGCATATACCAAAATACTTGAAGAGGTCATGCTGTCTTATGCTGAAGGGGAAATGCCCTTGAAATGGGTGTTTCAACAAGACAACAACCCCAAACACACCAGTAGGCGAGAAGCATCTTGGTTCCAGACCAACAAAATTAAAGTTATGGAGTGGCCAGCCCAATCCCTGGACTATAATCTGATAGAAAACTTGTGGGGGGACATCAAAAATGCTGTTTCTGAGGCAAAACCAAGAAATGCAGATGGATTGTGGAAAGTTGTGAAATTATCCAGGGCTGGAATACCTGTTCACAGGTGCCAGAATTTGGTTGGCTCCACGCAACACAGATGTGAAGCAGTTCTCAGAAACAGTGGTTATACAACTAAATATTAGTTTAGTGATTCACAGCAATGCTAAATCCTAAAGATTTTTCAGTTTATACAGTAAATATTTGAGTTTGTGAAGAAAAATGCAGATTGCTATTTTTTTAACAGCCCAATATTCTTTTTTTTTCATTTTCTGTAAAGTAATTAAAAAATGTATACATTTTTCTTCATGTTTTTATTTAGAATATAATGTGCAGTGTTCCCAATGCATGGAAATAAAAACTATTACTCATGTTTATAAACACACTGCTATAATTTTGAGCACAACTGTGTGTGTATGTATGTATGTATATGTATGTGTATATATATATATATATATATATATATATATATATATATATATATAAACACACTCTGACTCTTTTATCTGGTAAAATATAATTTATTACATTTTACATAGTTCTATTTGAGTGTCCTAGTCATGGTTCATAGTTTTGGCACTCCATGCTATTGTTGAAAGGCAGAATGACTGAAATGTCTTGGTTTCTCAGCCTCGAGCTGATGATATGGTGTTGATTAAAATGGTCTAGTCTAACCCGGCTCAGGGCTGCCAATGTAGTATGATCTCTGTAATTATCGCCTCTCCCCCAGAGTGATTTACTCTTATGGGAGCATGATGCATCTTCCCAGAGAAATTACTGACTGTACATGAAGTACCCAATTTTCCACACTGACCCCTTTTAATTGGGCCCATTTTGGTGACACAGTGATTTACAGTGAGATTCAGAGGATGACACAGCCAGCGTTAGCCAGGCAGCTCCCCTCTTCGGCCACATAAGGTCATGAGCCCTGGCCCCGATCCCCCACACCCATTCATTTGCATTTACTCACTCCATCAGTGGATACTGGCACCGAGTGACGCAGCAAGTCGGAGTACATTTAGCCCTCTGTCTCCGCCCGCCATGAAGGGTATGAGAAAGGAATGGTCACTCATGCATCTGAGCGCAAAATGTCACCGTCGCCAAATGTCACAATGGATAGCGCAGCCAGGGAGGATGGGCTGTGAGCTTCACATTTAAGGTGTCAAAGTGTCAATAGAGGGTGTGAAGTAAACAGTACACCCTATGTGAAGAGCTAGCAGTGATAGCACAGGGATGGGCCCCAGAGCAGCAGCTTTGACGGATATGAATGTTGTTAACAACAAGGTAGACTCTGTCTGGGTACAAAAATATGTCTGTTTTCACACTTATTAACAGAATGCACATACACATAAACCAACTGTTCTCATTGTTCTATTTGTTTCCTAATGAACTGATGTTGGCAGTAGCACCCTGTCACTGGGGGAAAAAATATGTGTGAGAGAAGAGAAAAGTACACTGCAGTATCTCTGTGTTTGTCAAATAGGGGTTGAAGCATTGATTTTTCTAATTCATCCTGTCTCTGTTTGAGATACTGTCTCTCTCTCTCCCCCTCTTTCTCTCTCTCTTTCTTTGGTTTGACTCAGAGGATGACATGCTGTGAGAGACTACAGATCCCTCTTACCCTAGCCTCAGGGGAAATGCAATTATTTTACTGTTTGATGAGGAGAAAAAAGACCATGTTCCTTTATCACGCAAATAATAACAGAAGTGTCATATCCTGTCTGAATAGATGTGTTTTTTATCTGATATTGAATTATAAAGCAGTGTCCCATAGTATCACGGCCTGAATTCTCTCTGAGTGTTTCACTTTGTACTTAAAATGCAATCCGTATTGACATCTCCCTTGCGCTCGCTCTAATGAAGCTGCCAATCTCATCTCTAACCCTTCTCCTAACATACAGCAAATATTCCTACACAATGTGCCATTGTATTAATATGCAGTTAATACAGTGGCCAAGAAAAATATCATGAAAATTGAAGAAGCATTCAATAAAGGCTATGAAAAGAATTTAGTATATACACACAGACTCCACTTAATGCGACATTAATCATTCATTGTGCACATCCGTTATCAGTTTAGTCACTTTATATATTGTTAATTAAATGCTTTGTGGTGTATGTCACTGTATTATTTTGGTCAACCTTAGTGTCAGGCTTTTCATTATATAACCTTCATTTAAAAGAACCTATGACAGGTAGGAAGACACATTCATCAGTGCAGTGCAACGTGTTCTAAATGATGCATGCATGTGATTGACATTCTGCTCTCTGTTTTTCTTGTATGTTTATGACTACTGCTGTTGCTGCTGCTATATCTCCATAAATAGGTAAGTGCGGAAAGTTATCAGCTAATTGAAATGTGTAATCAAATTAATTTATGTGAATGGCAACATAGTTATTTATTTCTTATCTGTCATATCATGTAGTTTTTTTTTATGTTTCTTCATCTAAAAAGTAGTATTTTGCAGCTATCATAAAACTCACAGGACTACACCCATAATCCATGCATTTATTTCCCTTTTAGAAGTCTCCAACCCTGCACTGACATTTAGGGACCACTTTCAAAGTGTATCGAAATAACACGTTGCCTCTGTCTTAAAATGGCGCCTGGATGCAGTGGGGTGGGCCCTCAGTGCCCATGCGTATACTATATGCACATGAACTTAGTAAATTTACGGCTTTAATTTCCCCTGAAACATGGCCAGCCTGCAGGTGCTGCTGTGGTGTGGCTGTAGGCAGGGGTCATTCTGATTAATGACTGTCCTTTCACTGAGGATGACAAACCCCTTGAAATGTTGTCATCGGGAGTCCAGCTCCTCTTTGTTCCTCCCTAGCAGCTGTGACAGCCTGGCAAATCAGGACTTTTCCAGGCTTAAATCTGCCAAACTCACAGACAAAACACAGTCATCATGATACTGCACCCTGTTCCCCTGGTCCTCCACAGCATAGACATTACTCACAGCCCTCTGCGCTTATAATGATCCATAAGTGGCAAATAGTAGGTGCAGGACGTGTAGAAATTGTTTCATTATGCTCAATTAACACCTACTTGATAGTGCCTAATTGCTACTGTTTGATAATAAAGGAGCAAAGTTGTCAGTCTCCAGACATGGAGAAGCCATCTGGATCACTGATAACCATATGTTGCTGCTTTGCTGCTGCTTGAGCTGTCAGAGGTCCATAGACAGGCAGGTGTCTCCACGGCATAATCCTAGCCATCAGCGATCAGTAAACGCTCACATGAAAACACCTATAGAGTGCATGAAACGCAGTGCCACATCTCCATGTATGGATCTCCTTAGACATAAAAACCCAAACAAACAAACAAACACCCAGAAAACATATTAGTACAGTGTCCAGAACACATATTGTACAAACATAATTTTATATATATATATATATATATATATATATATATATATATATATATATATATATATATATATATATATATATCCTGCATGTCCATTTGGTTCTGGAAATATATGTTTCCAGAGTGCTTCTACACTTTGAAATGCCTGATAATGTTAAATCTGTAAATTTGGTGTTGTCATTGCAATATCTATTAGCCTGGCAGTGGCTAAAATAATAATAGTGTTTATTTGAGGGCTTGTAGTTGTTGGAAACTTTGTGTTTGTCTAAAAAGGCAAAGCAGGGAGTTATTAGATAGGGGTCTGTATGCCACTAAGCCTGAAAAATCATTTTAAACAGAAGTCACCCTGCTGTAAACAAAAGAAATGACCCACTGCCTGTAGTGCCTGGCTGTCCTTGTTAATTAGTTGTACACACTATGTGAAATTAGCTATGAAGGCGCAACACCAAGATAAATAGTTCTCTATTTGAATGAATAAAGTAAAGATTCAGTGTATATAGCATTTGTCATGTTTAATTGCTAGATCAATTAAAATTGTGGGTAATGGTGATTTATAAAGCTTTCTGTGTAATTTGACATTCATTAAGTCAGCCAGACTCTTGGTGATACCAGCTTGCTAATTGTGTTTCCTTTTTTCTTGAAGGGAGGTTTGAGAATGCAGTAGACGCACAAGTTTACTAATTTCGCTAATCCTGATGTATAGCGTTAGTGGCTAGTAACCACCTCACTGCTCCCTCATTCTGAAACTTTGTGAAAAACCAGAAACCCCTCCACCTCCAAAAAAACCCTTTCTGAAACTTTAAATGTAAACACTTACTGGTACAACAAGCTAATCTGCATTGATGAGACCCTGCCAATACTACACCGTGATTTGTTGGAATTATCAATGTTATTTATAACCCTCATCAACGTCTTATACTTAAGTTTTGTATGGGGGTTGTCAGATTCTACATTTCTTCATAGTATTTTGGTATTCTATCTTAATAGTACATTTTTACTACTTATGTCAACTAATGACATTACTTACCAATAACTTTGATTACTTTGAACATATTTCTTTTGTATTCATTTGAAAGCAAAATTATTAAATAATTAAATAATAATTACATTTGGTGTTATGCTGCATATATTATGATTGAATTTACCACTGCTGAACAGTGTGTGTGCATATGTATTTTCTGTACTTGTTTTATATGTGTGTAAGTAATGCTATTACTGTACATCAACACACGTGAGCTATATTTAAATTCATTACGATTATGATGTTCATCAAATCTAGAAGGATAGCACCTCATGCTGTAGTTCCCATACTGTGTTGTTTCATGAACTAGAGACAGTGTATATTTTTAGATGCTGTTACATATGTTGCAAACAAGATGTAGAATGTAAATATCTGTTATCCATATAGGAAAAGGTACATCCATGCATTTGCCTAGTGCTGTAGTTGAGAGCATTGCAAGTACCTGGGATGAATTAGAGCACATGTACCTACTGGGTACTTTTAGAGTGGGAGTGTGCATGGAGAATGAGCAACTTTTAAATGACAGTTTCCAGCAGCACAGCTGCATATTGATCAGAGACTCAGGGGTCAGATGAAAGACAGTGTCCTTCGGGTGGCGTAGCATCAACACTTCATTAGGTACATGCGATTCAGGCAGCCGGAGCTCCCCGACAGAAGAGCTGGGAGGAGCAAGGGCTGACGTGCCCTGCTTCCCCTCCGCAGGCCCGAGGTTTAGGCTAAATGGAAGGGGGCCAAATGACTTGATAGCACAGCAGAATTCCTTCCCAAACAGGAAGGTTCCTTACTCATTTCCTCAGATTACCATCACATTTGTGTCACCAGCCCAAGAGCGTTATTGACTCACAGAGATGTGTTGCCTTCGCCCTGGTTGTTGTTATTTGGTGCGGTGACATATTCATGTGTGTCTCCGCTAATGCTTCCAAATTACTCCGTCCGTGGACGTCACAATTGAACAGATAATTTTAATAAGATTCTGCTAGACTTTTGACTGCACTCCTCTCCCACTTTGTGGAATACAAATTGTAACCTGTTTTTAAAGCCATGCAAGGCACTGAACTTTAATGGGATTTGACAACATCGTATTAGGCACAACAACTACGCATAATGTACCGAAAAATTGGACGTGAAATTGGAAACATAGCCGAGAACAAAGTGAATTTACATGGTTTGGTAGGTTGGATGTCTGATATCATATTCTCTCACGCAGGCGCTCTGGGGGGGGGGGGGGGGTAAGAAAAGAAAAAAGGCTAGGGGCTTTAACAATGGATATCAGCAGAAAGTGCTTTTAAAGTTAAGGCTGATGGATGGCTTGTCAAAAAAAATAATTGCACTGGTTGGAAAGTGGGGCTGCGTGCTGAGGAGGGGGGAGTGCGGGATATACAGAGAGGATGATGGGAAGTGACAGTGGTCTGTCAAGAAGCAGTGGCTGCCCAGAGAAGTGTGAAGCCCAAGCTATAAGGTGGCAGAATAGAACAGGCTGTCAGGGCGGGAAAGTGGCTTTAATATGGCGAAAAGCAAAGGAATCCGCCTGTCAGTGCTGCTCAGCCGAGCCGAAACACGGGGAGGAAAAACGGCGGGAAAAGGTGGAGATAGGGGGAAAAAAGCAAGGAGTATGTACCTGTGTCAGGAAACGAAACAGTGGGGTGTGCGAGCGAGTGTGTGTAGGACACAGCGGGGGACCCTCGTGTTGCAACACTCTCCTGGCACAGTGATCGGATTCATCGGGCGGGGCCGCTCTCTACGTGCGGGTTTAAGTGGACCCTGAAGGCTCGCTGATGAGATGGTCGGAGCACGGGGCCCTCTGTCCGCATGCCACGGTACCACTGGGTTTTCCTCTTCAGTCTTGTCCTGCTCGTCCTCGCTGCCCACTGCCTTGCGCCATAATGAAAGAAACGCGCATAAAGACACACACAGGTGTCATTTTGTATTTTTTTTTGGATCCCTCTTGAAGGCTAATTACAGAGGTGGGACAGGTTTACAATTATATCGCCCAGGTTCCTAAGGCATTTACATGAATTTGTGAAATAAATTCAATAATGCTTGCATGCATAGCCTTGACCTTGGGTGAAAGGCACTCTAATTCACCAGGGCTGTGCAGCTGAAAGGCTGATGTGCTGACTGTACCTGTGTGAAGCGTGTTTTGAGACACACCGCGCCCCAACTCTGCTCTCAGCTCTAAAGTCATGTTGGCTATTGCCACAGCTTGGCATAATGCATCACCCATAGAGTTGTGCTTGCAGTGTGTGGCTATCCTATGGTGTGTGGAGACTGACGTTGACAATGGGAAGTGTCTCTAAACAATCTACTGTGTTTGACTTAGTTAACACAGACCTAATGTTAAATCATTTTTGCAACCTTTTGGAGTGAGCTTTTGAGTTACTACTTCTATTAGGATACTTGTATTGAAATATGATTCTTTTACGATATGTTACTTTTTCACTTGGCATTAAATTAAACCATGCTGGCATTGTTCACTGATGACATTCTGGCGTAATATAGACTAATGGTGATGCGAATCATACCTTTATGTCATCTTCCTTCTTCATTAAACACCCAACATTAAGCCCATGCAAATGTGGGGATCAGTGTTCCTGTGAATTTTAGAAGCAGGCTTAATATGTTTAGGATTTTAGCAAATATTTACAATTAGGCAACCCAAAAACCTGTTAAAGGAGGTTCATTAAGTGTTTGAACCAGTCACTAAATTTCAGCATGTGATGTTTCCACATGCTGTTGGTTTTATACTGCATAGCTGTGGTAGTAAACTCATTGTGTGCTCGGCATACAGTAGGCATTGCTCAGCATATCAAAGTCTGCTGATTCATTAGTGTCATAGAAACATAGGTAGATTCACTAAACCTTACAGATAGTGAAGAGGACAATAGCAGTAACTCAAATAAGATTATGTCATCTTAAGTATTGTATCATGGAGATGTGCCCTAAAAACATTACTGCCCTTTGTTATGTTCTGTGGATGGTTTTAGAATGGAATATGAATGAATGGAGCTTTTCCCTCTAAGAACCTCAATGAAAACACATATTCTCATTTCTCTGCCTGCCTTATATGTGATAGATCAAAATCCATGATCTGTGTCCTCACATTCATAAGCAATTAGGCCTGCCATAATTTATTCTCCATTAAAAAAGATAATTAAAGTCCTCTGTAGTTTCTTTGAAAGTTAAATTATAGTATAATTTTCCACAAATATAAACCGTGAGATTTAAAGGGCCACTAAGCATTCACATCATGAAATTAGTTATTCAGAGAACTTATCATTACAGATGATAATATAATGATATGTACACTCATGAACTTTTTATTGTGTCATTGCCACTAGAGCATACTTAAAAAGCAATTGCTATGGAAACTAAAAATGTGATCCTAATGAGAACATTATGAGGACGTCTTTAAGCTGTCGTGTTCATACTGTAGCTTTAGACTTTCAAGTGCACTGACAAGGTGATTTCTGTATGAAAGAGTGGAGTGATTCTAACCGGAACATGCGCACATGCTCAGGCTCATACACACACACACACACACACCATGCCATTTGTGAGCGGCTCTGTACTAGGCTATCATGGCACTATTGTGATGAGAAAGTGCATGTGGATCAAGGTTTCCCTTCACATTTATGAAATAGTAATAGAACAGTGTGCTCTCTGACACACAGATCCGAGAGTGCTGGCAGGCGAAGTGAGTCCACTTCTGACTGGTGCTGTGATGTATGGACTGACCTAACAAAGGAGGGAGAGCTCGCAGGAGCCAGACGGCTCTAATGGATGTAGAGAGAGAGGGTCTCGTTTAGAGGAGGAAGGCTGTTTGCCCTGCCAATACGACACAGGGGGAGTGGACAGCCATTGATCTACGGCCACAAATGACAGCTGAGAATTCAGCAATAATCATGACAAATGAGAGGGAGGGCCACAGGATGGAGGGGGAAAATATCAATACCTCCAGTCCAAAAAAGGGAAGCCCAAGGTCGTAAGCGTGGGACGCTGTATGCGCCTCACTGCTGGGTTTCGTATGAGAGAGATGGAGGAAGATGAAGAGCTGTTTAACAGAATATTACAAAGAATTCTAGCTCTTTGTGATCATAGCAGTTGGGTGGAAATTTTAAAATCTGTTATTTTCATTTTGCATCTCTAGATATAATTAAGTGGTTATTATTATATAATTAAATGGTATCATATTGTTTATGGTACCTTTTAGATTGGTGTAATGGTATAATTATTATTGTATCATAAATCAACTTTGAATTTGGGCCATATGTTTGTATGAACCCTTACTGGGTTACCATTACCCTTATGTGGAAATGTCCTGTTAAATATTGCTACGCAATTTCTATAAAGTATGTATATAGTACATTTCCTGTCGAGTAAACTTAAAATATTATCAAGCAGCAGAGAAAGTGTCCTTTAGACATGCATTTATTTAGCATTCAGCACAGTCACTGAAGGAGAAACATTTCTCTTTTGTAGATTGGAGTGAAACAATAATGATTAAATTGCCTGTGCAAATCAATGCGGCTGTGTGATAAGCTGTGATCAGTAATGGGCTGAGCTTTTTGCTGGAGGACTGCAGCAGACACACTGGAAGCATCGCCTCACCGGATGAGGCATTTTCTAATCAGCTTTATCACTCATATCAGAATTTATCTTATTTGAGGAAAATGCCAATATATTAGCCCAGCGTCTATGATACACAAGGTGACCCTGCTGACTTAATGACATAATACATTATCCTTAATGAAGTCAATATCTTGTCTTTTAGCTGTCTGTCTATTGGGGCGATTAATTGCAGTGTCATTAAAGTTAGCTCTCTTTTCATTTGAGCCTGGCAAGTGGCATAAAACTAATGTTCTTAGTTATCAGCCACTGAAATAGAATGGAAGGTGGAGGAAATTACAACATGGGCAAGGGGGGTTTGGATGGCCCACTGGACAGCTGCTTTCAGTGACTGTTTACCCAGACAAACCCAGCATAACAGGAGAGTGGAGCTTATAGAGTAATTGATAGTTATTAAATTAACTATATAGTTTTTAATTGTAACTTATATAGTAATTAATTGTAACTTATTAAACCTAGAACTAATATACAAATGGAAATTAATATGCTGCCTTAGTGTGTTAGTGTGGTTGGCCACAACTTTTTTGAAGCTAACATGCTGGGCAGGGGTTTCAGGGACTGAAAGATAGAGGGAAGGAGAGAGAGAGAGAGAGAGAGAGAGAGAGAGAGAGAGAGAGAGAGAGAGAGAATATTAGACTTGGCAGTTGATGGTGTGTTCTCAAGGTCGATGCTGCAGTGCTTTATCATGCAGGGTGATTGACAGGCTTCAGGGGGCGGTGGGTATGAAATATGGCACTTGGCTGTGAGTGTGTGTGTTAAAAGGAAGCCGTGCCGCTAGCGTCTCACTCCTAAAGTCCCACCAGGCTGACAGCACAAGGCCCTATATTAATCTCAGCACGGTGACAACTGCCCCAGGCCACAAAATGGCACTCTGTGATCAAAACAAATCGACACTCACATGTTACACTATCTTTGCACTGAGTTACTGCTGTTCAGAAGGGTCAATAATGTTGAATGAGTCAATATTATTGACCCTTCTGAACAGCAGCAATGATAGAAGGATGTTGAATGCTGGTTTAGTGATTAAAGCTGTTTTGGCTCTTTGATGTCCACACAGTTCCAGGCAACATGTCTTTAAGATGAGATAAGCCCTTCTGTGGGTTTTTTTAATTTGACATTTCACCTCAGTGTCCAAGTCCAAGCCAAACTCAGCAGCATGATGACAAAGTATCCCAATCATCTCCCACAGCCGTGCCAGTGGGGCTGCCTCTCGCACCTGTGGCGCAGAGACACACACGGAGAGAGAGAGAGGGAGAGAGAGAGAGAGAGAGAGAGAGAGAGAGAGAGAGAGCGCAACCTTGTGTGATACAAAGCAAGACTGTGTCCCTTCCCTCTGCCCTCACATTCCCCCCTGCCTTCCCCCCACAGTCCACTGAAACAAGCAGACTGGATGGGGGTAATTTACAATGTGTTATCTTTGTCTATAGCGGCGAGATGATATGAAGTAAATCAAGGTAGGAGTAATGAAAGACTGGGAATTTATTCCAGCAAGCACATTTTAAGTGTAGTATCCGTTATGGTGGCAGTGCCTGAAAAGGCCAGAATGAGACGGGCTGGTGGGAGGGGATAAAGGGCAGTAAAGCTGCTCCAGAGCTCATGTTAATGCTGTCTGTCTGGGCTTAGTAATTGGGTTGCACTGATGAGTTGCGCTGGAAGACAAAGTGTAAATCCAAGCGGCCGGCGTAAATCTGGTGTTGTTGGAACATGGTGCAATCCCAACAAATATTGATCCAGCCTAGGGGGCTGGAGGAGGGCGCGAGGGCTGTCGCTGGCTGTGGAGCTCCAATTACTTTAGTCAAACTAGCGTGTGGCACTGGGCCCCCCACTGCTAGCGCATCCACTGAGCTGTCCTGCTGCTCAGGCCTGCCTACAAACAGCTGAGGCAGGCTCGCCCCAGCCTCAATGCAAGAAACCCGCCGAAGGCCAGCGGACGGTCGACGGGTTTGACAGGCCAGAAATGACAGGGTCACGTTTCATTTTCAGTAGTCGGAAAGCTCTATGTTTAGACATGAGTGGATGTGAATGACATCTGTCATAGTGAATCATGCTGTCATTCCCTAGAACTTTCTCTTAGGAATCTCAAAGCACGCATTACTGATGGGATGTTGCTCTTGGTTTAAAGTTTTCGGCACGAAGCCGGACATTTAGGACGCCGGTGCAGGGCTAAGTGGAAACTGCGTGATCATGTATCAAAACCCAACACATTACATTTAACCTTTTGCTTTGAAACTGCCTTTCAGTCTTTGTTACTGGAATGGCAGTGTCTGTGGGTGCGTGATGAAGTCAGACAGCTTATCGTTGCAGATTTCCTATCTGGTTTGACAAGCTGGTGGCAGGAAGTGCTCTCTGTCTCCAAAGCCCACACTGGTGTTAGGCTTCGGTGACATGCCACGTCATGCTCCGCCATGAATATGTTAATGTGAAGGGATGTAGCTTTTCATTAGACCAAACCACTGCCCTCTCTCCTTCACTTAGGCCCATGTGCGGATTTCATGAGGGCAATGGTTTGAGGAGTAATTTGGAAAGTTGCAGTGACGTGCAGTGGAAATGTAGCTTGAGTATGTTTGACAAATGCAAAAGGTCATGTCTGCTTGGGTCGCAGTAACCATGTCCTCCCTCCCCACCTGTCTGTCCAGCAGAATCACCAGCCCTTTTAGACGTGTGTTACGCAGGTTAATCATATACTGCATACCTCATATATACACACACTGTACAGACCCCACTGGTAATTACCCACAGAAAAGCAGGGAAATTCTTGGAAATGTCTTAAACGTGAAAGTGATTTGCATTTCTTTCATATGTTGTAATAGTTCATATAAGATCCAGCGTTAAATGTTCATTGTTTTATGCAAGCAGTAGTGGTGTAAGTATGTAATGGTGATTTTTAAATAATGTGATATATAATTTTGAAGTCTAAATATATTATCCCATTATCTAACAAGTAGGCACATTATCTAGTAAATCCCACACAGTTAGCAGTGGTGGATATTTGACTATAATACGGGTTGATACTGGCTGGGCTGTTAACAGTAGATCTAATTAACTCCCGTTGTTATATTTATTGTTTTATATATTCTATTGTAGCAAATACGAAACAGTTTTTACAGGCAAATTAATCATTAGGCTGAGAGATTATGTATACCACATAGAAAGCCGTACGCTACAGCCGAATAAGCAAATATCCGGAAACATCGCTGGCAGTACTACAGCAACGTGCAGATAACGTTTGTATGGGTGGCACAGTCATTTGCACGAGTGGGCCTATTTCTGGCCTATTTCTGGTCTGCCCTTTTCACCAGGGCAGGTGGTCTGCAGAGGTGGAGCTATCGCAGGAGGACCGGGATGCATGACTGGGCTGCCACTTGACTCCCCCTCCCTCATCTCTTGAAGCATTGCCAGCGTTTTTTGGCATTCAGGCATTTGCAAATCCATACTTCCATATTTGCTTTACCCTTTATTTTAAGTCATCTTTTATTTTCAAATATTAGCCTGTTGCTTATTGGAGAATTAGCCTATGAAACTCCAGAACACATTTAGCAAATCATACGGTCCATGACAACCATATTCTATGAAATGTTAGAAGTGAGGTCCATATGGTTTTGATTTTAACAGAACGTGCCTGAGGTAGAAATAGTCTAATGGTGGTTTTATCATTAAACATAAATACAATAGGTTGATGAACATTTTATTTTGATTTTAACCCACATAAAGATTTTTAAAAATATATCTCAAATCCCTTTCTAAACAGTTTTAACTATACGTACTCCTGTTCTAGTTCATAAACTAAATACAGTGCATACTGACTGCTAGCAGGGCAGCGGCTACAGTGTGCTTCCTGTTTCCTGTGTCCATCTGGGAGGGAAAGAGGAAGGTGAGTTAAGATGATGGCTGTCTCTTGGCAGAAGATTAAACAGCATGCTATAAAGGCCATTAATAATACTCATATTTTGGAATAGCTCAGTGCTTATAGAACCAGGTGCATTTAATCTCTTTTGGAGGCAAAAAACGAGGAAAGGGAGACAAAAAAAGAAAAGTAAGGTCAACAGGGAGAAGCTCATCCGTTTCTTCTATGCACTGCAGAGTGATAGGCCAGGCCTATAGGTTTTCCAAGGTAGTGCATTTGTCTGTCAGAAGTGCTGGCTGGCACAGTGATTTAGTTCATGTCAGATGATGCTCGTGTCCGGCTGAAGCTGCTTCCTGGCTGGATATGGGGAAATTTGTTACTTTTAGCTTTGACAGGGAGATAATTGCTGATGGTTAACAGAACTGTGTGGAATCCAAAGGGTTCTGGAAGCAGGCAAGTAATAGAAAATACAGCCAGGGCTCAGACCCTCCTTTCCACAAGGCTTGTTGAAGAGTCCTTTCTCTGTGTTATTGGATGGATAACTTTACCTCCTGACTGGATGAATGAGACACTTAACAGGCCAGTAGTCGCAGTGAAGATTAAATTCTAAATTACTTCACTGAGAGACAACAGTTAGGACATTTAGGACAGCCCTGCCCTCACCTGCCACCTTAATTAGACTAAAAACACCTCCAAATTACTAACCCTCTCCTACTCCACCCCTCCCCCAACCTAGTGCTGCACGCTTTCACGTCTTTGTCCAGACCGCCTTGTCTTAGCTTAAGATGTCTTTGAGTGCTTGAATCAGGATTGCTGTCAATCAACCGTCCAAACTGCCAGTGCCATATCACAGGAGGAGTTAAAGAGGAGGTGGAGCTGAGATGTGATGTGATGGGCTGAAGGGCAGTAATTGACAGGTTAAGCCTCAGCTTAATTGTCTGCCCCTCCTCATATTTCAGCACATTCTAAAGGCTTTTAATAGGGTGGTTTAAAGAGCCCCATACCATACTGCATTTATCTTCTCTCTTATTAGTCTCTCACAGCTTTATTCAGTGGGTTCCAGACACCTTTTTGTTAACTGGTCAGATTTGCTGATTATATTCTACAAATTTCAGGTTGTTGTCTTCACAGAAATGAGTCATTTATAAACAATGCAATGAAACTTCTCTTTTTTGACAACTAATTCTCCTTAAAGAAAAGCACTGTCACTCTCGTTTGACCCTGCATCATATTCTTATTTTGCGACTGACAATGAGAGTAATAGGAAATATTGATTGGCAGAGCAGTTAAGTTGTCACTTCAGCCATTTAATATGTCAGGAGGAGCTGTTAAATTGTCAAAAATCACTAGAGGACTTTCTTCATGGCTGATACTGCTGTGTAATATGTTCCACATTGGTGAGAAGTCTAAAAATGCAGCCTTTTCTGCACACGTTGGTCCAGTTATAACCTGACAATTATCCTTGTTCCTTGAACGTTGCTGTTGGAAGATAATTTTTCCACTAAGTGTTGGGCATGTTTGTGTGAAAATATTACCAGTCAAAGTGGCTATGTGAGTAAGGCTATGTCAACTCATAAAAATATCAGTGTGTTGAAATATGGCGTATATGATCTCCGGTGGTGAGGCCATGCGCGGGCAAGTGTGTGTGGTGCTGCATGGCTGAGTGTGTACACACGTGTGTATGTGGCCAGTGTTTGGCAGTGGTGGCAGTGAGGCTAGAACACGGCGTGGGTGGTCAGGAGCCTCAGGCGTGCTGGCAACCAAGCTTACTGCAAATGGCCATCTGTAGCCAAGGCAGCAGAGCCTGTAGCTGCTTACTGGGCAGAGTGGAGCCCCCTGTGCGAGTGGAGACAGGAGTCGGAGTGTAGGCCAAACTCCACAAGCGCAACTTTGGAAAGGGCTGCTTCTGTTGGGCCTCTTGTCCACTAGCTGTTTGCTAAACCTTCTGTGACCTCGGCATGCAGGCTATTGTTTGGACTCGCAGGATGATGCAATGATCAATACTCACTGGAAAGAGAGAACTGCTCAATCAGCTCTTAGTGAGCAGAGGGCTCTTTTCGGTGTAAACAAAACTTGACCTTGTGTTGTTGTTTATTCTGAAGTATATTTATTCATGTTATTATATGAACAATAAATTTCTTTACATATTCCTAAATATATTTTAAAAGTCTCTGGCATGGGAAATGTAAATTAATATTCTCTGATAATTGAATTGATAAGGAGATTGACAATATGGGCAAGGAGATGTGCATCTTTCTGAAATCATGTCCTTACAGTTTTTTTTTCATATATGAATTACTCAGAAATCTGTATTTTTTAAAATGTTGCAATTTGTAGTGCAGTCAAAGATAGAAATGATTAGGCTTACCTTGTGTGTGTGTGTGTGTGTGTGTGTGTGTGTGTGTGTGTGTGTGTGTGTGTGTCTGTTGTGATGTTGTAATGAGGAGAGAATGGAGTGGATGCAGACCTGCACAGCTTTGGGCTTGACCACCTTCATGAAGGTGTGTGTGTGTGTGTGTATGCACGTCACAGATGGGGTATTATGTGGTTGTGCTTATAAATACAGCCTACCACCTGTTTGCACTACCATGCAATCAAGGCTGAAAGAGTGCAATAGTTTTTCTTACACTCTTAACTTGTGCTGCATGACTCATCTTAGCCAGGTTGATTAACTAAGTCCTGACCCACAGTAACATGTTTTTCCCCTTCTGTCCATGCCAGCCTACTGAGACTGACTAAAGAGACAGGTCGCATTAGGCAGCCACAGCAGATGTGGAGACGGGGCAGTTAGAGCAGGGGAATCTGGCAGGCAGGCCCGGC